>NC_141548.1:76013750-76325000 GCF_021556685.1 Rattus norvegicus
TAGAGATTAGACTGTGTTCATCAAACCATATAAAAACAAAAAGTATATCTAATTTAAAAACTGTTTTGCATATGAAGAAATATTATAAAATATGTGAATGTCACTCTATCCTTTGGGAGCAGGAACAAAGTCTTTCTCCAATTCTCTCTCTCTCTCTCTCTCTCTCTCTCTCTCTCTCTCTTTCTCTCTCTCTACCTCTCCCTTCCATCTCTCTTGTGAAAATAGAAGCCTGTGCTTTAACTTGGAGTTCTGTGTCTGTGCAAGGGGTAAAGACGCAAGGTGTTAGTCTTGCAGTAAGTAGAGAAATAGTGAAATATGTAGGTAAATAGTGCTGTTTGTTGGGCAAAGTTCTATAGAATAAATTGGTGTATGAAACCATTTTAGGTACTCCTAAAGAAAGATACTCATTTCTTCCTTTTTTCCTTATTTTTTCCTGTCTGTGGAAACTAGTTGCTTATGTTGGTATATTCTTGAGGCAGTTCAAAATCTAGTTTGAGAACAACAACAAAAAAATTAAAATAAAAAGACTTTCTCAAGTTAAAATTAGTATGCGCATTTCTTAGGATATTGACACCCTGACCTAACCCATAAGTTTTAATAATAAGCAATTTAAACTTCTCTTCTTTTAGATTCGCCATTTTGACACAAGGACTATTTTGAAATAATCACACTCTTAATGCAGCAGGCAGTCCATTAGTGAAAGTTCCCTCTTGTCTTATCAATTCGCCTCTAATTTAGCTACGTTCTCCTATATAACTAACTGAGAAATAGAAAGGTTAATTTTCTTTCATTCAGGACCAGATGCAGTGGTGTAGCGCTGCTGACCCAAACTTACTCTTAAAGCGTTGACAACTTCCTGTGCATGCCAAGCTTATGTTAGCCCTGAGCTCATTCTCTCTGTTGCATACTTGTTAATAACAACATACTCACTTTGTACACCACAATGTTACATCTCCGAATTGATTTAGAAGCTAAGGAAAAAACTCATTAGCCATCTCAATACCAAGCAGAAGATTAGGTGGAGAAGAGGGGAAGAAAATCTACCTCATTATTCATAGGGAAATGAGTCTGCTCTGTAGGTGATAGCTCGGAGGGTAATGGCTTAAGACCACCATTTAGGAGCTGACTACATTACCACTAAACTTAAGAAATCACTCAATTTTTTCTAGCTGAAATGAAAGCATAAAAAAACTTCATAATGTATCACTATTATAATCATATCGATAGGATACTGTTCTGGAAACAAAACAAAGTAACCAATATAAAATATAAAATAAAAGGAGGGGAAGAAGACAAGACAGGCAGACACTCTGGCTGGCATATTAGGATACAGAACTAAAGCCAGTGTTTCAGAAAGGGTCTGGAGAATGCCGTGTCTGCGTATGAACGTGAACAATTTATTGCATATACAGTGAATCCTATCCTCAGATTTCCTGATGGATTTGGGGATCAATGAAGGAGGTTGAAAAGATAATAAACATGCTGTACAAACCTCTGACATGGCAGATATGTTACAGTGCTCTGATAAGTATATTTTTCATCCTTTCTGTTAATTTGGGGAGAATATTTATTTATGAAAATATTCGTATTCATTTGGATGTCTGCAAATGCTTAATTCTTTCTATGTTTCACTTCAGGTCTTAAGCATCGAATCAGTGAAACCGAGGAGCTATTTTGACTATTTTGTAATACAAGAGTGACCTTTTAGAAGCCTCATAACCTCAAACTGTCAGCAGTCCCTTGTTTATATCTGATTGCTTTTTCAGTATCAAAATGTCTAATTACCAAAATCAACTTCTCATTAAAATGGCTTTCTGGGTGCAAGGTCTTATTCACTGTCTATCCTATTATCTTGCACAGATCTTTCATGAACTTATTTATTTTTCCATTAGCAGATTACTATCTACATATCTCATCCTTTTTGTGTATTTCCTTGCTACAGTTTTATTACTTGTACTTAAATGTACATAACCACTGTCATTTTCTCAGGTCATTTCAAAGGCCCTGTTTTGTTTTTTTTTTCCTAGATGATGTTACTCCTTTAAAGCTAATACCCTTGAAGGATTTTGCAGTTGACTTTCACTGAAATTTTTTAAAAAGGAAAAGAAAAAATGAGAGGCAAAAATAATCTTGACATATAAAGTGATAAATAATACTTTCATTTTATGTAAAAATGATACAAATTGAACATGATTGTCCTAGAGAAATAATGGTGTACTCACTCTGTCAGAGATTCATGACACTGAATTTTTAAAAGATAAACTGATTTATATTTATAATTCATAATTGCTATCGTGTTTTAATATGAATACTAAATCTTTTCAAATGTAGTATTTGATCAACTTTACTAATATATGTGATTTTACTCATTACCTATTTTGAATTTATTTTGGAATTTGTCTGATTTATATTATTTTTAGTAACTCCACACATGTATATTTGGGAAAACATGTAAAGATGTTTTTACTAAGTCAAAGTATTCTGACCAAGTTTTTCCCTTTTCTCTTTTGGTAGGGAATTATGATCTTGGACATTTTAGAAGAGATCTTTTTCCCTAGAAACTTTATAAATTTCTCTTGGGAAGAGAAAGAATATGAAGAAAGGCTTTTAAAGCAGAGCAGACCCATCGATAAGTGGATAAGCATGTAGACTAAAATGTAATTATTCTAGTCTGGAATGTAATTATTTGGGTGATTTCAAATGCAGATGAATTGATAATCTATATTTAACTGGACCATGACCAAAAATACAAAACTGAAGTGCTGATCAACTCACCTGCTGTCTCTGAAGACAGAAATGGAAAAATAACTAAAATGATTGCAGTTGAAAATGGTCATACTGATTTTTAACTCCTAATCACATTACCAACTTCTACATAGAGAAATTTAAGGTATATATTTTAAAAAAAATCCTTTGTGTAAGAATAACATAAATTAACCTTTGGCACGTGGCAGATCTTCAGCTGTTGTTGATTAAATAGATACATTTAATAATGGCTTTTGGATAGATAATAAAGGACCAATTGAAAGTTGATGTAAGTAACTTTGCCTTCAGAGATCCAAATAAGAAACTGACATGGTGGACTGACTACATTTCAAACTTTCCTTCTCTACTCAGTGGGATCTATTATTGTATATGGAACCATCAAATCACAGGACTATCAATAATCATATACCGTAATTGTTGGTTTGTTTGTCTTCTCGCAATTTGTACCTGTGAGGTTCAATGCAACCTCACCTCCTGGAATCTCTGCTACATCTTTCTGAAGGTATCTTACAGGTATTACGGTAATATGTTCTACCTTCATCATATTTATAGTAATGAGTACTTTAATTGACTCCCCTACAGCAGAACTTTCTTCCTTTCAAGTTAAAGTAAGAGTAAAGATGGAGACATTAAACTCTATTAATAGTTTAAGATGTAATAAATGGCTCAGCCAGAAATAGCTGACTCAGAAGACAGAGATACTTTAATTTCTCAGTTTCATATGTAAGGACCGTATCCAAGATATGGGAATCTGGTGAATGAATGCACTGCACTTGTGATCTCTATTATTTTTGAACTTTTCTAGCAGCCTTTATGTATATTAAACTTTCAGCCATTGCCTCCAATTGTCACCTTTCGTAAATATTTTTAAAATCTCTACTTAATATTTACTAATGGCTTATGTTTGTAATCTGAGAAACTGATTTTGTATCAATAATCTACCAAGAAAGAGCTCTAAATATAACAAAAGGTGTATCAACCACATTTGTAATAGCGTGAGGCGATGGCAACATGATTAATGAAATGTTCGTAAAGAAATTATAAAATCCTTTAACATTCGTTAGCTAGAGCTACAGATTCAAAAGTTTTTTGTTTTCTTTTAGTGCAATTGCTGGGTTCACACAATTCCATCCACACAATGTCAGGTATCACTCAAGCTGTGATCCCGGTAAGTGTTTGTAGTAGCATTACATGAAAGGCACTCCCTTTCCTATTTTAAATGAAAGGTCAGTGGTTAGAACAGCAACATAAATGATTTAGGATCACATCAACCAAACCTTTTCATCACCGTCATCGTCGTCGTCGTCGTCGTCGTCGTCGTCGTCGTCGTCGTCGTCGTCGTCGTCGTCGTCATCATCATCATCATCATCATCATCATCACCATCATCACCATCATCATCATCACCATCATCATCATCATCTTCATCACCATCATCATCACCACCATCATCATCACCATCATCATCATCACTCAATCTTTTTTACACTTCAGTCGTTATCGCCCTCCAGGATCTGTCCTTCAACAGTTCCTCATCCTAACCCTCCTCCCTGCTCCCACCTCATCCTAGTCTCTACAGGGATAACCCACCAACCACCCCCATTTCACCAGATCTCCCCACTCTCTGGGGCCTCAAGTCTCTCCAGAGCTAAGTGAGTCTTCTCTCACTGAAGCCAGACCAGGCAGTCTACTACTGTATATGTGTCCAATCGAGTTTATATTTTTATAATTGATTTTGACTGAAATATTTATCTGATAATCAAGCTTTGTTTTGTTGATCACGTCTTAACTTTTCTGCCACTTTTTGTCACCATGTATCTACTTGTTATCCTTTACTTGTTCATTTATTTTAGTTCCCACTGAGGAAATAGTATGGATGCAATAAATTGAGATCTAAATCAATCGATATCCTCAGCCTCAATTGCCCTTCCTCATCTTTATTTTCCACTGAAATCCTTCTTTACAACAAATCCTCTTACTTAGTTTTGTTTGTTTCCAGGTCAAGGGCAACTTACCAGTGGCTACGGCACTAAAATAATGACGCGTCCAAACCTCCACTACCAGCATATGTTAGCTGCACATAGTTCTGCCAGTAAGGTGACAGTCCCTAGTGAGTCCTCCCTAATGCATGACAAGATGCAAAAGTTCTCAATATTGTTCAGATCTTGTGCTATGTAACCATGACTACAGTGATTTCATGAGTGCAATGACCCTATTAAGGGTGAAAGATAGTTTCACAATACTACTCCCCAATCTTTTATTCATATATTTTCCACTCTTCCTTCCAGATGCTCCTGCTGAGCTGACGGGATGATATCGATTTTATTTAGGGAAGAACACCTCAAGTCACTTGTTCTCCTTATTTAGGGAAGTCACTTATTCTCCCCATTTTACCCCGCTATAAATCTCTGCACTAACAACAACTGACTGCCAAACCGTTTGGTGAGAACCTAGAACAGTATTAAATTGGAGTTACAAATACAAATGTTTAAAAAGAAGATTGATAGACCATTTCACTCACAAGAGAGTGGACTGTTCTCCTCTCGGTCCTATAACCTCCATTTGACAATAAATAAGTTCCCCCTTTAGATCATGAATTAGTTTTCTTCTCTAAAATAGGCTTCACAGCAAAACAGATTGTTATCTCCATAAAATGCACGACAGTCCCATCAGGAGCATATCTTGCTGAGTAGGTCATTGTTGTATTTCAAGGGGTTCACACTGCTTAGAGAAATTGAGGACTTTTTTTCACTTCTTGGATTGTACCTTTCAGCACTATGAGTGCTATGGGAAAGGGAGGAAATTTCAAGGTCAGATACATTTTAATTTCTCAATGTCCTGCAACCCAAGTTGTGGGTTCTGATCTTGTTCTGGTGAACAGGCAAAGGTATTGGCAATAATCCACAATGTTTAAATTATATACAATTTATAATATTAATATTATATTAATATAATTATATATTTTGATATTGTTATAGTAATACAAGTTACTATATCTTTTTTTTTATTAACTTGAGTATTTCTTATATACATTTCGAGTGTTATTCCCTTTCCCGGTATCCGGGCAAACATCCCCCTCCCCTCTCCCCTTCCTTATGGGTGTTCCCCTCCCAACCCTCCCCCCATTGCCGCCCTCCCCCCACCAGTCTAGTTCACTGGGGGTTCAGTCTTAGCAGGACCCAGGGCTTCCCCTTCCACTGGTGCTCTTACTAGGATATTCATTGCTACCTATGAGGTCAGAGTCCAGGGTCAGTCCATGTATAGTCTTTAGGTAGTGGCTTAGTCCCTGGAAGCTCTGGTTGCTTGGCATTGTTGTACATATGGGGTCTCGAGCCCCTTCAAGCCCTTCCAGTTCTTTCTCTGATTCCTTCAACGGGGGTCCTATTCTCAGTTCAGTGGTTTGCTGCTGGCATTCGCCTCTGTATTTGCTGTATTCTGGCTGTGTCTATCAGGAGCGATCTACATCCGGCTCCTGTCGGTCTGCACTTCTTTGCTTCATCCATCTTGTCTAATTGGGTGGCTGTATATGTATAGGCCACATGTGGGGCAGGCTCTGAATGGGTGTTCCTTCAGTCTCTGTTTTAATCTTTGCCTCTCTCTTCCCTGCCAAGGGTATTCTTGTTCCCCTTTTAAAGAAGGAGTGAAGCATTCACATTTTGATCATCTGTCTTGAGTTTCATTTGTTCTAGGCATCTAGGGTAATTCAAGCATTTGGGCTAATAGCTACTTATCAATGAGTGCATACCATGTATGTCTTTCTGTGATTGGGTTAGCTCACTCAGGATGATGTTTTCCAGTTCCAACCATTTGCCTACGAATTTCATAAAGTCGTTGTTTTTGATAGCTGAGTAATATTCCATTGTGTAGATGTACCACATTTTCTGTATCCATTCCTCTGTTGAAGGGCATCTGGGTTCTTTCCAGCTTCTGGCTATTATAAATAAGGCTGCAATGAACATAGTGGAGCACGTGTATTTTTTATATGTTGGGGCATCTTTTGGGTATATGCCCAAGAGAGGTATAGCTGGATCCTCAGGCAGTTCAATGTCCAATTTTCTGAGAATCCTCCAGACTGATTTCCAGAATGGTTGTACCAGTTTGCAATCCCACCAACAACGGAGGAGTGTTCCTCTTTCTCCACATCCTCGCCAGCATCTGTTGTCCCCTGAGTTTTTGATCTTAGCCATTCTCACTGGTGTGAGGTGAAATCTCAGGGATGTTTTGATTTGCATTTCCCTTATGACTAAAGATTTTGAACATTTCTTTAGGTGTTTCTCAGCCATTCGGCATTCCTCAGCTGTGAATTCTTTGTTTAGCTCTGAACCCCATTTTTAATAGGGTTATTTGTTTCCCTGCGGTCTAACTTCTTGAGTTCTTTGTATATTTTGGATATAAGGCCTCTATCTGTTGTAGGATTGGTAAAGATCTTTTCCCAATCTGTTGGTTGCCGTTTTGTCCTAACCACAGTGTCCTTTGCCTTACAGAAGCTTTGCAGTTTTATGAGATCCCATTTGTCGATTCTTGATCTTAGAGTGTAAGCCATTGGTGTTTTGTTTAGGAAATTTTTTCCAGTGCCCATGTGTTCCAGATGCTTCCCTAGTTTTTCTTCTATTAGTTTGATGTGTCTGGTTTGATGTGGAGGTCCTTGATCCACTTGGACTTAAGATTTGTACAGGGTGATAAGCATGGATCGATCTGCATTCTTCTACCTGCTGACCTCCAGTTGAACCAGCACCATTTGCTGAAAATGCTATCTTTTTTCCATTTGATGGTTTTGGCTCCTGTGTCAAAAATCAAGTGACCATAGGTGTGTGGGTTCATTTCTGGGTCCTCAATTCTATTCCATTGGTCTATCTGTCTGTCTCTGTACCAATACCATGCAGTTTTTATCACTATTGCTCTGTAATACTGCTTGAGTTCAGGGATAGTGATTTCCCCCTGAAGTCCTTTTATTGTTGAGGATAACTTTACCTATCCTGGGTTTTTTGTTATTCCAGATGAATTTGCAAATTGTTCTGTCTAACTCTTTGAAGAATTGGATTGGTATTTTGATGGGGATTGCATTGAATCTGTACATTGCTTTTGGTAAAATGGCCATTTTTACTATATTAATCCTGCCAATCCATGAGCATGGGAGGTCTTTCCATCTTCTGAGGTCTTCTTCAATTTCCTTCTTCAGTGTCTTGAAGTTCTTATTGTACAGATCTTTTACTTGCTTTGTTAAAGTCACACCAAGATACTTTATATTATTTGGGTCTATTATGAAGGGTGTCGTTTCCCTAATTTCTTTCTCGGCTTGTTTCTCTTTTGTATAGAGGAAGGCAACTGATTTATTTGAGTTAATTTTATACCCAGCCACTTTGCTGAAGTTGTTTATCAGCTTTAGTAGTTCTCTGGTGGAACTTTTGGGATCACTTAAATATACTATCATATCATCTGCAAATAGTGATATTTTGACTTCTTCTTTTCCGATCTGTATCCCCTTGACCTCCTTTTTGTTGTCTGATTGCTCTGGCTAGAACTTCAAGAACTATATTGAATAAGTAGGGAGAGTGTGGGCAGCCTTGTCTAGTCCCTGATTTTAGTGGGATTGCTTCAAGTTTCTCTCCATTTAGTTTAATGTTAGCAACTGGTTTGCTGTATAAGGCTTTTACTATGTTCAGGTATGGGCCTTGAATTCCTATTCTTTCAGGACTTTTATCATGAAGGGGTGTTGAATTTTGTCAAATGCTTTCTCAGCGTCTAATGAAATGATCATGTGGTTTTGTTCTTTCAGTTTGTTTATATAATGGATCACGTTAATGGTTTTCCGTATATTAAACCATCCCTGCATGCCTGGGATGAAGCCTACTTGGTCATGGTGGATGATTGTTTTGATGTGCTCTTGGATTCGGTTTGCCAGAATTTTGTTGAGTATTTTTACGTCGATATTCATAAGGGAAATTGGTCTGAAGTTCTGTTTCTTTGTTGTGTCTTTGTGTGGTTTAGGTATAAGGGTAATTGTGGCTTCATAGAAGGTATTCGGTAGTGATCCATCTGTTTCAATTTTGTGGAATAGTTTGGATAATATTGGTATGAGGTCTTCTATGAAGGTTTGATAGAATTCTGCACTAAACCCGTCTGGACCTGGGCTCTTTTTGGTTGGGAGACCTTTAATGACTGCTTCTATTTCCTTAGAAGTTATGGGGTTGTTTAACTGGTTTTTCTGTTCCTGATTTAACTTTGGTACCTGGTATCTGTCTAGGAAATTGTCCATTTCCTGAAGATTTTCAAGTTTTGTTGAATATAGGTTTTTATAGTAAGATCTGATGACTTTTTGAATTTCCTCTGAATCTGATGTTATGTCTCCCTTTTCATTTCTGATTTTGTTAATTTGGATGCATTCTCTGTGTCCTCTCGTTAGTCTGGCTAAGGGTTTATCTATCTTGTTGATTTTCTCAAAGAACCAACTTTTGGTTCTGTTGATTCTTTCTATGCTCCTCTTTGTTTCTACTTGGCTGATTTCAGCTTTGAGTTTGATTATTTCCTGCTTTCTACTCCTCCTGGGTGTATTTGCTTCTTTTTGTTCTAGAGCTTTTACGTGAGCTGTCAAGCTGCTGACATATGCTCTTTCCTGTTTCTTTCTGCAGGCACTCAGCGCTATGAATTTTCCTATTAGCACAGCTTTCATTGTGTCCCATAAGTTTGGGTATGTTGTACCTTCATTTTCATTAAATTCTAAAAAGTTTTTAATTTCTTTCTTTATTTCTTCCTTGACCAGGTTATCATTGAGTAGAGCATTGTTCAATTTCCAAGTATATGTGGGCATTCTTCCTTGATTGGTATTGAAGACCAGTTTTAGGCCGTGGTGGTCCGATAGCACGCATGGGATTATTTCTATCTTTCTGTACCTGTTGAGGCCCGTTTTTTGACCAATTATATGGTCAATTTTGGAGAAAGTACCATGAGGAGCTGAGAAGAAGGTATATCCTTTTGCTTTAGCTTAGAATGTTCTATAAATATCCGTTAAGTCCATTTGGCTCATGACTTCTCTTAGTCTGTCTACATCTCTGTTTAATTTCTGTTTCCATGATCTGTCCATTGACGAGAGTGTGGTGTTGAAGTCTCCTACTATTATTGTGTGAGGTGCAATGTGTGTTTTGAGCTTTAGTAAGGTTTCTTTTACATATGTAGGTGCCCTTGTATTTGGGGCATAGATATTTAGGATTGAGAGTTCATCTTGGTGGATTTTTCCTTTGATGAATATGAAGTGTCCTTCCTTATCTTTTTTGATGACTTTTAGTTGAAAATTGATTTTATTTGATATTAGAATGGCTACTCCAGCTTGCTTCTTCTGACCATTTACTTGGAAAATTGTTTTCCAGCCTTTCACTCGGAGGTAATTTCTGTCTTTGTCTTGAGGTGTGTTTCCTGTAGGCAGCAGAATGCAGGGTCCTCGTTGCGTATCCAGTTTGTTAATCTATGTCTTTTTATCGGGGAGTTTAGGCCATTGATGTTGAGAGATATTAAGGAATAGTGATTATTGCTTCCCGTTATATTCATATTTGGATGTGAGGTTATGTTTGTGTGCTTTCATTCTCTTTGTTTTGTTGCCAAGACGATTAGTTTCTTGCTTCTTCTAGGGTATAGCTTGCCTCCTTATGTTGGGCTTTACCATTTATTATCCTTTGTAGTGCTGGATTTGTAGAAAGATATTGTGTAAATTTGGTTTTGTCATGGAATATCTTGGTTTCTCCATCTATGTTAATTGAGAGTTTTGCAGGATACAGTAACCTGGGCTGGCATTTGTGTTCTCTTAAGGTCTGTATGACATCAGTCCAGGATCTTCTGGCCTTCATAGTTTCTGGCGAGAAGTCTGGTGTGATTCTGATAGGTCTGCCTTTATATGTTACTTGACCTTTTTCCCTTACTGCTTTTAATATTCTTTCTTTATTTTGTGCATTTGGTGTTTTGACTATTATGTGACGAGAGGTGTTTCTTTTCTGGTCCAATCTATTTGGAGTTCTGTAGGCTTCTTGTATGGGTATCTCTTTTTTTAGGTTAGGGTAGTTTTCTTCTATGATTTTGTTGAAGATATTTACTGTTCCTTTGAGCTGGGAGTTTTCACTTTCTTCTATACCTATTATACTTAGGTTTGATCTTCTCATTGAGTCCTGGATTTCCTTTATGTTTTGGACCAGTAGCTTTTTCTGCTTTACATTATCTTTGACAGTTGAGTCAATGATTTCTATGGAATCTTCTGCCCCTGAGATTCTCTCTTCCATCTCTTGTATTCTGTTGGTGAAGCTTGTATCTACAGCTCCTTGTCTCTTCTTTTGGTTTTCTATATCCAGGGTTGTTTCCATGTGTTCTTTCTTGATTGCTTCTATTTCCATTTTTAATTCCTTCAACTGTTTGATTGTATTTTCCTGGAATTCTTTCAGGGATTTTTGCGACTCTTTCAGGGATTTTTGTGATTCCTCTCTGTAGGCTTCTACTTGTTTATTAATGTTTTCCTGTGTTTCCCTAAGGGAGTTCTTCACGTCTTTCTTGAAGTCCTCCAGCATCATGATCAAATATGATTTTGAAACTAGATCTTGCTTTTCTGGTGTGTTTGGATATTCCATGTTTGTTTTGGTGGGAGAATTGGGCTCTGATGATGCCATGTAGTCTTGGGTTCTGTTACTTGGGTTCCTGCGCTTGCCTCTCGCCATCAGATTATCTCTAGTGTTTCTTTGTTCTGCTATTTCTGACAGTGGCTAGACTGTCCTATAAGCCTGTGTGTCAGGAGTGCTGTAGACCTGTTTTCCTCTCTTTCAGTCAGTTATGGGGACAGAGTGTTCTGCTTTCGGGCATGTAGTTTTTCCTCTCTACAGGTCTTCAATTGTTCCTGTGGGCCTGTGTCTTGAGTTCACCAGGCAGGTCACTTGCAGCATACATGTTGGTCTTACCTGTGGTCCCCAGGCTCAAGTTCGCTCGCGGGGTGCTGCCCACGGGCTCTCTGCAGCGGCAGCAACCAAGAAGACCTGTGCCGCCCCTTCCGGGAGCTTCAGTGCACCAGGGTTCCAGATGGCCTTTGTTGTTTTCCTCTGGCGTCCAAGATGTATGTACAGAAAGCAGTCTCTTCTGGTTTCCCAGGCTTGTCTTCCTCTCTGAAGGTTTAGCTCTCCCTTCCACGGGATTTGGGTGCAGAGAACTGTTTATCCGGTCTGTTTCCTTCAGGTTCCGGTGGTGTCTCAGGCAGGGGTCCTGCCACTCCTGGGCCCTCCCCCACGGGAGCCCAGAGGCCTTATACAGTTTCCTCTTGGGCCAGGGATGTGGGCAGGGGTGGGCAGTGTTGATGGTCTCTTCAGCTTTGCAGCCTCAGGAGTGCCCACCTGACCAGGTGGTGAGGTCTCTTTCCCACGGGGTCTGGGAGCAGAGAGCTGTTGCGGGCCGGGATCCGCGGGTGTGGCAAGTTACTATATCTCATAGATATATATTTCAGTTTTATTTTTATTCTGCTCCTCCACCCTAGGTGTTGATTTCTAGCTCGTGCCTTTCTAAATCTTCCATGTGTAAATTAATGCATACTTCTGCCATAGCCTCCTCACTAGTGTATTTCTACAGTTTAATTATGAGATGCAGTTTAGTATTAAGTTTCTAAAGAGTTTAGTTCTCCCTTGTTGTTTTGGTTTTTGTTGTTAATGTTCACGTCTAGTATCATGTGTACACGCAGTACTAATTTATAAACTTGTAATATAGCATTATATCAATACTTTATGTTTTGTTTTGTTTAGTGAATCAGCACATGAAAAACACTTGAATTTTCGCCTGTTCACCATTAAATTCCCTCCATAGTCCAAAAGAATATTCCAAATATTCTTGTAGTTGTGATGGTAACCTCTGATGATAGACGCTGGAGGGCAAAACTCACTTCTAAATGAAGAGTCCAGCTCTCCTCGAGGAGACCTGCTAAGGGGCTTGCTTAAGCCTTTGATCTAATCTTTGCCTACTGCTCAACAACTCTACAAACTTTCATCTTCTGCCTGGGAGGCATTGAGAATGTCTTTCACACTAAATGTAGTTATGAGTAACACATAGCAGAGACATTGTCAAAGGTATTCTGACTTACAGGTTTTATTGATTATTAAAGATCTTTCTCTTTGTAGTTATTAAGAAAAATCAACAACTCAATACTTACCTGTCAGTTTGAATGCCGTACTCTAGCTATATTGTCAACTCAATGAGTTGCCTGGAAAATAAGTCACACAAACAGGCTACACACACACACACACACACACACACACACACACACACAGGAGAAAGCAAATTTCTACATAAAAACTTAATGTATCTGACGCTCAAACTGCTGAAGTGTTGAGAAAGGGGCAACTCCCTTTGCTTCTGTTTTCTTTACTAATTATAAAATATATCACCTTAATTGATAGCTTTATTAAACTTAGAAGGAAATATGAACATGTGGTATCAGTTCTATATCTTCTTGCAATTTTTAATTATTTTGTCTTTTTCTGAGAATTTTATTGTATTTGAGTCACTTCTGTCACCCATTCTCAAACACTTCTCTTCTTCATTTATTGTTACTCTAGCATACACACATAAACACAGAGATATGTATGTATGTATGCATGTATATATACGGCCTATTGTGTCTGTTTAGTATTGTTGCTTATATTATGTATGCATGTATGTGTGTATGTATGCATGTGTGTTTGTGTGTATATGTGTATGTGAGTATGTTTGTATGTGTGTGTATGTGTGTGTGTCTATGTATGCATGTATGTATGTAGGTATGTGTGTATGTGTCTTTGACAGGGTTTCTATTGCTGAAATGAAACACCATGACCAAGAATCAAGTTTGGGAAAGGGCTTATTTCAGCTTACACTTCCACATTGCTGTTCATCACCAACGTCAAGACTGGAACTCACAGAGGGCAGAGACTTGAAGGCAGGAACTGATGCAGAGGCCATGGGGTGATGCTGTTTACTGGATTTCTTCCACTGGCTTGTTCAGCTTGCTATAGAATCCAAGACTACAAGCCCAGGGATGACACTACCCACAATGGGCTGAATGCTCCCACCTTGATCACTAATTGAGAACATGCCTTACAGCTGGATCTCATAGACGCATTTCCTCAAGGGAGGCTCCTTTCTCTGTGATAACTTCAGCTTGTGTCAAGTTGACACACAAAACCAGCCCGTACAATATGTATGTATGTATGTATGTATGTATGTGTATATGTATGCATACTTGCACATAGGTATGTATGTTTAGGGCTGATCACTTGGGATTGAATAATTGATCAGGTTTTCCTGTAAAGAATACATATCCTACCTCTCTTAATTTCCTATAGATATTTATTTGGGATAGGCCTCATGAGATATCTTGCATCCACAGTGACATGTTTACTGATGTTTTCATTGCTCGTATTGCTCAAGTCTTGATTATATGTGCAAATTTTAAGATTTTGAGGTTTTTTTTTATCGGTGTAGCTTTTCTGTCATAAAAGACTTTCTCACAAAAAAACCCTGAAAAAACAAAAAACAAAAAGCAAAACAACAACAACAACAAAAAAAAAAAAACCCCCACAAAACAACAAAAACCAAAAACATCCAAACAAACAAAAACACATTCTGGTTTTCAGGCCATTAATTTATGCTCCACTTCCTGAGCCTTGGGTGTTGTGGTTGGGTTGTTGATGGATTAATTGTCATAGGGCACCCCACAGACCACCGTCAGTATTTCTTTACATTTTGACTAGTTTGGATTTCTGTAGGAGCCTCCATATACTGCAAATAAGAGCTTCTTTGATAGGGCTAAGGGTTTCATATGTAATACAAGGATACATATTTAGAAAGCTGATAGATATTACTGTGGTTTAGGAAAGTGACAGAGACATCCCAAGCCACTAGTAGTTGGCTGTGCTTCTAGAAACATGTTTTTTTGTTGGACGTGCCCTAAGTCCAGTTAAATGACTCATGGTTAGCCTAAAATATCATAGCCATCAGTGCAATCCTGGGGACGTCTTGCCATATGCTGGTTATCACTGTAACTTGAAACCATTACAGCTGGGTAGACTAGTGATTGCTTTGCACCGTTAGTTTATGTCACAACTTTTGATACAACGAGAGCTGATTTTCAGGAAGGAGTCTTCGTATTTAGTACCAGCTCGATCCCTTCAAGTCATGTGTCTTAAAACATGGTATCTTTAGCAATAGTATTTTCCCTTTAAATTTTGGGGGGAAAGTAAAAGAAATGGCAAGAGAAGATTTTTTTATTATTATTTAAAAGAACGATTCCCTTTGCTAACGTTAAAATTTTAACAGTCTAACGCTCAAGGGTGAAGTATTTATATGTAAACACACATACATACCTGTATATTCTATGTGAAGATAATATATATTTTTGCTTCTTTTTAAAAAATAAAGCCTTCAGGACTGGGAGACTGTTGACAGAGTACTTGCCCAGCAAGCATAAAGCACTGAGTTACATCTTTACCCCTCATTAAGTCAGGTGTGTATTTCCACCAAGGGCCAGGTAGAGGAGGGGAAATTAAGAGGCAGATGTTGTCTCTTACCAATTTAGCCAATTTGAGGCTGGGTTTGGATTCGTAGGACTTTGTATAAAACAATACATCAAAAAGTAAATGAAAATACACAAATAAATTATTCATAATGCTCCCACTCGTATGAAACTTTTGGCTTTTAGATATTCTTTATCACATGGTACAGGCAGGAGATGTAATCATTTATAAGGTCTATGCTTCACAGTTCTATTAGGAATTATTGTTAGCAACATTTCAATAATGTGAAACAGGCATCATTAAGAGAGTTTAATGTCTTAACCACACTTGAACTCTCAAAAAATTTACGAATGGATGAATCTTTTAATAAAACTCCCCACTTAGATGACTCTTGCCTATGATCTTTAGTACCTAAGTTTGTCTATTACCTTCATCAGGAAAACTTAGTGTCATATGTATTGTCCTTACATATCCTTTGGGTTTTAGCTTTTCCTGAGCTGGAAACTTAGAAAGAAAAAAACACCTCTATTTTATGTATAGAAGCTGTCCATGATTAAACTGGTTCACAAATTCTACGGTACTCAAACATGAAATAAAATAAGTAATTGCTTAATTACAAACAAATCAAATCATGGTCCTTTATTTCTAGGGATATATATTATTTTTACCTTAAGTGTTGTTCGTGAGGCATGACAATAAATAACAAATGATTCCTAAGCTCTTAGAACATTAGTGGAAATTTCAAACTCCTGGATATAAATAGCTAGCAAGCATTTCCAGCAAAAGCATTCTCTCTGTGTGGATTTTTATTTCTTGTTATAAAAGTTGAGACATAAAAAGCCAAAGTCGGAGGAAGAAAAGAATGATGCACAGAATATTTTGTTAGAAGACATGACTTATTCCCCATTCTGAATAGAAGTGCTTGCCAGTGGAAATGACATCTACAGACACATTATGGCGATGTGCCAAGTTTGCAGGGAGGTAGACACAATGTCAGTGTAAGTTTGAACAGAAGCTGAAGAAATGAATCTGGGGGCCCTGTAACAAAAATTTCCTTACTTCTCTAGAGAACTTAAGAAAGGCCCAAGACAGTAACTTGGGCCAGAAGTTAGCAATAGGAAAGACTATCTGGGTCTTCCAACTTTTGCACTTGAGAGAGTTGCAGACTAACAGAACATGAAACAGTAGAGTTCGAAGTCTCTATTTTGGAAATTCCACTACTTATTTTTTTCAAAGAGTAATATATCTAATCTTCAACTGCTTAAATTAATATCTAAATAGCAGGCATTTCTATTTCACTGAGAATTTTAAAAATTGCTGAATGAAAATACTGTTGTCACAACTATAAACATAGCAAACGCATTGTATTTCATTCAGCTTCACGACAAGAGGGGTTCCATTAATACTCAAGGCTAATGCCTTGTTTATATTGGATTCATCTCTACTTAGTTAAAAGTATCTCCTTTTTTTTTTCTTTTTCTTTTTTTCGGAGCTGGGGACCGAACCCAGGGCCTTGCGCTTGCTAGGCAAGCACTCTACCACTGAGCTAAATCCCCAACCCCAAGGATCTCCTTTTTTGTTGTGGTAGTCATTGTTTAATTTACAATATGTTATACAAAATATTTGTTAAATATATATCAAATCATACTAGTAAGCATTTACATGACCTCAGCCGTTAATAATCTTTTTAAATTATTTTATTTATTTACATTCTAGAGATTCCCCCTCCCACATTTCCTCATCAGGTTGTCCTTCTCCCTTGCCTCTGAGAGGGGGTGAGGAGCTTGAACCATCCCGTGTATACTCCCTGATGTTGGCTTAGTCTCTGGGAGATCCCTGGGGTCTGGGTTAGTTGAGACTACTGGTCTTCCTACTGGGTTGCCCTCCTCTTCAACGTCTTTAATCCTTCCACTAATTTCTCCATAGAGTTTTCAGACTTCAATCCAATGGTGTAAGTATCTTCATCTGTCCCTGTTGTGGTTTGCCTTGGAGTTATCTGTATTTTGATGCTAATTCCACTGCCCCAAGGACAGCTGCCTAGTCAGGGACTCAGGACTCAGGTGACTTCACCAGAACCACCTCTCCATTGAATTTGTAAAGTACAGGTGAGGGGCAGGTACAGGATAGAAGGAGGCCTGTCATTGGAGGAGAAGGAAGGATGGGTGGGAGAGCAGTTTGACAGAAGAGGAGGAGACTGGAACAGAAAGGGGGAAGAGACAGGAGGAACAGAGAAAAGCTTTGGCAGGAGAATGTGGCAGATGAAGTTAAGATTCCACGCTGTATCTTTAAAGGTTGTTACAAGTGTTCTTAAGGGATGGATATGTATTGGGCTTTGTATGTTTTGGTGGGCAATTATATCTTATCAATTAGGCCAAAGGTTTTTGTGTTGTGTGTTCTTTCGTGTGTAGATTTAATGTGTAAGGGAATGTGGTCTGGGCCACCACAGAGTTGGGATGTGTGTTTCTGGCATGGAAACCTTGGGAGTTAGATAGGTAGAGAGATTGCTGCCAGGCTCAGAGAGGCCTTCGGCAGTAAGATATAGGATGGAGCAAAGCTATTGAGAGGCGTTGCTGACTGAGAATTGAGATATCCAGCAGATATCTTGGGGCACTGTGGTGCTGGACCTAGTGGGGTAAAAGACAACCGTCCTTTTTTTTATATTTTACAACAACAGTCCCAGTCAGCTGCTGGTAGGGCCTTTCATAAGACAAGTGTGCCAGGTTCCCACTGTAAGTACATCATAGCAGCAGTAATAGTGTCAGGCCTTGGTTCCTCTCCTCATGAGATGAATCTCAAGTTGGGCCAGTCACTGTATTGCCTTTCCTTGGTATATACTCAAAAGATGTTCCACCATACCACAAGGATACATGCTTCATTATGTTCATAGCTGCCTCATTTGTAATAGCCAGAAGCTGGAAACAAACCAGATGTCCCTCAACAGAAGAATGGATAGAGAAAATGGTTCATTTTTACAATGAAATACTATTCAGCTATTAAAAATGAGGATATGATAAATTTTGCAGGTAAATGGAGAGAACTAGAAAATATCATCCTGACTGAGGTAACCCAGCAACAAAATGACATACATGGCATGTACTCACTGATAAGTGGATATTACCCATTAATGTTTTCTTTTTCATTAATGGTTTTTAAGAGTAGGGATTTAATACATTATTTTCATAGTCATGATGAAATATAAAATGGATTATTGTAACTGATGGTCACTCTACTATTGTAAAGTTGTTTCAGTGGCTATTATCAATTTTGTTTTACCCCTTATTAGCTCCTTCTCCACATGTCTGGTGACAACTATTCTATCCTTTCTCTCAAAAAGATTGACTTATTTGTTTTAACAAAAGAGTAAGAACACATGGTATTTGTCTTTCTGTGTCTGGTTTATTTAACTTGACAAAATGGGCTTTGGTTTTAATCATGGTGCTCCAATTGATAAGATTTATTTCCTTATTTTGTATTTCTGAATTGTTTTCTAATGAGCAAGTATATCACATTTTAAATCCAGTTATTGACTGAGGGACATCTGGTTTGATTTCACAGTTTAACTATTATGAAAAAAACTAACAAATAGGGTAAAAATTACATCTTATTCTTTTTATTTATTTATGACCAGTACTGGAATTCCTTAATCATGTAGAAGTTCTACTTTTAGGATTTCCTCCCCTCTTGGAAGTAATTTTACAGTTTCCATATTGACTCTTCATATTATACTCTATCTACAATGTCTACCTGTTCCCATTTCCCTGAAACTTTGCCAGGTTTTACTCTTACTCCTACAAATGCTATCCTTAATAACTTGGGAGAAATAATAAGTTAATGGAATTACTCTAAGGAATGCAGAGGCTGAATATGTTTCAGGTATTAATTAGGTATCTGTATGTTTACTTTGAAAAATGTTTAGGGCTTTCACCCATTTTTTAACATATTTATTTATTTATTTATTTATTTATTTATTTATTTATTTATTTATTTATTTTTATACTCCAGATTTTACTCCTCTCCCAGTCTTTCACCCATTTTTTAACATATTTATTTATTTATTTATTTATTTATTTATTTATTTATTTATTTATTTATTTTTATACTCCAGATTTTACTCCTCTCCCAGTCCACACCTCCAACTGTTTCACATTCCGTACCTTCTCCCACACAGACATCTCCGCACAGATGTCCCCACACCACCCACCACACCAGATCTAAACTTCCTGGGGCCTTCAGAGGGTTAGGTGCATCTTCTCTTACTGAACTCAGATCTGGGAGTCCTCTGCTGTATATGTGTTGGAGGCCTCATCTCAGCTGGTGTTTGCTGCCTGGTTGTTGATCCAGTGTCTGAGAGACCTCCGGGGTTCAGGTTAATTGAGACTCTTGCGCCTCCTACAGGGTTGCCCTCCTCCTCAGCTTCCTCCAGCTTTTCCATAATCAACCAGAGGTGTCAGCAACTTCAGTTCATTGATCTGGTACAAATATCTGCATCTGACTCTTTCAGCTGCTTTGTGGGTCTTTTGGGGAGCACTCATGCTAGGTCCTTTTTTGAAAACTCCATACAGTCTCAGTAAGGGTGTCAGGTCTTAGGACACCCCCTAAGCTGGATCGCTTGACCTTCTTTACCTCAGGGTCTTCTCCATTCCCATCCCTGCATTTCTTTCAGACAGGAAGAATTATGGGTCAGAACTTTGACTGTGCGATAGCAATTCCATCCCTCACTTGATGCCTTGTCTTTCTGCTGGAGGTGGTCTCAATAAGTTCTCTCTCCCCACTGTAGGGCATTTCATCGAGGCACTCGAGGGGGGTCACTTGAGTCTGAGAGTCTCTCACTTCCCAGGTCTCTGGTACATTCTAGAGGCTCCTCACAACCTCCTTCCTCTTGAGGTCGACTGTGTCCATCATTTCTGCTGACCCTCAGGGCTTCAGTCCTTTTCCTCCAACCCAATATCAGATCATACTCCTATCTTCCCTCCTGTATCCCTTTTGCCTTCCCTGTCCCTCCCTGCCTCCTCCCTTGTGGTTGCTTTCTTTTCCCTCCCAAACGGCCCTAAGGCTTCCTCACATGGGCCCTTCAGTTTGTTGACCTTTTTGAATTCTATGGACTGTATCTTGGGTATTCTGCACTTTTTTCTTTTGGCTAATATCCACTTATTAGTAAGAACATACCATGTCTGAGTTATCCCACTTGGGATGATATTTTCTAGTTCCATCCATTTGCCATGGCTGTTTTTATATTAACATTTTCTTTTCTTTATTTCTCTTATTTTTAATTTATCTTTTCTTTTTTTCTGTTTTAATTGGATTTTATTTATTTATATTTCAAATGTTATCTGCTTTCCCAGTTTCCCCTCTGGAAACCCCCTATCCCATTCTCCTTCACCCTGCTTCTATTAGTGTGCTCCCCCTCACAGAACAGCCATCCGTTGTTGGTGGGATTGCAGACTGGTATAACCATTCTGGAAATCAGTCTGGAGGTTCCTCAGAAAATTGGACATTGAACTACCTGAGGACCCAGCTATGCCTCTCTTAGACATATACCCAAAAGAAGCCCCAACATATAACAAAGATACATGCTCCACTATGTTCATAGCAGCCTTATTTATAATAGCCAGAAGCTGGAAAGAACCCAGATGCCCTTCAACAGAGGAATGGATACAGAAAATGTGGTAATTTACACAATGGAGTACTAATTGGCTATTAAAAACAATGACATCATGAAATTCATAGGCAAATGGATGGAACTAAAAAATATCATCCTAAGTGAGGTAGCCCAATCACAAAAGAATAGACATGGTATATTCTCACTGATAAGTGGATTTTAGCCCCAAAGCTCAGAATACTCAAGATACTTACCTTTTCTCTTACACATTATGGAATAAAGTTCTTGCTGCAAAAAGAATTTGAAATTGTGCATTCTCATTCCAGGAATTGTCTTCTGTTTCCAGTGATTATTCTTTTTTGTGTATGGGGGGGGGGCACAATTGTGTTTTATTGTGGTATAAGCATATTTGTTAATATTACTCTTATTGTCTTTCTTTGGGTTCCTATCTCAGTTGCTTATGAGAATATCTTGAAAATGTCAACCATATTCATATTATTGGTTTTGATATTTATGTCTTTGTTCTAATTTATGCTAATCATTTTGTGCCCTGGGACAGAGAAGGATCCTCTTAAATTGTTTTGCATGTGGACGTCTCATTTCACCAGTATCATTTAAGATGCACCTCAAGATCTTGTCTAATGCTTGATATCTGTAATTATATATCCTACATGAGTTCTAATTATGTTTGGATGCCTCCAGAATATTTTTTCCTCTTGGGATTGTTTCCACTGTCCAAGGTCTTTTGTAGAGTCTCTCGAATTTCAAAATATGTTTTGAAAACATCAAGAAAAAAATCACTGTTTGCTTTTGATGACTCTCATGGCAATTATACTAAATTTGTAGCCTGTAATTTTCCATCATTTCTATCCGTTCCTACCTCTGTAGCAATTTTATTCAGTTTTAAATTAAACAAATATTCCTTGTCTTCAAAACAGTTTTAATTTCTACATTCTCCTTCTAGTTCTTTTTTTCTTTTTTGAAACATTTCATGTAAACGATGCTTTGGTTTTCATTTTTCTGTTCTTTAGTTTAACTCTTTAACAGTTTTGTTCATTATAGTCTGATCTAGTGCCTGATATCTTTAAAACATTAACATTTTACAGGTCATAAAAGAGGCCACACATTTGAAATAACACATGGAGGGATCACAGCGGAGAGTTTGGAGGGAGGAAAATCATGTGGGAAATGACATAATTTTGTTCTCAAAAGTGGAAAAGAAAAAGACCTTTGTCACCAAATCCCATGATTACTTCAGTCTCCCTTTTTTTTTAAGTTAAGCTGCCATACACGTGACTCCTTTAATTTTATAAATTCACTCAAGTTCATTACTCCATGTGAGAATTTCATCATTTCATCCTCATTAAAGGATGCCTTCAGATGATCCAGGAGTGAAACAGAATACCAGAAAAACGAAAGAAAAGCAAAATGCTGCCAAAAATAAGCAGAATTTTACAAATGCAGCTTTTATTTGGACATTATCTTATTTTATTGATACTCTTAGTTAATTCATTTAATGAATGCCATACTATCTATCTCATCTTGGATTAAGAAATAATTTTCCTTAAATAGTTGCACACCAGCATATGAAGTAAATTTATAAGGTTTTGCTCACAGCTATGGTACAACTCATCTCATTGTCAGTTTAAGTAAACATTGAAAATTTCTGTTTTATATTTTAGCATTTAACAGTAGTTGAAGGTAATGCTAACTTTAAAAATGATAAATGGTGATAGTCTCCATTTTAAATTTGTGTATAATTTTATACATCACCACTAATAATGAATAATTGGGAATATAGAGTTTAACACTTGTAAGTGGAATTTTGAAGAGAATAACATCAAATAATACACTATAAATTACTTATTATAAAACATTTTATTCAAAGGTAGAACTGGATAATTTGAAGTCATAAAATTATTAATATTCTGAATATCACATGGTAGATGTTCCTTTTCTTTTAATCCAGGGTACACATATAATTAAAAGAATAATTACCAGAGGATATTCTAGAATGGCACCCATCTCCACATTTACTTCCAATTGCTTCTTTCTTTTGAATATACATAGATATACACAAGTATGAAAATCTGAACTGTGCATGGATAATTACATTGGCTTTACACAGTGGCAGAAAGGAGGGAAAAGGAAGGTCCTCTCTTATGAGATGCAAATCACAAAAATATATGCAATTTAATGGCAGATCAGAATCATTTTTCTTGATATTTGCTGCCTTTTATTGTTTTTGATAGCATTCATCTGCCAGGATTTGGCACCAAATTTTAAGTTATTTAACAGATATCATTGGGTTGCTAAGCATTAACATTTAATTATCATATTAATAACCAGTTATTACTCTCTTTAACACTGAGCCTTGCTTCTGACACATTAGTATGCATGCTCTGCTCTTAGGCAACTTAATTGTCCTTAAAGGAAATCATTACAATTTAAATGAAATTGGGAGCTACTGGTTAGGGAAGGCTGTAGGGCATGCACGATACATACTAAACAAGGAACTGTAATTTCCCCAAATCACTCCCCCACCCACCAGTAATTTCACATCACAGCACTATATCTATTTGGTTTAGGGGAAAACAGTTTATTTTTTGCCTCTTAATTTTACAAGGGCACCATTTAACCAAGGACATGCAAGACTCTGGGATGTGTTAGCAAACAAACTTGAGTAAATCAAATTATTTCTTTTGTGGGCTGGCAAATTGTTGTCAGCATTTGCAACACAGTCAATGAAGCAATAAAGTATGGCATGGTGGGCAGCCATCAACCAACCCTTCTGCCTCTAGGACTCAAGACTGCAGGAGGCCAAAGTCTTTATGGAGACAGCTGTTGCCTCTCCCCATCTGTGATTTTGTTTGTTCACCTCACAGCACTACACTTTACACACTGCTGCAAAAATGGGGATTAGGGTCATTCTCCTGTGTCCTGTTGCCTCTTTCTCTACCTCTTTCTCACAGTCAAGAGCTGTTTGTGATGTTTGTCCAGTGTGTAATCATAAAATGGCTTAGCGATTCGAAGTAATTCCTCTGCTGTTGAAAGGCAAAGAGTTTAAATATCCCTGGACTCTTATTTTGGAAAGATAATTAATCAATGTTTTACACAACTTTAAACAGCTCTTCAATTTTAGTGAGCAACTCATCACGAAAACAAGGATTTTATTCATGTGAGTATTTAGCAATTTCAAATTAATTAGTTAGCAACTCAGAGTTAACCTCATCGGTGACTAACTTTGTGGGGCTGTGTGAGGACTGACTATAAACTGAATGAAATCTCTGCCTCTTTTGAAATATCATAAAGAATAATGTAGAATTATAAAACAGGGAAAATCTACTGCAGGGTTGCCAGGTGTTGAGAATTTAGGACCGGGGACCTGCAAATCTCATATTGAGTGCTATTTCTCATTGATGCAGATTAATTAATTGTCTCTGCTTCAAACCAGATGAATTAGATCAGAGAAGCTCATTAGATTCCCCAAGGCCTCACAATTATCAAGCAGCCACAAGGTTTAGAACCGAAGTCTACAAGTACATAGAGACATACTTGGGTCTCACATGTCAACCACCCCCTCATACATATGTATATACATATATACATACATATATATATATATGTATATTACTACAGAGCACTTTGAGATACCTTCCTTTTAGACATGACTTGCTGTTTGTTCTATGTTCCGGTGGTTTTTCTATTAGTAGGAATGCTTTCTCAGTGAAGTCTACATTATGACATCTGATAGAACTTTGTCTTTCTTCCTGTATTTTGTTCAGACACTTTGCTCTTTCCAAAGCTATCAAATGCTTCTTTATTTTTAATTTTTTCTTTACTTTTGTCCACTTCATCCATGCAAACTATGTATTGTACATCTCCTTTGATCAACCCCCCGCCAGTTACACACCCTCTCTTTTCCCTGAAATTTTTTAAGCCTTTTTTTCTTAAATTCTTTGACCACCCCCCCTTTATCCCTGCAACGTTCCTCGGGGAACAGTATAATTGGTTATCCCTGAAAGGGTTATATTACTATTGCACCCTTGGGTGTGAGTTGCCTATGAGTCATGGTTGAAGCTCAGTCTACAGTTGAGTAAGATTGTTGATGAGTTCTCTCTCTCAGCTGCCTGCTCAGTACCCTCCAGCATTGTGACAACACAGCAGCAAAAGAGTTACCTGTTCACATCCACTCTGCTTCCCTGCAACCCAAGCGTATGCTGTCAAGAATAGGATCTTACCACCTAGTTCTCTCACTCAAGAGCAATGGCGATATCCTGTTTCTCTATGGTGGCTCCTGAAACTCTTCCCAAAATCTCCTAGGGAGAGTTATCCAATGTATACTTGTATGAGGTTCTTGTATAAAATTTTGAGGCTTCTAGGAAAGTCCAATTGTTCCTTATCCCTGAGTGGCATTTCCATTTTAAGTTCATTTTTACTTATTTTTAAATAAAATTTTAGTTTATAACATGTTTGTTGGGGTAGAAATCTTGACTCAAGTCTGGACAGACCACACCAAGCCAACATGGTTCCATGCGGAAAGGTTTAATGAGAGAAGAGTAGAAGAGGAGAGGAATAGAGGCCAGCCTTGGGCATGTGGAGGTAAAGGAGGAGGGGAATGGGGAGAGAAGGGACAAAGGGGAAGAGGGCAGGAGAGCAGAGGAGAGGAGAGAGAGAGGAGGGGGCAAGGAGTCCCTTTTATATTCAGGCATACCTGGCTGTTGCCAGGTAACTGTGAGGCAGAGCTTACCTGGCTGTTGCCAGATAGCTGTGGGGGTGGAGCTTAGACAGAATACCAACAATCTTAAATTTCTGTATACTTTTAAATACATTCTTACTTTGTGTTAACCAATCTTTTACCTAGACTCTCATTTCCCTCCCTCCCAGTCCAGCCCCATCTAATCACTTTCATTCCTATTATTATTTTCCCTTACTTTTAAATGCCCTGAAATTTATAACCTAGGCTAGCCTTCAACTGGACATCCCCCTGCCTCTGCCCCTGCCTCTTTATCATATTCTACCAGTACATGTCAAGACAATCAGTTGTCACGTTTTAATAGGAAACAGTCATCTAGTTAGGAGGCTAAAATAAGCGATGAATATAAATAAAATATAACACATACTATAAATTTGAGACACAGTTTAATGATGTCTCCATTTTCTGGGGTCATTATGGTAACTTCTTAAGTAGGTAAGATGGACACTGGCAGTGTTTGTTATAATGCTGCAATCAGAGAATGAGGGCAAGGGTTGGATTCTTAGTTTCTCAGCACTACAAATTTCTTACTTGTTAAATAAGAGTATTATATTATTCCACAGGAATAAGTTTGAAAATTTTACAAGTTTTAAAGGGACAAGAGAGCTCTTCATGACTCACAATACAATGAAATCACTAAAAACCAGTGGCTTTTGTTTTACCAAGTCGCTCTGATTCCATAGAGAAAGAATATGCAGAGAATTTCTGGGTACAATTCGTATACAAAGGGAATGATACTGACTAGTGTACTTTATAAATTTGTAACTACAATAATAAAACCACAACCTATAAGTTGAAAATATAGTCTGTACAACGCTTAAAATTTATGTTTATGCTTTGGTTTAATGTTGTCAGACCCTGCTTATAGAACAGATTCACCAACATCCACATTCCAGCTTTCTTTTCTGACTTATTCCCAGACATTTATTTATCTCATCATTAGCCTTCTGGACATTGAAATATTTGTCAATAACTTTAATAACACGGTTATTTTTTTGATACTGGTTGTGCCTAGGCATGGCGAGCATGAGAGATCTTTCCAGTTCCTAATGCCTTGTAATTCCTTTAGGGATTAACATTTTCATTGTAGAGATTAGTTGGGACTTGAATGTGAAATATTTCTAAAGGCCCATGTGTTTGAGTAATAGGTTCCGACATTACAGTGTTGATTTGGAAGGTGGCAGAACTGGAAAAAGTGGGTCACTCTGTGTATATATGGCACGAGAGTACACAGGAAATTGTTTGAAGTGGACAGAACTGGTAAGAATGTGAGGAATCAGGGAAGCTGATGGCAGAGTGTGGACTAACAAAGTATGTAATATGTATGCATGCAAATAAGGAAATGAAAACTGTGATGTCAAATTGAGTGAATACCGGTGGTATGCAACATTTAAAAAGAACCAGCCCGCTTGGTCAGCTTCCTTACTACAAAATAACTCCAAGTGAGTGACCAGGAGATTATGAACAGTATTAGTTTTGAATGATATTAAGAATTTCAGTTTACACCGCTGGCTTTTTCTGACAATTTCTTTGCTTTCTACAGAGATTCAATTATGTTGCATTGGTCTTGCATTTGCTGTGTTGTATCTGTGGATACATGATGTTCCTACAGAGTTCTGAAACAAATCTCCTCCTACTAGGGTAGAGAATTTGCTTCATATGGAAAATATAGATTGCTTAACTAATAATTAATGAGCTAACTGCAGTAATGGGTGTAGAGTGCAAAGCTTTTTATCATGCTATCTAAATAGATCTGCTCAGCTACGTCTGTCGCTGTAAAACATTTAACAAAAAAATGTTTACATGGACGAATTGGCTTTATGTTAGCATCTGAGTCTGTCTGATTACCAAGAAGCACCAAGAAAATACACAGTCAGAACTGTCTACAATGAACTAAGCTACTTTGAATTTAGTCATAAGGTTAGGCAGGTGGCCTAGCAATTGAATATTTGATGCAAGTGACACATTAAGGAACGGGCTGAAGCAGATCCAGAAAGCAGAAATAAATTAAATGAACAGATGGCCCAGGCTCCCTCGTCACTTACTTCTGTTTATTCAATGTTTATCTTTCCACTCACAACTATGTCCTTATGGAGGCTAACTTTTGACCGATGGGTAGAAGGAAACACCTGAGTCTCACAGATGGGATGCCACAATATGTTGGCATTATCAGTAAAAGGGCTACTAGTACGATGCACCCCATACCTAAGTTGCCATGAAAGACATTGAGGAAATTAAATTCTGTCAGAGGTCAGTTGTATAGGCAGCGCGTGCGGCCTTCCACTTTTGATAGAATGAGTTATCTAATTTATGGGTGAACTGAAAACATGTTAGTAAGTAATGTCATGGAAGAATTGAGCACTATGGTAAAGAAGGCTAGATAACAGTTATATGGGTAAACATATGGTAAAAGGCACTCATTGTGTGCTATCTCTGTGTATGCGAATTGCGCGCACGTGTGTGTGTGTGTGTGTGTGTGTGTGTGTGTGTGTGTTCACCACAGCATATGGAGTACAGAGAATAATGTTACATGGAAGTTCTTACCTCTACCTCATCTCTCCTACTCTATATTCGAAGCTAAATGGTGTCCAAGCTTCAGATGATCCTTCTGTGTCTGACTCCCTCCTTCCTACGTGAGCACAGAGTTTACAGATGAATACTAACATGGATAGCTTTCTGTCAGTTCTGGGCTTTGAACTCAGATATTCATAATTGCAGAACACATGCTCTATCCGCTCAACCATTAATATTTACTAATAACCTTCTGCACAGCAAGCTCTAAAGCTATGCTCCTCCCTTAGCCATCCAATTAGCAGGACAATTGGACTAGGAGCTCTAGAGCTATGGTTGCAGGGCCAAGTGTATTTGTTTAACGTTAAGTGGTAACTGTTGTGCGGCTAGTTCCTATAAACTGAAACATTCTCTCTGGTAAAAGAAGGGCTCACAAGACTCAGGAAACCAGTGAAACCTACAAGTCTCAGGTAAGATGCACATGGCTGCTCTTGTAAGTTTACAGAATCAGGAAACATTTGCTGTGGGAGAAACTCCCATCCTCTATCCAACTGAGGTGTGTGAAAGTTCTGCAGGGAGCTCTAGGGGCGCTGATCAGCTGCACTTATGTCACCCACCTTGCTTCTCTTAGTCATTCCTCACTGCAACCCAACAGGCACATCATGCAATTCTCACCATGGAATAAAAAGAAAAGTTTCACCAAAATAACTACAAGTGCTGGATATGGGTTTACCTTCTGTACTTCTGCCTTATCTATGATTTGATGATGAAAAGAAGAAGTTCAAATTAATTGTCCTCTCATAAGCTGTGTATGCGACATCTAGTTGCTGATACTTTGTGCCTAGTACCAATAGAAAAATCATAGGTGAGAGTGCCTCATCTTTTTAAATTTTTGCCTTCTTTCCCCATAACCAGTAACACTGCTGAAATAGTGAGAAGCTTACAGGAGAGGAAAGAATAGGGATTCTACTGATATAAAAGTCACAAATATCCCAAGGTAATATGGAGATTCCCATTGCTAACAATTAGGAAAATGCAAGAGAAATAGCCCTGGGATTTTAGCTTACTTTAGTCAGAAGAGCAAAGATCAACTGCCTAACAGACATCAAATGTTGGAGAGGAAATAGGACAAAAGAAGACTCATCCACTATGGGGTTGAAAACTGTTTTTAACTACTCTAGAAAATAGTATGGAGAACTCTAAAATGACAGAAGAGAAATCTATCCTATAATCCAGGTGTACTACTCCTGGTTCGTACCCGAAGCCGGACATCCTCTCTTACAGATACTTGTACAGCCATATTCACTGTTGCTCTATTCACATACCTCGGAAACAGAAACAACTTAAATATCCCTCAGCTGACTAATATGAACCTAAAATATAAGTGTACATAGTCATATAGTATTCTAGCTTTAAAGAACAACAATATTATGAAATTTCTAGGTAAATGGATGAAACTAGTAAAATGTCTCTGTATTGGTCTGTTCTTAGGACTTGTTTCCTCCTATTATGTTGCCTTGTCCAGTACTGGTTTGAGGGCCTTGTCTTATTGAATCTTGTTTTGTCTAGTTTGGCTGTTGTTTCTTGGAGGACTGCTCTTTTCTGAAAAGGAAATGAAAGGGGAGTGGAAGTATGACACCGAGAAGGTGGTGGGGGAACTAGGAGGAGTAGATGGAGGGTGAACTCTAATCAGGGTGTAGTTTAAGAAAAAGAATCTAATTTTAATTAAAAAAATCCCCAAACATTGAAACAGATGTAAATCCTGTTCTTTTTTGATTTACTGGTTTAGTCCTTGTAGAGTGTATTTCTGGGTTCCAGGTTAAATATTAGTCCCAGGAGTGGAACCACAAGATTCTTATTCCATATTTTGGTGTTTAAACATACTGTGTATATAATGACTGAAGTATGTATTTTTATTGAGATCTAGAAAGAGCAAAGTTATCGACTTACTCAGATATATAGTCTAAATATTGATCTCTTTCTTTTCTTATATTTTTAATAATAGTTTGACACTATATACAACTTCATCAATTCCCCCGTTTCCTTACTATAAGCCCTGCCATGTGCCCTTTATTGTAGACTTCAAATACGTGGCTTCAATTTCCTTCTCTCTCTCTCTCTCTCTCTCTCTCTCTCTCTCTCTCTCTCTCTCCCCCTCCCTCTCTCTCTCTCTGTCTCTCTGTGTCTCTCTCTCTGTCTGTGTCTCTCTCTCCCCCCTCTCTTTTCCTCTCTCTCTCTCTCTCTCTCTCTCTCTCTCTCTCACACACACACACACACACACACACACACATTAGGGTTGGAGAGAGAGAGAGAAACACACCAACATACATACACACACATATATAGTTTTCACTATACATGTTTCATATACATATATATATTATAATATCTCACTTTTCTGTATATGTGTCCAGGTTTGGCCATTTGGTAATGGATTACCAAACTGGGGGTTCTCATTCCTTGGGAAAACAGCTTCTTCTGTTCTTAGCATTGCTTAATTGCCTGTAGTGGTTTATCTCGGTTGAGCTTTTCTCCCCCACGTTTGCAGGTTTCTTGCTGTCATCTTTGTTCAGGTCTTGTCTAGGCAGTCATGTTGGTGAGAATCCTTGGGTATAGCTTCTCTCACCTTTTAAGGAGACACCGTCTGACATATGTCACAAAATAAACTCCTGTTGATATGGTTCTTTTCTTGCTGGCCTTTTTTTCTCTTGAAAGATTTTAGTGGTAGAGCACTTGCCTAGCAAGCGCAAGGCCCTGGGTTCGGTCCCCAGTAACGAAAAAAAAAAAAGAAAGAAAGAAAAGAAAAAAAACTGAACAAGAAAGATTTTATATAGTCTTTGAAAACTATAGGAGCATATATATGTATATATATTATATATGTGTGTGTATGTATATGTATATATATGTATGTATATATAATTAGAAGTTTAAAGAAAGTATGTTTTGTTGCTGCTTTGTCATTTATGGAAAGAAAGCTGCCTGTTCTGCAGCAATGATAACATATTAAATGTGAAAATAAGATTTTTACAGTTTTTAGAATTTCTGAAAAATGTTTTCAGTCACTCAAATGTAGTTTATATTAGTTCTTTGTACTCATGCCTTATTGGAAATGATTAATTTACTCTTTAAATCATGTGTATACATGGATTTACCTGAGTCATAAATTATCAACTTAAAAAGGTGACAAACCAAAGAAATCTAAAACCATTTACCTATCTGCTGCTGTAAGACTGACTACACAGAAAACTGATTTGAAACATAATCCTAATTTAAATATATTGGAATTAATACATTATTTAATATGTAATTTTGAAGTTTCATATTCATCTGATCCTTGTCATTATTTCACAGTGATAACGGTTGTACTTCTGGTGGATTATAACAAATTTAAGTTCAAACAGGAGTGCTCAAATTTGTGAAGGCAATATGATTATGTCATTTTGATAGATTGAAGGTGTTTTAAAGATTATTTGATCTCAAATCATTCTTTGAAAATTGAGATTCACATATTATGTCATATTTATTTTTCCATTTCTCTTACCTCTACTTGCAGAATTAAAATTAGATAGCACTAGCACGCTTCATACCCTTTCCTTTTATTTTGTTGAAGCGTAGTATTTTCGGTATTCATTTTATGTCCTCTTTATTATATTTATTTCTAGACTAATCTCTGCTTTGCTTTTTCTACAATTTCGGTATTCACTGTCTTTCTTCCCTGTGTTTCCATGCTGCACCCAATCTATCAAATGCCTAGACTTAACTGAAATCACCTCCATAGCAAAAAAACAAAACAACAAAAAACAACAACAACAACAAACAAAACAAAAAACAAACAAACGAAAAGAACCCCACAACTTTATTATGCCTTCATCCTTCTATTACACGAACTGTAAAAGTTCAATCCTCAATCATGCCTGCTGTCCATCGCTTTTACTTCTTCATTCAGGTTTCTGAGTGCTCTTAGAATAAAAGCATTCCATTTTGTGGATTTGTGTCAGCACATATCCATTCCCTTAACCACAACTGATGAATAGAAGCTGTTGAAACATGTATTGTGGTTTTTATATTTAATTTGTAACCCCCCAAAACTGTGCATTTTATAGTCAGGAATGCCACCTGATGGATATCTTTTGATAAATTGTATTTGTCTAGGTGATGCTATTGCAAGCTTGGCATAGTTCACATTTTTCAAATGTGAATTCATTTCAAAAACATTTTTTATGATGGCATCTAATATACCAGATGGAATTTTAATGTAAATGACCTTTAAATTATGTCAATAATTGGTTTTATTTGTCCTCACTTTACTTATTACCTTCAGTTCTCTTGCTGCCTCTGTCAATCAAGACATTCACAACACAGTTCCAGGCTTTGTGGCATTTAGGTCCCCTGACTTGCAGCCCATTATACCTCTAATTAAGTCTCTGTGTTATTTTAGTATTTTGCTTGTTTGGCTCAATATCTCTCTTCCTTTTAGGTTAAACGCTGTAAACAGAAAGCGAGCATAATAGCTGCCCAATCAAATTATAGAAGGAATGCTGAAAAGGTCAAAATGGCAAAACACACTATGGTAATTCATGTAATGGAGAATGTATTAAAATCCTGGCCTTCATTTACTCAAGGAAAAGGTGACATGGCAAGATAGAAACGGTGTAGCCTGTTGAGAGCAGAGCTTTATCTACCAGCCAGCAAGACGTAATCACTGTCCTTTGTTTGTTTCCTATGTTGGGAATGTCTCAGCCCTTGTTTAAAGCAATAGTCCCTCCCGTGAGCAGTGCCAGCTTCTGTGTAGTTTTGTAGTCCTTGATTGTGTTTAAGGGGAAGGAGCAGGCTGAGACTTCCTAGCCTCTTCATTCCTGCACAGACCTCGTGTTCTTTCCTACACCTACATTGATTCATTATCCTTGCTTAAAACGCACATCAAAAATTTCCTTATTTAGTCAAGAGTGACAAAAATATTTCAGCCTATTTTGAAATAAATGGAATGGTCCGTGTTACAAACAGCAGCACAACAGGGGGACTATTTCTCTCAGGTGTACATCAGTGTAGATTTGTAAACATGTGATAAGAACAATTCCTTTTCCTCCTATTGGCTTCTGGCTTCTGGATATAGATACAAAGGTGCAATGTTAAGGGAGCATGTGGAGATATACTTGAAAGATTAATGTCATAATTTTATTCTCCTGTGTGCTATGCATTTGATACTGTGGTCAATTGGTCAAGGATGATTTATTACGTCAGGAACTTCTCTGCATTAATGTGAATTTGAATCAGGAGGGAAATATGGTTAGAGAAACTGTTGTTTCTATCTTTGTATGACCACCAAAATTAGATGAATATGCATTTGTGTAGGTTAACTAAATATAATCCTTTATCTTCATAGATTTTCATATTCCTGTGAAAGTAGTCAGTGCGATGAAGTACATCTAAGATTATTTAAGTATTTTGTTTGTTTATTTGTTTGTTTTGGTTTTGGTTTTGGTTTGGGATCAGTTGTAAAAGATTAGTGTGGGGTTGGGGATTTAGCTCAGTGGTAGAGCGCTTGCCTAGCAAGCACAAGGCCCTGGGTTCGGTCCCCAGCTCCGGTAAAAAAAAAAAAAAAGGAAAAAGAAAAAAAAAAGATTAGTGTGATAGAGGTTGAAAGAAAGGGTGTGTATGGCCATAAAACCATCTTAAATAACCGTAGTTATGGTTGAGGCTACGGGTGATTTTGTAACTAGAGTAGCAGTAAACCTTAACTATATTTGTAGGAGAATGGAAACACATGCACACACATATGTGTGTGCACATACACACAAACAGAAAACACACACACACATACACACACACACACACACACACACACACAAACACACACGCTAGCCTTCATCAACCCCAGTGATATTGGGTCTTTACAGTGTATGTTTGTATTTGTTTTTTTTACTTGTCAGTTTTATTAGAAATGTATATGTATAACAAATAGTATGAGGTATACAAGCCAATGCATTTCTTTTTTAATTAATTTATTTATTTTCATTGGATATGGTATATATTTACATTTCAAATGTTATCCCCTTTCCCCTCTCTTCCATTCCCTCTCCCCCTGCTTCTGTGAAGATGCTCCCACTCCCACCCACTCACTCCAAACTCACTGCTCTGGGGAAATGGGCCTTCACAGGACCAAGGGCCTCTCCTCCCATTGATGCCTGACAAGGCCATCCTCTGCTACATATGCAGCTGGAGCCATGGGTCCCTCCATGTGTACTCTTTGGTGGGTGGTTTAGTCATTGGGAACTCTGGGGAGTGTGGTTGGTTGATATTGTTGTTCTTCCTATGGGGTTGCAAACCCCTTCAGCTCCTTTAGTCCTTTCTCTAACTCAATTGAGGTCACCGTGCTCAGTCTGATAGTTAGCTGCAAGCATCCTCATCTGTATCAATAAGGCTCTGACAGAGCCTCTAAGGAGACATCCATATCAGGCTACTGTCAGCAAGTACTTCTTAGTATTTACAATAGTGACTGGGTTTGGTGACTACATATGGAATGGTGGGACAGTCTCTGAATCACATCTTCTTTTATCCCTGCTCCACTCTTTTTCTCCGTATTTTCTCCTCTGAGTATTATGTTCTCCCTTCTAAAAAGGAGTAAAGCATCCACTTTTTGGTCTTTCTTCTTCTTGAGCTTCATAGGGTCTGTGAATTTTTTCTTGGATATTCTGAGCTTTTGGGCTAATATCCACTTATGAACGAGTACATATCAGCAGTTAAGAGCACTGACTGCTCTTCCAGAGGTCCTGAGTTCAGTTCTCAGGAACCACATGGTGGCTCACAACCGTCTGTAATAGGATCCGGTGACCTCTTTTGGTGTGTCTGTAGAGAGAAACCGTGTAATCATATATAATAAACAAACATGTTTATATTTGTAATTAAAGAAATGCCAATGTAGTAGGCTGACTGATACTGAAACTTTAAAATTTTGTGTTTCACTTCAAATCTGCCTAGTCATTCATTAAACCAGATAAAGTGGGATCTTTAGAAATCTCTAATTATGTGTAGTGTGACTGTAAGAATGAGACAAGAGAAAGTACGGATCTTTGCCTGGAAAGTGTCATGTTAGGGTATGACAAACCAGACTAGTTGTCACTTACAGTAACTTCAGCTGTAGACCATGTAGTTAGCAAGTCTGCAGTTTTACTAGAATTTCTTAGAAAAATTCAGAGTAACGATGTGTTTTGGCTGCTCTTTGCTGTTTTAGCAAAATGACTTGGGGGGAAAAGGAGCTGAGATCAGGCAAGAAATGATAAGTTTTGCAGTTTTTTTGAGGGATAAAATATAGCACTGCTAGGAGAAGCAATCTCTGCTTAGAAGCTGCAATCATATTGACAGAACCACTGATAATCTGAGCCTCAAGCATTAAAATATCAAGAACTTCTTCTCAAGCTAAATATCGGAAGATGAGAATCTCACTTGCAGTCTATCTTTAGGACCTCCAAATTAAACAGTACAGACAGATGAAGAGCCAGTAACTCCAACTAAGACTGAAGACTTTCCACCTACCTGTGCTATTTCAGGATACCTTCAATTTAGTTGCTTTAACACCATGGAAGAACAAACAGATTTAGTTCAAAATCGTGAAGGACAAAAGGAGGTAGAGCAGGTTTGAGATATCCAGGGACAAGAAAACATTGGGCATAGCTCATAAGAAGTATCTTTTATTCCCCAGATATAACTGTCATCTAAAATGCTTATTGCTCAATATGCTCACCCTTTATAGCTCTTCCTGAACTCTGGCTGGCTGGTTCAACTCAGCTGTTTCAGCTCAAACTCCTCTCCTATCTAATTGATTCAATCTGGTTTCTTTTGGCTTTTCACTGAATTGCTCTGCTTGGCCTCAGACTAACTCTGGCAATTTTTTTTATAATATTCTGGCTCATTTATAGTCTCTGTCTCATTCTGTCTTCCTCTGTGTTCATTCTGTCTTCCTCTGTGTTTGGCTTGTTCTCTCTGACACCTGTCTCTGTAAAAGTGTCCAGATAAAATCTGCCCCCTTCGTGCTACACTGCTACTCTTGTAAGTCACTGACCTTTATTGTCTGTTCTAGTGAGAGATGGGCCTGTTCTATCTCTGATTCAGTCTCTCAAATCTTTCTCTGATTCCTTGTTTTGTCTGCCTCTCATTACCTGTCACTTTCAAACATGGGTTCTTCCTTTGACAAACTAACTTTAACTTATGAAAAGTGTGTCATTATAGCTGAATCAGACAAATGTAAAGGTCTTTGAATATTGTCCTTTGGTTGCCTTGTTGCTAGGTTAAAATTCCTCTAGAATGCTTACTTTAATGATAATCTTGATGATAAAGATGGTGATCGTGATAGTGGTGATATCTGATCAAAAAATTAAAAAAAAACAACCTAAGTTACTTATATAGCATAATTATAATTGCCAAGGGAAAATAAGTCATGAGTTACTATTAGGCAGGTTCCTATTGGGCCAGGAATATGAGCAGAAGTGGTGGTCTCCCCTGAGGTCTCAGGATTGTTTGTACCTCTGAGGGTCCAGCTCTCTTCCCCATGGGATTTGGGTGCAGGAAGCTGTGGGACCGGTCCAGCTCCAGGCACAGCTAGAAACCGGAAATATCCTATTCCAGACGACTTCTGCCTTTGCATGTCCTGAGGCCATCAGGCAGGTCACTTCGAGCAGAAAAGTTGGTATTACCTCTGCTCTCAGGTGTAAAGGTGCTTCTGGTGACTGGCTTTGAGCTCTCTGGGTCCTGCCCCTGACTGCTCCTAGGTTCCTGTACCCAGAGGGCACAGAGGGCACTAGGCGGGTTCCTCTTGGGTTGGTAATGTGATCAGAAGTAGTTGTCTCCCTTGAGGTCTCAGGATTGTCCTCACTTCTGAGGGTCCAGCTCTCTCCCCGATTGGATTTCAATTCTCAAAATTGAAAACAAAACATTTTTTTCTAGATAGAACAGCATACACTGAAGAATACAAAATAGCTTGTTACTAATAGAAGGATTCAATTTTGTTAGAAGAATTAGTATGCATTGTCTTATGGGGTGGGTTTAACTCAAGGAATGGAGGACACTACTCATGGCCCCAAATATGACTTGTAGGTGGAATGGGTGAGTAAGAAAATGGATCACTAACCAGTCATTTAGTGTCCACATTAAAGTTGTCTTTCTTGGTACTCTGCAGCTTTCTTATTGCCTATAGAAAACATTCAGGTAGCTCTACCTTCCTATTTTAGCAGTGTTCTTCCCATGGGATTTCTGTACCCACCTCTGCTATTAGTTAAAATTTAAGCAATACTTCTAACAATTTAGAATGATAATGGATCATTATGTAAGATTTTGCAGTTATTAATACACCTGTGATGTTGTTCAAATTTCTATATTTTTAGTTGCCATAATGATACTTTAATATTTAATATTTTCCAGTATTTAAACTGTATATTGATCACATAAAAGTGAGTAACTACCAAGTTTTTATTTTTACCAACTTCTTAGACTCTTAAGAAACATTGAATTTAATATTTATTTGTTTATTTATTTATTTATTTATGCTAATATACATGGGCATACTTTTTAAATGAACTCTTTAGTTTCTGACAAATTTAGATTTCTAACTGTAAAATATATGTTGAATTGTTTTTTTCCTTTTTCTCTAAAATTAAGATATTAATAACTATATGAGATTTACTGAAAGCATTATTGCTATATATATTTAAAAGTCAATTACAACAATACAAACTTAAAAATACAAATTATTCATAATACAGCAGAATTTGCTTGGTGTCTTATTGGCCTTTATCTCTGTCAACAATTAGCTGATGGGCAAGTTACCATCATTACAATCATGGAGGCTATGTAGAAAGTAATGGACTTGGGGAAGACATGGAGCTCCACGAAGGGGAGATAGAAGAGATAGTTATGGAATGAAGAAGGGTGGGACACACTCCTGGAATTAGAAGTAAAACAGGGAAAGGGAGGAAAAGGGAAATGAGGGAGGAAATACTAAACTAAATAGCTAAAACTAAAACTAAAGCCATTTGATGGGTCATATGGAGGCTGAGCACATTCAATAGTTCTGACACACACACACACACACACACACACACACACACACACACACACAAAAAGGCAATGCTAATGAAATCAGCAAATAATGGGGGATACAGTGCCCAACTCGACATATGTTTTCACCAAATGAAGCTTCCAGGACAGGGACCGGATGTTGCATCTAAGAGCTCTTGGCTAAAGGCATTCTCTGGGAACCTCAAACAACTAGGCTATTGTAAAGGCAGTTGCTGGCTCTCTAAAAAATGATGACAAGGTTCTACAGCTACACAATTCACTGAACATGGAGAAGTCAACGTGTTTCCTACCCAGGGCTTTCTCTCAATGGACTAGTTATTGTTCGCGGCACTGCAAGGCACTTTCTATGTAACCAAAGGGAAAAAGTAAAAATCAACCCAGCTAGAAACCCTTTGATTCATGATTTGCCTGCAAGATACACTGGTGCAATAATACACGAAACTTGTAGAAATAATCAACCAACATCTGATTGGATTTAAGGCCTATTCCATGGCATGAAACATATATATATATATATATATATATATATATATATATATATATATATACACACACACACACACACACACACACACACACACACACTGATGCTTGGGTGGCCAAAACCACAGATTTCTGCCTAAAAAATCAATCAAACAAACAAATAAAAACATACTAATAAAATGACTTCTGGTGATATTCTGCTATAATCATGTATCAGTACCTTGTTCAGCCATCATTAGCAAAGGTTTTCCTGCAGTAGAAGGAGGAAAATAATAGAGACCCACAGACAGATATGATGCAGAGGATGAGAATCCTTGGAACTCTCAGCCCTAATGTCTCTATCAAATCTCTCCCTTTAGGGCTAAGGGCACTGTAGAAAAAGAGCCATTAATAGTACAAAAGCCAGATAGGAAGAAACCAAAAATCATAGCCTTCTAGAAAACAAGGCTGGTGCACATATGAACTATAACCCTTCAGAAATAAATGAGTGTTGTTGTTTTGACTTTGGGTTGGTTAATTGGTTGATTGGAGGTTTGGTTGGATGGTTGTTTTGTTCCAAGGGAGGCTCAGTAGGGAAACAGACTGCTTTCAAGGGTAGGCATTACGTTCAGCAACAGATAGTCAACACAAAATAAACTCAAAGACATCATTGGCAGTGCTTTCTCTCTTAGAGGTAAGTCAGAGAATTTTTATTTTCCTGTTTACATGCCCTTTTCATATATATTATGGCTTCTCGTTCTGTACTTTATGGAATTTCTAGATCTATATGTATCCATGTATTCCCTTTGGCTCTTTTTCTTGCTTGTTTTGTCTTATTCTGATCTGCTTGTTCTGGTTTTATTTCATTTCATTCTTACTGTTCCTTAGATACCTCTGTTTCCTAATGGGAGACAGAAAGGGTGTGGATCCTGATGGGACATGACGTGAGGAAGTGGGAGGAGCAAGAGAGGCAGAACCACATTCAGAAAATATATCAGGAAAGGAATCCACTTTCACTGAAAGTAAATAAATGCAAGTCAAATAAATACAAGTCGTTGTCGAGTATCAGTACATAGTTCACACTACCTCCTCAAAACTTCACTTTGAAACAATGTTAGATTTCACGTAATTATGCAAAATTATCACTTCAAATAATATAACAAAAAGGAGGTTGACTTAAAAATTACTTCTGGTAATCCAAATCAGCGTGGTTCATATTCAATTTGTTTAATTTTTGAACTTGCATACACAGTTACACATTGTTTAGGCCTTTGGAAATGCAATTTGAGTTTTATTTAAAGTAATTGACAAGTTTAGGAAAACGTCCCTTTAAACAGTTTGCAAATAATTTTGAACTTGTAAAAGACTTACATATTTTCTCCCCTTTTTATATATTACTTTTCGAAATATAAGTTATATTATGTGCACACTTAGTGGAATCATTTTCCTTTCATAAATATTCTGCAGTATGAAGTTAATGTGGTGTTAAGTTTTCATTTCTTATTAGTCTACACTCACCAGTTCACTATCTTATGCTCTTTCTATCCAGTGGTAGAAAACTTTTTATAGCTATATTTAATCTGCTGTTAACGCCAGCAGCTAATGTAAAAAGGACATATTTACAATCTTTTTATAAATTTTTGATCATGTATGTGTCTCAAAGGATTTTTTTAAAGGAGGCAGATTTCTGCTTCACCTGGGACTGGCTGTGGAAACAGCGAAGCGACTATGTGTCACTTCCTTCACTAGTCGCATGCCAAAAAAAATAGAGTTTGGGGAATTTTGAGTTGTGGCATCATTTGGCACATCAAAGTAATAAGCTTGGCTTTCTAATGGCATATATCCTGAGATGTACTTCTGTTACACAAGTCCCTCTACACATAGTTACCTTAAAGTGCCTCATTATTTAGAGTCTGTGGAAGCAAAGTATTTCCAGTGGACAAGGAAAAAAGGCCCCTTCCGAGCAAAAATTGTTTAATGCCTCCCAGGTGTGTAAGAAAGGTGAAAAACTACATCTCTTCTGGTTCACCGTTCGTGACTTAGTGGGCTTATTAGTTCCCTGAACGAAGACTCATCTGCCCTGCATTTCCGTGGTTTAATTTAATGGACAGATTCTCCAATAAAGGTGGATGGAAATAAATGCATTAGACAGCTCATGCAAGGAGCAAAAGAAAATGGATTTAACCAACAGTGTTTTTATATCTTCGAGATGGCATGTTGTTTCAAGCAATCTCTAATTCCCTGGCTTAAGTTTATTATTTTTATATCTGATTCTTATTGCCATCTGGTTCATGTGCAAGTGAAAATAGGAGCTAATTTTCTGTGTCAGCCTCACAAACAAAAGCTGTGTGATATGGATAGCCGTCATTAAATGTATCTCATGAAATATTGATCTGAAAGAGGCTATTCTTCCAGTGTTTAGATATGAGATGGTAATTAGGATAATTTGAAAAAGGGTGAATGTTAATCTGGGGTGTGGGAAGCTCTATTGATTTTGGGGAATGGCTTTGTAAAGCAACGAATACTTTCTACATACTTCCAATAAATATCTGGTAAATTATTCGATAGTATAGATTTTATTTCTGAAAACATAATAATTAACAAATCAACACTACTCTTGCAGTTGAATAGCTATGCCTGAGAGCATTTAAATGTAACCAATTATGAACTCAGGTAAAAATCTTAAACCGTAATAGAACAAATATGTAAAAGAGAGAATACAGGAATCAATAATTCTTATTGAATGCTCATGTTAACTTTTTATGCATTTGAGGGATTTTTAAAATAACTTAATATTTCAGTGTTCTTTGTTGAGAAGGAAAATGTTTTCTTATCTAGTACATTAAATAAGTAATGCTTCTATTAATACAAATCTTAATATTTCTATATCTATGTTACTATTGTTGGTAAAATTCACATATTTTTAAAACATTTAACAGGGTTAAATTTTGATTTGTTTTACTTCAGAATATTAAAATTAGCATATATGTCCCACAAGTATGAAAAGTCACTTTTATCAAGTAGTTTCACTAACCATAGTGGTATGTTCCACTATAATCTTTATATGCATACATGTTTGTATTTGGATTTAAGATTATGTCCCTGGATAAAGGGTTAGATCACTCTTCTCAACATAGAATTATGGGAATCTAGTTCTCTATTAACATTATATGTAATATATTATGTCAGTAAAACTGATATTTTTATGCTTCCTTCAGTATTATTTCCTTAGATTTCTGACCAGAATGCACAGTATACTATGCAGATTTTCTGCTCTTTAAAAAACAATATGCATGAAAATAATGATATGCACTTTGGGGCGAGTACTTAAGAGTCACTGCTCTTGTCAGGACCTGGGTTATATTCCTAGTACTTACACAGAGGCTCACAACATCAATAAGTCTAGTTCAAGGGGACCTGATGCTTGATCTGGCATCTGTTCTAGTGGGAACACATTCCACGTGTAATGTTCAGGTCAAACATTATGTAGTCATTTCTCAAATAAATATTTAAAATCTTATAAGCAATCAAAATTGTAACTACTTAACATTTTTCAAGGAAGGAAAGACTTCGATAAGTCTCTCTCTATAAACCATTGCCTTGAATTCCTCATATATCTCTATAGTTCTGTCTTCCTGACTGTCAGTGAATCTTGGTAACCATCCAAATACATAGGATGTGGCAAGTGTTGAGATATCCCTTTAAAGTCTAGGTTAAGCTTCTTGTTCTTTCCTGGATTACTAATTGCCAACTGCAGTGCCTGTAGACAGATCTGTGGTGAAGAACCAAATAAGAATTTTCAACCACTGTCAGCGTCTTGACAGAGTTTTCAGTACCTGCCAAAAGTTCTATTTCATTAAATTAGGTCTGAAAAAAGAGAAGACATAATTAGATCAATGTGGGAAACCTGATCCACCATAACTATGGTATGATAAATGGTACTTTTTCTTTTTCCATTTTAAATAAGAGGGTTAGTGTTTTGTGACTGTGATAAAATACCAGAAGGAAATAAACTGAAAGGAAAACAACAGCAGCAGCAGCAACAACAACAAAAACCCATGAACCTATATTCTTTGTTGTAGTTCACAGCTGATTCTCATTGGATACAGATCCAATAGTCTTGAAAGGATGTGGCAGAAGGAAGCTCTTTATTTTATGGTATTCAGTAAACCAAGAATAGGGCTCAGAGAAAACATGCTCCTTTCAAAGGCACATCATTCAGTCACCTGCTTCCTTCACCTAGATCTCTCCTATCTCCAAGGACTGTATTAAACTATTGTATTATCCAGCGATCAGTGCCCCCTTGTGATCCAATTACTGTTTCATAACCACCAACTTGTACAGGATTTCTTCAACAGAGAAGGCTTGTCAGACACTTTATATCTAAATCACAGGAATAACTATGGCAGATATTAAATATCCTTTTAGTTCATCATTTCACTTTTGTGTGTATATATATGTATAGATATAGATATAGATGTAGATAGAGATATATAGATATATAGATAGTGAAATGATAAATTTAAGTTGTAGTGAATATGTGAAAACTCAAATGAAAACTTCTAGAGTGGGTATTTCATATACAAATGATTGAGAAGTATATTCTGTGGAGAGACAGCTATAGAATTACACTCTTGTGAAACAAGTATAAAGGTAAACCTTTATGCCAGGGCTGTGGTATTTATTTGAGAATGGTACAGATTTTAAGGAAGTTTTTGTATGCTTTTGCTTTCATATTTTTACTAAACATGTTCTTTGGAGATTTTCATATTTTCTATTTTCCTTTGTATATAATTATTCTTCTATTTCTATAAAAACTGCCAAGGACCACACTTGACTTGGAAAGGAGTTCTGAGAAAAGGCGTATCTGGGAGCAGAGAAAAGAACGACTTGAAATCAAATCCTGGATCCAAGCTGACAATTTGTGTTCTACTTGATACAGCTTTTCCAGTCTGCTTCTCTCTATGCTCTGCCTTCTCTCTGGAGATCTCTCTGTGTAGATTCTGTTCGCTCGCTGTTCTAAGATGCCTTTTCGTCCATGTCATGCTTGCCTGCATGTGTCTCAGTTCTCCAAGAAATTCCCTCTTTTTATCCAAAAAAAAAAAAATAAATAAAAACAAAAAAAAAAAAACCAAACAAACAAAAAAACCCAAAAAACCCAAAAAAAACTCTGGATAGCTCATCTCCTGCAGAAAACAGGTCCAGTCTTTTATTTTACATAGCAACACAGTTATGTACTCCAGGTTTCTGTTTGATTATCTTATGAATCAGCATGCTTTCACCCCAGCCCTTTGATTCTTAGAAGACAGCAAGAATACATGTTTTTCATTCATTTGTAAAAGAGTTCAGAGAAATGTCTGCCTTTGTTAAGCACAGAAGATAAACCTGTTGGGTGGGACACTTCCGTGAAATTACCATTTGCACCATGCCAGTGCTTAACCTTGCTCTGTCTTGGGCTGTTCCTGAACTCAGGAATCTATGTCTTTGTAAGCATAAATAAAACTAAAGAAAAATTAACTGAGCTGAGTGTGATCTTCTGTGATCACCACTCCCTAAATCTCTCTAACATTTTCCTTAATTTTCTAACAAGCTGGCTCACAGTTTAGTTGCATCCTTATTTTTGTATGGTTGAAAATTATATATTTTCGGGGCTGGGGATTTAGCTCAGTGGTAGAGCACTTACCTAGGAAGCGCAAGGCCCTGGGTTCGGTCCCCAGCTCCGAAAAAAAAAAAAAACAAAAAAAAAAGAACAACAAAAAAAAAAAGAAAATTATATATTTTCAAACTTACGTATTTAGAGCTCTTTCCTATAGCCTTAAGGGACGTCCTGAGGTAGAAATGTTTACCATTTTGCTGAGACACAGTCACACCCTCAACTCCTGGACTCCTGGAGCTGTTCCTGATTATCAGGGAGTCATTAACACTAACAGGGAGGACTTTCCTCAGAAGGAAAGAGTCCTCCACAGATGTGCTCCAGAAAGTATGTCCTTTATTATACAAACAAGCCTTACACCAGGAGCAGCCATCTACACTCATGGAGGCTCACTCTGGGGCCCTGTGCCAGGGCAGAAACCAAGTCACTCTGTCCCCACCAAGGCCATGCCCTGGCAATGCATAAAACCTTTAGAGAGTCATTTGAGCTGTATCATGTATTTATAGAATAAATAATACTTTTTATGACCTTGAAAGAATAAATAGAAAAATACAAAAGTATGGCTTGTTTAACTGAATCTAGAGCATTTAAGTATAGTTATGGATAAGATTTTGGGAAATTTAAACTCAAGGTCATAAGCCCACTTGTATATTCCAAGTAGTCATTTTTAAGTTGTGAAGTAGAATAGATTCTTTAAAAAGACAGCTACTTAGCTGATAGTTTAATGTAGAGACTTCCTGGAGTAGAATAATAGATATACTATGACCAGTATGAACATAAGGGACAAAACTCTGATCCCCCATATAAATTAAAGTATTTGAGAGCTCAAGACCTAGAGTTAATGTCTAATGTGAAGGAGTTGTGTACTGTGTATGGATGCCTTACACTACATCCTTAGCCATTTCATCAACAGCATGCTAGTCTGCATCCAGCTCACCATCTGGAATTGTCACTTGCTACAAAATAAACCTGCTCCTGGGATGACAGCAGGACACCTGAGCATCTGCTGTTTAATAAGCTGCCACAGAATATCCAATGTAAAGCTCAGGAAGGGGCCATATTTCAAGGAAATGATGAAATCATTTAATATTAGCTCTTGAATGTACCTTGGGGAAGCATCCAATCCATCATTTTCAAAGTGTATTCCACAGAATCCTAGTTCAGCCTAATGACTACAGACAGGTTCTATTAGAAAAATAAAAAGATCCCCCAATATTTAGTTTGTAAATTTGGTACTAACAAAGACAAATTAGAAATGTTTTCTAAGTGAGATTATCCTAATTTCAAATTTATAGTCTTAAGAAGGATACATGATAGGCATATATATATATGATATATATATATGACATGACATAGAAAACTAAAAAATAACATTGAAGGGAGACATAGAAGTGTCTGGAATACTAAACAGGGCCTCAGAAATGCCTTCCCGTAGTAATGGAAATGTGGGTTGTGTCCACTTTTAAATTATACTAATTTTTTTATGTACTGAAAGATAATTGTTACTCTTTTATTATCAAATTTATATATTATTATTCTTTCTAGTCACTTCTGTGGTAAAAGGCCAAATTTATACACACATTGGAAGTAATTCTAAGCATAGGTCCTCTGACAATCATGTTTAGAGTGATACAAGTGTCTACCCTTGTACAGTGCTCTCTCAGAGTCTGCTGTGGGTGTGATGGTCAGAATCACAGACACACTCAGTATGCTTTCATATTGCTTCTTTTTCCATAATACAATACGTCAGCCTTGTAAAGAAAAAAATTTGTGAATAATCTTACATGATTATCATTTAGTGTATATATACTAAAATACACATTGATATTTCCACATTGTATTAAAGATTCATCTTGAGGAAGAAAACACTCAAGTCAAAACATACTTTTATTTATATTTTCATCCTTATCCATTTCCATCCAGGACTAGGGGTCATAAAATAACCTATGGCAGTGTGAGTAACAAATAGCTAGTGTGTTGTCCCCTTCTTTTCCCAATTCTCTTTCTCTCCTTACAGAGAAAATGTGAATATATCTTCTTCTCTTAACAACCAAGCACATAGAAATTCTCCATTCTCCACATAATTTTAGCGGTGTAATTTTCTGAACAACTATGTCTATTTTTGAAGGAATTCTTTAGCCATATATTAAATTAATACAATCGTGGTGGTGTGTTTTTATCACTCCCGCCCCTCCCAAGTTGCCCATATAAAATTATATCATTCACAGTGAGTACTTTTGTATTCCGGTAAAAGAGCAACAAGAAGAATTTCACAGTTTATGGGGAAGATGAAAACTAGTTGATATTGATGGGGAAAAATGTCTGAATAGGATTTAATAGAACATGATTTACATAAACTGAAGTTCAGCCTGGGTCATTTATATTTAAATCAGCCATTCTAAACCATTATAAACCAAGTAAAAGAAACATAGTTAGATGGTGTACATTCAAAAACATGTGGGTTTTTTTTTCATTATTAATATTATTCCTGGTTTGGCTGCTGAGAAGCATTGTCAATCTCAGGTTATGATATAGTCATCCAAGTGAGTGCTGTTGTAGACAAGGAAATCAGACGCAATCTCTTTCCATCTCCCAGGAGATGAAAACTTCATCACTCTGTAATAAGGGAGGAATGAAGAGCATTGCAATCTAATGAGGACAACTGTTAGGGAGAAGTCATCATTAATGAAGAATTGATCAAAGAAGAAGCAGCCATTTAAGCATGGCGGGTTGAACTCATGCTGCTATCAGCACAGAATATCCAAGTCTCTGTCGGTTGAGGATTTAAAAAATGTCATGAACACTTAAGAACCAAGAGAGCAAGTAAGCATGCAGCATACTGTTTGTATCAACAAAAGGCTTAAATATGGAAGAATAGTCGAAACCTAGAATTTCTTTTTCTTATTTGGATCATTCTAATTCTTCCACATATGACTGTAGAGAAGCAAGACTTGTAGTGGACATTGGACTTGGGGTCAATGTACAGCCTTTCAATATCTCAATATTTCAATAGTTGACAATGAACTATATGCTTTTGCTATCCATCTCTAAGTTTTTGGGAGATCTTCGTAGGAGAATTATGAGACTTTAGTTATTGGTTAATAACACATATGTTGGAAAAATATCAATTATTTTAGTAGCTAAATTGGTAAAAGATATCCTTAAAAGTTACGAAAATATTAAATGTGTTGTTGAATGTGCTGAAAATGTAGGGTCTGGCATTCGTTATAGATGAATTCAGATGAAACTTAGAATTTTGTAAATATTTTCAATTTTTCATTAAATATATATGTATGAATATCTATCTATCTATCTATATATTAATCATGAGAAATTACAGATATGTGAGTAGGTTTTAAAATCAAATTCTATTGCAGTTCGACTCCAGAAGACTGAAGGTTTATTTAAATGCCGAAAGCTATGTGACCATATTCAGACAAGTAAACCTACTAGTGACTACACTGCAACTTCCTTTTTGTAGAATTGGAAGGACTGCCCAGAGGTCCCATTAAAGACATTAGTAATAAACTATAAGAGGACTGAATGGCAATCCTACAGTCTACATTATTTAAAAATACATAAGTCTCTCTTGAAATTGGATCCAGATTGGACCAGCAATTTGAAATTAGAGCAAGGCTTTTCAGAATCTAAATCTAGAACCTCAAGAGAAAGGACATATACTTACACTCATTCTGAGGCTCCATTTAAACTACCAGTTAAAGAACCAAGACACTTGATTTTTAAACCTACCTAAAAGTATTATTTTCTTAAATTAAAAATTATTTTTTTCATGAAAAAAGTAGGAGGTATAAATGTTCAAAGAGACTATGAAAAGAAAAAGAACTGGGAGAAGTGACAAATTTGTCATAGACAAGATCTATAAATTCATATTATAATAAGGCATTTAGTCAGTGTACTGGCTGGTTTTGTGTGTCAACTTGACACATACTAGAGTTATCACAGAAAAAAGGAGCCTCTCTGGAGGAAATGCCTCCATGAGACTAAGCTGTAAGGCATTTTCTCAACTAGGGATAAAGAGCAAGAGTGGAGGACCCAGATCATTGTAGGTGGTGCTGTCCTTATCTGGTAGTCTTGGGTTCTATAAGAGAGCAAGCTGAGCAAGCCAGGGGAAGCAAGGCAGTAAGTGACATCCCTCCATGACCTCTGCATTAGCTCCTGCTTCCTGACCTGCTTGAGTTCCAGTCCTGACTTCCTTTGGTGATGAACAGCAATGTTAAATAAACCCTTTCCTTCCCAACATGCTTCTTGTTAATGATGTTTGTGCAGGAATAGAAACCCTGACTAAGATAGTCAGTTTTCTTGGAAAAAAGTTTATAGTTGCTTGAGTATATTTCTGTACATATTATTTAAATTGATCATTAGATCTATATATTATATAGTGAATGTTGGTAGTATAGATTCTAATATAGTACATATCTGAGTTGGCCTGCCTCTCCTCATTTTGTTACAAATTAGGAGTTACATTATAATACTTGATGAACATAGTTTCAAAAAGTAGTCCTTTTCACTTTAAGATAGCATGAGATATATAATAATTAAGGAACTATGAAACTACTTGTGTTTTGAAGAAATGAGTAAGAAAGCACTAATCCTACCCAGGTAAGACCAAGTCTCCCTCTTAAATGTTTTCATAGAGTTTGAGTCCACTTTATGTCAGAGTGTCAAGATTTTGTAAATTTTTGTAGTATATTTATAGCAAACTTTGAACAAAATGGTAGTTAAGTCTCATGCCATAAGCCAGTTTTAGAACTAAGTATATGATTTGCTGCCACAACACACAAGAGCACTCATCTTTCTCTTCTCCAAATATGGCTAAATACTTTTTTCTATTATCATTGGATTACATTTCACTGAAGGTTTGTATGCACCCTAATACATTTTAGGTATTTGCACCTCTGTCATCAGCCCTACCATGTGTGTACCCAAGTAGTATATGTATGTACTTCTAGCTTTGAAATGACTTATTTTATGATCAGAGATTTGGCAGTTTCCACTATTTTTGGTTACTTTCTTTGTTGTGTGTTGGTAGATTTTGTGTGTGGAAAAAAAAGTTCTGATGTTGGATATATAGTCTTATCACTTAAAGGCACGTTAAGAATTGTTCAGGGATTTTGTCTCTAGTTAAATGGCAGACATTTTTATTGTGTTGGCAAATGAATTGACAATGAAGGTGAATGCTTCTGTGCAGAGGTTTGGCGCCGGTTGTTAGGAAAAGTACTGGTACATTTCTACTCTTGAGTCTGAACTTCATCTGGCACATTTCCCTTGACATTGATTCTAAAGCATATGCAAATGTCAGAAACATTAATTTGGAGTGGGAAAAAATGACATTATTACCAGAGCTGGAAGATAATGAGGAAATGCGCGTAGTCTCATGTTCCACAGTAATAAAGCTTCACTGTCCGTCGGTTCAGGAAAAGCTGTTCAGAAATCCGATAGAGCATAGACCTGTTCTGAAGAAGGCACTGGCTTTGCAACTTTCTTTATTTCATAAGTTAGCATGTTAAAGAAGTCTAATAAACAGCGACTGCTTGCAATATTGAGAGATAGAAGGCCCCTGCAGCTTAGGAAAGCAGTTGGTGGGGCTCTCACAAGCCCAGGCTATCCCCCAGAATTAGCATCACTTAGCATACAAGCTCATCTTATCTTTCTGCAGAGTGACTCTTCATAAAACAGGATTTCTGGACAGAGGATGGCTTGAAGTCACACCCACGCCTGTTAACATCTTTAAAGCACAGACCTCTTAGTCTCAAAGGAACATTTCACAATGCAGTGGTGCCCGGGCATTAGAACATTAGAAAGAGGACCAAAAGATTCAGACACGTGGGTTGAACCATTTATAAAAACTTATTGTAATCCTCTTTCTGTCTCATTCTCTCTCTCTCTCTCTCTCTCTCTCTCTCTCTCTCTCTCTTTCTCTCTCTCTCTCTCTCTCTGAGTATACCGTAGCTCTCTTCAGAGCCATGTCTCCAGTCCCTGTAGTTTGTTAATATGTAGGAAGTTAGTGTTTAAATGTCTGTAATCATGATTTAAATATCCATTAGGCAACATATTAGGTTTTTAAATGATAAAGAATAAATATGAATACTATATTATTTGGTGGGGGATGCAAAATAACATCACTTGGAAGTATGCAAAGATGTTTCTTGCATCTTGTAAAAATATGACCTTCTATGACAAAAGAAACTTCATCACTGTACTTTAGATGAGGGATTATCTTGGGACATAAAGGTGTACCTAATGGAACAATGTGATTATGTAAAGGCAGAAACAATCAAGGTTGTTGGGAATGAAGGACACACACACAATGACACACAGACAACACACACACACACATACACACACACACACACACACACCAACACACAAACACATACACCCCGAGAGAGAGAGAGAGAGAGAGAGAGAGAGAGAGAGAGAGAGAGAGAGAGAACACCACTCACTACTGCTGTCAACAGGTTCCCCAAGCCACACAGTGTGGAGATTCTCCCAAATGTAGAGAAAGGAAGGGAATATTAAACAGCCATCCAAAAAAAAAAAAAAAAAAACACAGGTAGAAGCGAACATACATATTTCTACTAATATACATATAAATATATATGTACATTTCTAATTCTGAGTCTAACTGTCATCTGCACATTTCCCTTGATATTGCTTATAAAGCATATGTAAATGTCAGGAACATTCATATGGAGTGGTGTAGATTTAAATATTCGTTGACTAACTTACTAATTGTTTATGAAAATATTCGTGCTTGGGACTATTTGAGGAAACGAAAAAAATCATTTAGAGAATTTTTAAAGCTTTACTTGGTTTTCTTCTAAAGCTTTCATTGAAAAGCTTTACTAGGTTGGAAGTTGGATACTTGTTGAACCCTCTTCCTTTGAATACAAAGAGGACTAAGTTTTTCTCTCCTCACCCAGCTTTCATAGCCACATCTTCTATCTTATTCTGTCTTTCTCCATCTTTCAGTTAAACATCATGGTGTTTTCAAGTGTCTGTGGGTTTTCACATTCCCATTCCTTTTCTTTCCTTTCATTCTGGCTGCCTCTCATAAGGACACATTCAATTAAATTAGCGGCTCATTCTCTTAACACAGGCTGATCTTCCACATCAGCTTCTAATATCCAACCACAATTTAAAGAGCCTCTTCCAAATAAAGTAACATGTAGTCTCATCAGACTGCAACCTATTACCAATGTCCATTAGTCTTCTGTTAGAGAAACTGTAAAAATGATGGGGCTACCGAAACGGCACAGACAGAATAAAGCACTCACTAGGCAAAGATTAACATGTGAGTTTCTGTTTCAAGTTGGACCAGCCATTGGCTGGCCAGTCCCTCACGTTCTGCCACATCGTTATTCCTGGGCATCTTGTACGCAGAATAAATTTTGGTTTGAAGGCTTTTTGGGTGGGTTGATGTCGTCCTCCTTCCGCCGGAAGTCCCACCTGGCTACAGGAAATGGCTGTCTCGGTCTTCATATCCCCTACTGGTAGAAGGTCTAGCTAGGTTCACCTCCATAGACTCCCTGGAATCAACTCCATCCCAAGTTTCCAGTTACTCTTATAGTTGCCTCCCTCAATCGATTGCATTCCCCTGTCACACAATCCCTCTCCCTACACCTTATCCCCATCTCCTTCTCCTCACCTCTTCTCACACCCAGTTCCCTCCATCCATCCACCTCCTATGACTATTTTGTTTCCCTTTCTGAGTGAGATTTATGTATCTTCCTTGGGTCCCCCTTATTACTTAGTTTTTTGGGTCTGTGAATTGTGGCATGATTATTCTGTAGTTTATAGCTAACATTCACTTATAAGTGAGTACATACCATGCCTATCTTTCTGGATTTGGGGTTACCTCACTTAGAATGATATTTTCTAGTTCCACTCATTTGCCTGAAAATTCCATGATGTCTTTGGTTTTAATACCTGAATAGTCTTCCACTATATAGAAGTATCAATTTTTGTGTTATCCATTTTTCAGTTGAGGAACATGTAGGTTGTTTTCAGTTTCTGGCTACAGTGAATAAAGCTACTTTGGATATAGTTGAGCAAGAGTCCTTTTGGGGTATTGTTTAGGTGTGTTCTCAAGAATGGTATAGCTGTGTCTTTGGGTAGAACTATTCCAAATTTTCTGAGAAACCACCAAACTGATTTCCAAAGTGGTTGTATCAGTTTGCACTCCCACCATCAATGTAGTCCTGATTTTAACTATCTCTCAGGTAAAATAACCAACTCTTAACTCTATTGATGATTGATTGCTTCTGCTTTGTTTGCAGCATAACTGTCTGCTGAGAGACTTCATTCAGAAATGTGTGGAAACAGACGCAGAGACCCACAGTGAAATCTCAGGCAGTGCTCAGGGAGTCTTGTGGAAGACTGAAGGATAGGATTGAGTGAGCCAGAGGGTATAAGGACACCACGAGAAGACCTAGAAAGTCAACTACTCAGGGTCCATGGGGGTTTAGAAAGACTGAACCACCAACCAAAGCTCATGCGAGGGCTGGATCTAGGTCACTGCATGTTTATTGCCAATGTATTGTTTGGTCTTCATGTGAGTTCCCTAATAATGGAAGCAGAGACTGTCTCTGACTCTACTGCCTGCCGTTTAATTCTCTTCCCCTAACTGGACTGCAGGTAGGCTGCAGTGGGAGAGGATGCACGTTGGCCAAAGGAGACTGGATGTCCCAGAGTAGGGTGTTATCTAAGGTGGTGTCCCCTTCTCTGAGAAGAAGGTGAAGGGTCATGGGAATAGAGATTTGTAAGGATAGAACTGGGAGAGAAGGAGGGACTGGGGGGGCATTATCGAGATGTAAACTAAGTAGATGGATAATAGATATATAGATACATAGATAGACAGACATATAGATAGATTAAAAAAGATGTGATATAAACAGCTAAGATTGGTGGTGTAGGATTGTCCCCTTTTCTCTGCGAAGGGAGGGAGGAGACAGGTGAAGAGCAACTCTGGCTAACCAGCCTAGGCAAATCAATGACGCTTCAGTTAATGACAGATTTTGTCACAAGAAACGAAGTGGAAGGCACATGAAGAATGCCACTACATTTGACCTCTATCCTGCACATGTATGTGTACAGGAATGTACTCAAACCCATAACACACACACACACACACACACACACACACACACACACAGATAGATAGATAGAGAGAGAGAGAGAGAGAGAGAGAGAGATGCATGGGATGCATTTTCTTTTCATGTAGATTGTGCTTTGTTCTTTGGTGTAATATTCTTTATCTTTCATATAACTGAGACGATTATGTGAGATAAATATTCAAAACAATGTGATTACAAAAATAATAATTTGGCTGAGGTTCCTAAATTGTGAAAATTCTTATCTAAGTGTACTCTGTAATTTTCACTTTTCTCCCAATATCATTAAAGATTGAAAATCCTGAGGTTAATATTTTTTTTCTAAATTTTGTATCTCAGTACGCATCTGATTTTAAATTGTCATCAATATTTTTAAACAAGATTTGAAAAATTGGATTTAAGTTAACGAGCTTCTGGTCTCGGAGTTTTATTAGATAAAGTTATTCCATTGCTTAATGGAAGTGCTGTAATTCCTTTACCCTAGACTAAGACGCCAGAGATATTCTAATGTACTTTTTGTGTTAATGTGTTTCTTCTCTACTAAAAGGCTAAGGCTATATTTTGAAGGAACTCTTGTACAGGGGAAGGAAACTTAGCTGAGGGAGTATTTGGATAGATAGATCTGTGAGAAAATCACTCGCCACATTGAGAACCTCACATGGTAAGTAGCTGAGCGCTCAGAGCCTGGACCACGCACAAAATGAGGGGCACCACCCTGAGTTACATTTTCGCATTCATGTAACTGGTGTCCCTGTTGTCCTACTACGTGTCCTAAACATCATATCTTGAGGGCTCACTTTTTGAACTAGAATTTCTGCTTTAAGCCAAAAGCCATTTAATCTCCCTGTGCTGTAACCAAAGACATTTTTGATCACGGAGGCAGCAAAGCAAACAGGCATATTTTTATTCTCAGAAAGGGATGCAGGAAAAGCCAGGGTAAGTTAACATTTCCTCCACAGTAAAGAGAGTGAATATAACCATGGTCCTACACATGTACTAAATATTAGGCACTGCTGTGTAAAGACATAAATATGAGCTACTCTATTTAGAAATTGATTCTATGCCAGTATTAAGTTATATGCCTCACTGTTAGTTATTTTTATAAATTTCTAATATCTAATATTCATGTCATACACTACGGTGAAAATTGGTACATAGGCAATGACTTCAGATTTGTCCCAGCTTCATGCAGATTACAATCTAAAACAACTTGTAGATGCACATAGAATTTTACTGTTTTTGGAAGTAAACTGCAGCCCACTTCTTATAGACTGCATTATGCATAATTTACTTTAATCAATATACCATCTTTCTACCTTAATTTTTCCATCTCCAGATGTGAGATATAATTGTTGTATGCATTATTTAGTTCCACAATGCTGATTGAATATCTAGCAAATTCTCATGTCGCATTTCCTTCCAAGATAAAGTATTTGCTCTTTGTTTGATTCAAATGACATTATGAAGTGGGTGCTCTCTCTCTCTCCTTTTCTATCGTAATGTTAGTTGCATGCAGTCATCATTAGTGTAGTTGTCTGACAGTCTTTGAATGTTACAATGGCATTGGCTTTAGACATGTCCTCAGGGCAGGGGCTGTGTCTGCTAAAATTGCTTTGTGAAGAGCACAGGTGGCTGAGTAATAAACACTTTTTGCTGATGCAATGTCTTGTATAGAAGACAAAGCCTCTGATTACTTAGTGTTTTGAAATTAGTTTTTAAAGATGCATCAGGAATCCAATTAGTGTATAATATGTGCATGACACGGGAATGGTTTTGGAGCAGATTAACAGGACCATGCTACCCTTGTCTCAGAAAGTTTATGTTTTAAATTAATACCACAGCATGAAAACAAAATCTGGATATTTAGTAATAGTCTTTCTCAAATTTAAAAGCTTTCAGATATTGTATAAATTAAGGATGAAAGTATCTTTATGTGTATAAATGTGTATTATTCTTCATTTTTCCATTGTTCTCAGACAAACAATAACAGTAAGAAGGTTAATAATTTTGTTATTAACATAAATATCAAGATGTTATCATTCTCTTTGTGATAAGAATAAGTTTGATATTGAAATGCTGGCTTGAGATCTGAGGTTTTGCTCTGTTTCATATTAAAATCATCCTATACATAGAGGAGAACACATGTCCTAATTTTTGGAATATATGTAACTTTAGACTTTCCTTCCAGGAAAAAGCTTCTGATCATTCCCTTGGCACGTTGTAGATACAGAACACCACATTGGCCTACAATTTAAACAGGTAAGTTGATCTAGCATTGACTAGATCTAGAGATCACACTTAGGCCTTGGATGTTCAAGGCGGTATTTCAACACTGTTAAATGGAGCTCAATTTTTCCATTCTGTGCCAAAGTTACCATTTCTTTCTAGCTCCCAGTCACTCACTTTACCATTTTGTCTGTACACCTTTACTTGCAAATGTTCTTTACAATAAGTCATTGGTCTGAGCTGAGTCCTCTGGCTTCTGCTGTAATATCATTAAGGTCTAGAGGTCAGCAGCCCAAGAAGCTGGTGCCAGGGCTGGATCCCACTGGAGTCAAGTGAATCTGGCTCTTGAATGATTACGCCTGCAGAGATTACTGATACCTTTGGCTCATGGCTTCAGCATTTACTTGTCTGTTTTCAGACCACTTCCTCTCATTTTTAAGTAGATTTTATATATCGTGCTTTATTTTATTTTGGTACCAGTAATGAATAAGGAGTGTGATTTGAACTTAGCAGTTGTGTATCTACTTCATATTATTATTGTATAGCACAACCACAGCGGCTTGCTTATTTTAGGATGATTGACATATTAATTATTAATTTTCATCTAAATATAGTGTCAACATCATTCCTATTTTGTTACAATGGCAGTCAGGTTTACTGCCACGACAAATTCCTGAGTTGAATACAATTCTATACAGGAAAAGTGGTTTTGTCTCATTGTTTTTTAGTGGCATTCCCTGCTTTGTGCCTACAGTGGTACAGACAGTGTGGTACACGCATGCAATGGCACATATATCATAATGAAGAAAAGATGATTTTCCTGGCCGAGAGGCAAAGATGTGTAACGTAAAGCATCAGATCCTCCATTCCTTTTTAGAGTGTGCAGAGAATGACATCTACCTTTTCATTTATATATTACCTTATAGAATGATTTCTGCGTCACAGTCAAGAATGTAGCATGTTCCTTGGTAGAATATTCTAGTTGTCAATATACCAGTCACTACAAGAAAATCCCCAAAGGTACTCAACTATATAAGGATTATAGAGCGTATGTTTGTGTAGCCTTAATGTTTATGATAACTCAACTCTATTTGTTTCTCTCCTTGGTGGGTGTCTAATGACAAATACTCTCATAGAGAAGTGTGTGTAGAGGTAAGTGGTCAATGTTAAGGTCAGAAGCCAGTCATTTGAGAGCCAGGGTAGTATTTTTTAATAGTTCCCTTTAGAGTTAACTCAGAGTTCCACGAGAAATACCAAACCCCTTGCCAAGTTTATGATCCTAATAACCTGCCTTAACGTCTATGATTAGAGATCACTTTGCCTCCAAGCCCTGTACCCACATGGACCACAGGCCTTTCACTATACCACACTCCAGCAGCATTAAGTTTGGAACAGTTTAAAATTATTTTATTGTGACTGTTTTCAGTTGTACATTTCTCTAATTGCAAAGTTGATTCTTAAATATTTAATAGTTTTTTTCTTAAATAGTGTGTGTTCCTGATTATTGCTGGAACTTAGGAGGCTATTAATTTGGTGTATTTCTTCATATCTGGCTATTTCACTGAATACTCATTAGTTTTTTATTAGGTTTTAAGTGGTTCTCCTGCATATACTAGGAATAGAAATATATTATTTGAAACTAATGACAATTTAGCTTTTAATTATTTTTTCCTCCTGTTGGATTCACTAATTTAAAAGTTTGCCACTTCTGGATATAATGACTCACTGATTGCTATAGCCCTAGGCACTAATTTGTGCAGGTAAATCTGATAAAGTAGCCATCAATTAGCTTGTTTTAGATTCAAATAACTGGAATCTGTGATAGAAACAGTCAAGGCATAGAGTACTAGACAGATTTCTGAATGAGCTTTTATATCTTCGTTATAATGTCTCCTTGCTGTACATCTCTGGCTTTAAATTTTAAAAAAAAGTGGCCAGAAAAAAGATCAAAATTGTGGGTAGAGTAAAAGGTTTAGAAAGAGGAGAGGGGGAACCTGGAGGGAATCACATAGCATCTGACCTCTTTTCTGTGAGGCTACCAATGAGGTCACTTGCTGTTTTTTTCTTGTTATATTTTTCTTTATATTTTCATGCCTTATAGGTAATAAAAATGAAACAGGCCCACAAAGCAAAGATACTAAATGAATACTCCATTTGTGGTTTTTATTTAGGAACATTCTGTTTCTGAAGGGAGTCACATGTGTGAATAGGTCACAAGTGTGGGAGGGCTGTGGTCAATCTCCAATGTTGTCCTTTAGAACTGCTTTCCTCATTCTGTGACCCTTCTTCTGTCCCTGGTACCTAGGGAGTCACCTATCCATCTATGTCAGCAATTGCTGTCCACTGAGTCCCCTAAATCTACTTCCTTCCACCTACACAACAGTCAGATTATAAGAACACAACACTGTATACAACCTTCGCTAGTTCAACAAGCAGTTTACATATTGAACTATTTTTTCAGTCCCTAGGTAGGAACATTTTAAGATGTGAAACTATTCTCTACAATGTAAAACAATACACAGATTCCAGCAGCATAAATGTCAAACATTGAAAACACAGAGGAAGCTACATATTAAAAATGTAACAAAGTACAGCAGGCATGACAACAGTGTGGATGCAAATTTACCAGGCAGATACATTGTCTTGTAAGAGAGTAAACATGTAATAAACATCACTTACCCAGTCAAAGCCAGTGGTAGAAAGACAGACTCTAAGAGCTGGGGAAATGTCACAGAAGTAACAAAGGAATTCCTCACCCTTTCAAAGACAGGAACTCTGTTCCATTGCAACCTGTGATTCCTAGTACTTGCTACCAACACCTCTGTGTTTTTTACTCTGTGTGTCTCTGTCTTTGTTATTGTTTCTGTCTCTGTCTCTGCCTCTCCCTCTGTTTGTATAAATATATATTCTCAAGTTTTCTATTATAACTAGGGAAATGCTGCAAATTCGCCAGAACATCCTTGACTCACTATCATAAAAATTAGTTACAAACGTGGATATAGCACTGACTTAGTAAGCCTTCATAAATAATGTATGCATTTTACCCGTTGATTGCTAAATCATTTAAGAACAGATTGCCAGGGTAGAAAGAGTTACACCATTGCTATCTCTTCATAAATTAACGAGTTGTTTTACCATAAAATAATTTGTGAAACAGTTTTAATGTTAAAAGTTGGAGAATAATTTTGCAGATGCCAGTGTACCTGTACATGCATATATTAACATATTTTCATAATGACTCAGAATTTTTATAAAATTATAAAAATAGATCTACCTTAAATTACCTTATGTGGTTTCTCAATCATCATGTTTTCTTTCCTCTTTCATCTGATAATTGATCTCATTAGTAATGTTGCCTCATAACACATCTGTCCTAGACTGCTTTCAGTTGTGTTATAACCCTGACAAACTAAATGTAACTTTTAGTGGAAAGGGTTTATTTCAAGTTGGACGTTACAGTTTATCATGGAAGGAACCTGGTGCAGATGTCAAGACAGGAACCAGGAATTAGGAACTGAAGCAGACACAATGGGGGAGTTCTGATTACTCACTTGCCCCAAGTTCATGTTCAGTAGACTTTTTTGTATACCTCAATGCTTGCTAAGAATGGTGGTGCCTACAGTGGGCTGTGCTCTCCTACATCAATTTGCAATCAGCAAAGCGTTTCCACAGAGCAGTGTGATTGTGGCAATTCCTACAGTGTGATTACATAGTTCCAGGTATATCAAGTTGTCAGCCAATATTAGCCAACAAAACATCTTTTAATATCTGTGTTTCTGCACATAGTTACTGCTGGGGTTTAAATCTTGGCTCCTATGTAGACAGAGCACACCAAACCAACATGGTTCCATGTGGAAGGGTTTAATGAGAGAAGAGTAGAAGAGGAGAGGAATGAAGGGGGAGGGGAATGGGGAGAGAACGGACAGGGACAAAGTGGAAGAGGGCAAGAGATCAGGGAAGAGAAAAGGAAAGAGAGTGAGGAGTCTGCAAGCAGGCCCTTATGTAGTGTCACACACAGCTGGCTGTTGCCAGGTAACTGTGGGGCGGAGCATACCTGACTGTTGCCAAGTAGCTGTGGGCATGGAGCTTAGACAGAAAACCAACAGTCACACAAAACATCACTCTGTACATTTAAATATCTACGTGAATGGTGTTATACCCTTGGTTTATTTTACATTGCTTTGTTTACTAAGTGATGTTTGTTTCCAACTTACTGCCAGTAGTCCTGTTACTTATTTTAGCTTCTGATTACTTTAAGTGTATGGTAAGATTTTATTGTATAACATTCAGGTTATTTACATTTTTGCCTAGGTAGGATACACTATACACGCTTAACCACAACATGCCAACATGCCGCAATTCTTTTTAGTATTTCTTAAATTATATTTGCACATGTATCTCAGACCTATGTGATAAGGCTCATACTTATTGAGTAACCCCGTAGATTAATACTAAATTAAAAAGCAGTTTAGCTATTACTATCCCATAAACACAGAAAACATTTTGAGCGTCAGAACTCTGGGGCATATCTGACATTAGTATTGTTAGTTTGACTCCTTACGCACTGTGCAGAGCACCTTAGTACTGGCTACCTCATCTTTAAAGCGTGAAAACTTGATTCCCCTTCACTCTTCCAGCTCGGGTTGGCACAATTCTGAGACAGTGATGGCTAATGTAATGTAATCATAGAGCTGTGCTGCTGACTGAATCATCCTGAATCTTTATCGTGTCTGCAATTCTGAGGACCACGGAAGTGCAGATGCCACACATTAGGAGGGCAGAGTGACAAACCAGGTCTGCTTCCTTGAGGACATTGTTAGCCACTACCCCAGCCCTGCATTGCTTGCCAAGATAATTTTTATTTTAATGTCTGAGACACAGTCCACTCTTGATTATGTCACTCTAATCTGGTTTACAGTTACTTATGCTCGAATATTATCCTCAGTGATACAGTGACTCCTGAGTTTTTCTGGAGACAACCAAATTGATGTTTAAAATGATGCTGACAATTTATACTTCTGTTATGTAAGACAATTCTGGATTTAATTTTCCAGGTTTTCACTGCTGCTCTAGATCATCAAGTAGATTTAAATTTCCTGCATATTTAAATAGAGTGGCATTTTAATATTTATATATATATATGGTTTACTTTCATTATGATTTCTATTTTCACTGCTAATTTTAACCTCCTTTTATATAAATTATTTTCACTGTTGTTGATTTCCCCATTCAGATGTCAGTTTGTATTCAGTATTTTGTTTTTGTATATGTATAATATATGTCTAATAAAATCTATTATGTCAGATTACATTGATCTTTTTTGCTTTGAATATAATTTAAATTAAGTAGTCTAGCAGTAGTTAGATATTCTCTACTATAAGAGGGTTTACATCGCTATATTTTCTTTTACATTTTTGAACCATCATCTGCATGGAGTTACTTTTGCTATATTTTGAGAAGAAATAATTTAATTTCATGGTCTCTACGTTAACTAGTAAATGTCCAGGATGCATTAAAAAATAGAGTTCAGTAATTAATTTGGAAATGCAAATGTGGATCTCCTCTTCCAAACTTCTTTTTCTCTTACCCTCTTGTTCAAGCCCCCAACACTAGCTATATCCTTACAGAGGAACTGGTAGGGTAACTGTAGACTGTTACTTCTCCCTCCTCTCCTCCATATCTAAACCCTAGGTCTCATCCCAGGTTTTGTAGCAGACCATCTACAGTGGCTTTCCCTTCCTCTAGACCTCCAGCTCCACAGGATTTTTGTAGATCTTGCTCCATACTCCTCTCTTCTTCTCAGTCCCCAACTCCAGCAATCACATCCTAGGAATCATGCCGGAGAAGGAAGTAGGTCAGGGAAGCACTTAGGGCCTCTTCAGAAATTCACTCTCCCTCTTCTCCAAGTCCAAGTCTCCAGTCTCATCTCCAGGTCTATAGCAGACTTTCTACTGTGGTTTTTTTTCCTCCCCTCACTCCCCAGTTCCAGGGTACTAAATAAAACCTGGAAGAACACCCCATGACTCTGTCCTGTGGATCTCCTTCCTCCCTCTTCTAGTCTATTCTCATTCCTAAGTGGCAGATCACAATAATCAGAAACACATCATACCCAGAACCCCAATCGCCACACCAGACATGATCCTAGTTGCATTCCCAAACATAAAACATAGAACTGCTACCATAGTCTCCTCAGACCTAGAGAGAGTAACAGAAAATGAAGAAAACATCCATTCAGCAAAGAAAAGAGCAGATAACACACCTTCGATTAAAAATCACCCCAGCTACAGTCACCCCCATAGACTCTCTGAGACTTTCCCACAACCCAGGTCTCTAGCAAATCCTAGATATTGCACCCATCCACCAATGATCTCCATTCTTTCTCCCCTGCTCTCCCTACATATGAGCTCTTCCCTGCTGCCCTGAGCCCCTTCCTATTCCCTCCTCTACCCGGTTCCCTCCTTCCATAGACCTCCAAAATCGTCCCTTGGACCCTGCCTGTTATTTGGCTTCTTTGAGTTCGTGATTATAACTTGGTTATTCTGTATTTTGTTGCTATTATTTACTTATAAGTGGGTACATACTATGCTCCTCTTTTTGGATGTGGGCTATCTTACTAAGGGTGATATTTTCTAGTTGCACCCATTTTCCTGCAAAATTCACAATGTCCTTGTTTTTAATGGCTGAGTAGTACTCCTTTATGTAAATGAACCACATTTTCTTTATCCATTTTTCAGATAAATTATAACTAGGATGTTTAAAGTTTATCTTAAAATGGATTTTTTAAACGAATAAAACTGCTATGAACATAATTGGGCAAGTGCCCTTGTGGGATGCTGGAACACCTTTTGGGTGTGTGCCCAGGAGAGGTTTCTTGAGTGGGTCTTGAGGTAGAATCATTCCCAGTCTTTTGAGAAACCTCCAAATTGATTTCCAGAATGTTTGCACAAGTTTGTAATCCCACCAGCAGTGAAGTAGGGTTCCCTGTGCTATATGTGCCATCATGTGCTATCTTTGCATTATTTCCTCTTAGCCATTCTGATGCACTCATAGCAGTAGGGAATACGAATCCTCAAGTGGCCACTCCCCACAGCCTGGCAGGACTCGCAGTGGAGGGAGGAAATAGCAATCTACCCACAAAACTGTGGGCCCAAAATATGTCCTGTCTAGAAGATGGGCCGGAGGGGAAAAGAGCAGGGATTGAGGGAATGACCAGCCAATGAATGCCCCAAATTGATGCCCATCCCATGGGAAAGAACCAATTTGTGATACTATTAATGATACTCTTTTATGCTTGCAGACAGGAGCTTAGCATAACTGTTCTCTGAGAGATTCCACCCAGCCACCAATGGAGAGATAAAGAGCCTTACATCCAAACATTGGATCGAGCTCCAGGAGACCACACTGAAAGGAAATGAATAAAAGAATCCAAGACCTGAAAAAAAAAATAGAATCAATAAAGGAAACCAAAAATGGTAATTGCTGGAAAAGAAAAAAAATTATGAACCAAGCAGGAACCATATAGGCAATCTTTGCAAACAGAATAAATGAAATGGAAGAGACAACCTTAGGCAATGAAAATATGATAGAAGAAATGGATGCATTAGTCAAAGAAATCGCTAATTTAAAAATTCCAGAAACAAAATAATGGGGACCCAGTCAAAATGCCAAATCAAAGAATAGGAATAGAAGAAATAGAAGAAACTCAGGTCAAAGGCACAGAAAAATACTTTCAATAAAATAATAAAAGGAAATTTCCCAAATCAGGTGAAAGTGGTGACTATCGGAAATCATACAAGAAGCATACAGAAAGCCATGTAGACCTGATCAGAAAAGAAATTTTCCTTGCTATACAATAATCAAACACTAAAGATACAGATCAATGAAAGAATATTAAAAGATCCAAGGGAGAAAGATCAAGTAACATAAAAGCTGACCTATCAGAATGACACCTCACTTCTCAATGGAGACCCTGAAAGCCAAGGTCTGGACAGATGTTCTACAAAATCTAAAGTTATCACGGAGGTCAACATCGAGAACTATATCCAGAATAACTCAATCACAATAGATAAAGAACAATTAGTATCAGATACGCAATTTAAAATAAACTATAAATGCTGGTGTAGTGGAAGCAGAAACTAAAAGTATTCATATACACCCCTCAGAAAAAATCACAAACAACTGGTATTAGAACAGAATTCTGTCAGACATTCAAAGAAGAATTAATATCAGTACTTCTCACATTTTTCCACAACAAAGAAAGAAGATTGCCCAATTCACATTTGTCCTTATGCTTAACCCACACAAAGTCCCCCAAAATGAAAGAGAATTAAAGACCATTTTTTCTTAAGAACATATATGTAAAACTTCTCTGTAAAATTTTTGCAAACAGAACCCTAGAACACATCAAAGAGATCATCTACCATGATGGAGTAGGCTTTTGTTCCAGAGATGTAGTATTTGACCAACACCCCTTCATAATGAAATTCTAGGAGAGAGGAGTGATACAAGGGACATATGGAAACAGATTAAAGGCAATGCAGAGAAACCTATAGCCAATAGCAACTTGAACGGAGATAAACTCAAAGCAGTTTCACTAAAATCAGGAATAAAACAAGGTTGTCTACTCTTCTCATACCAATTCAATATTGTTAAATTGTACTTGTAGTCTTGGCTAGTACAATTAGGTAACTAAAGCAGATTAAGGAGATATAAATAGGAAGAGAAGAAATCAAAGTATCTATCTTTATTTGCATATGACAATATATTATATATAAGAAATGCAAACATTTCCACCAGGAAACTCCTAAAGCTAATTAATGCTTGAGTCATGTATAAAATTACAAAATTAGTTCACAAAAACTGAGTCCTCCTATATTCAAAATACAGACAGAGAAAGAAATAAGGAAAACCATGTCATTCAAAATAGCCTCAAAAAATCTTGAAGTAATTTTCACTAATATGCTAAAAATATCTTGAAAAATGAAATTGAATTAGGTATATCTCCCATGCTCATGGATTGTTAGGGATAGTATATCCTATCAAAAGCAGGTTACAGTTTTAACAAAATTCTACACAGTTCTTCCCAAATTTAGAAATGATAATCTTCTGTTCCATATATAACTGCAAAGCAAACAAACAAGGGCTTCTGAAACAATCCTAAGTAATAAAAGAATCTACAAAGGTATCATCAGCCCAGATTTCAAGTTGTACATCATAACTTTTAATACAGTACAGTATTGGTACAGAAATATAAGTCTATGCACTATTGCTGAGACACTGTGACCAAGAAAACTCTTATAAAAGGAAACATTTAACTGGGGCTTAGTTACAGTTTTACAACCAGACCATTCTTAACATAGTGGGGAGCTTGGTGGTGAGAGCTATATCTTCTGTGAACAGTAGCTGACAGGGAGGGAGTGAGAGAGGGAGAGACACAGGGAGACATAGAGAAACAGAAAGAGATAAAGACAGAGAAAGACAAATGAAGACAGAGACAGAATGCATTAGCTCTCAAAATACCAAAGCCCATATCGTCCCAGGAACACACTTCCTTCAAGTCACACTTTCTACTCCTTCTAATTCTATCAAAGAATTTTATTCCCTGAGGACTTAACTTTTGAGTACATAAGTCTATGGGGATTATATTATTCAGACTGCCATAAATGCACACTTGTTTGTTTTATTTTTTCTTTCTTTCTTCTTCTTTCTATTTTTTTGCACAAAAGGTATAAATACACAGTGGAAAAAGGCAGCATCCTTCACAAACAGTGCTGGTTGAAGCAGATGGTTGCATGTAGAATATCCAAAATGATCTATACTCACCACTGCATAAAACTCACCTTTAAATGCATCTAAAACCTCAACGGTAAAACAGCTACACTGAATCTGATAGACTAAAAAGCTATTAGAAGCCTTGAGCTCATTGGCACAGAAACAGTCTTTCTTAACAAAACACTCTTAACATAGTCACAAAGATCAAATATTAATAAATGGGACTTTATGAAACAGAAAATTTCTGCAAGGCAAAAAACCCGCATCATTTATACAAGAGAGCAGGCTCCTACAAGTGATGAAATGATGTCTACAAAATTTATATCTGGTAGAGGGCTATATCAAAATTTATAAAGAAGTTTAAAAATGTGAATATTAAGAAATCAAATAACCTATGTAAAAACTGGGGAACAAATCTAAATAGAGCATTCTCAAAAGTGGAAACTCAAATGTCTGAGAACCACTCTAATAAATGTTCAACAGTCTTAAAGAAATACAAGAAAATACAATCAAGCAAAAGAAGGAATTGAACAAAATGGTCCAAGACCTAAAACTGGAAATACAAACAATAAAGGAAACACAAATGGAGGAAACCCGGGATATGGACAACTTAGGAAAGACATCAGGAGCTACAGAGCAAAGCACCATCAACAGAATAAAAGAGATAGAAGAGAGAATCTCAGGCATAGAAGACACCATAGAAGATATTGACACACCAGTCAAAGAAATAACAAAGTGTCAAAATTTGTCAAACCCAAAATATCTAGGAAATTCTGGAAATAATGAAAAGGTCAAACCTAAGGATACTATGAATAGAAGGAAAACAATCCCAGCTCAATGGGCCAGAAAACATCTTCCACAAAACTATAGAAGAAAACTTCCCTAACCTAAAGTGAGAGATGGGCATAAATGTACAAGAAGCCTACAGAACACCAAATAGATTGGACCAGAAAAGAAAATCCTCTCATCATATAATAATCAAAACACCAAATGCATAGAACAAAGAAAGAATATTAAATACTGTGAGGGAAAAAAGGTCAAGTAACGTATAAAGGCAAACCTATCAGAATTACACCAGACTTCTCAACAGAGACTCTAAAAACCAGAAGATCTGGGACAGATGTCATTCAGACTATAAGATAACACAAAAGCCAGTTTAGGATATACCCAGCAAAACTCTCATTCATTCTAGGTGGAGAAATCAAGACATCCATGACGAAACCAAATGTAAACAATATCTTTCTGCTTATCTAGCTCTACGGTGGATACTGGAAGGAAAACTCCAGCATAAGGAGAGAAACTACAGCCCCCAAAAAATCTTACAAAAAACCTAAAAGAAGAGAAACACACACACACACACACACACACACACACACACACACATCCAGCAACAAAAATAACAGGAACAAACCATTTGTCTTTATTATCTCTCAACATCAATGAACTCAATTGCCCAATAAAATGACACGGACTAACAGGCTGGATATATGAACAGGACCCAGCATTCTGCTGCATACAGGAAATGCACCTCAGTGACAAAGACAGATACTACTTCAGAGTATAAGGCTGGGGAAAGTTTTCCAAGAAAATGGTCCCAAGAAACAAGCTGGGGTCGCCACTTTAATATCTGATAAAATAGACTTTCAAACAAAAGTTATCTAACAAGAGGGGGAAGGACACTTCATATTCATCAAAAGGAAATCTCAATTCTGAACATCTATGCCCCAAATGCAAGTTCACCCATATTCATTATTTTTTTCTTTTCAAATGTATTCACTTTATTATTTTAGAAATTAAACTTTTTATCCTACAATCATTTTCATATATATTATGACTTCCAGTTTTGTGATTTTATGGGAATCCACAAGATGTTAATGAGTGGGTCACGTGTTTCTTGTGCCTTTTCTTTATTTTATTTTTGTTTTTTTTATCAGAATCAGAACATCTGATTTGAACCAATCAGCAAGTTCAGAAAGAAGCAGAAATGGTGAGTTTATTCAGCAGTAAGCCTCTGAGAAGACAATTACATCTGAAGAATACAAGTTATATTTATAGTTACTTTGTTTTGTAGTCTTCTGAGGTTTATTTTTATCTTAGGTTATGATTATACTTTAAATGCCTATTTGTTTTTTGAAGAAGAGATAAACAGCGGCACATTCAGATCAAAAGGAGGTTGGAAGAACCTGGGAGGAGGAGAGAAAGGGGATACCATAAACAAAATGTAGTTTTTGAGAAAGAAAAATAACTATCTAGTTTCAATTAATGAAGCAAAAATCCAAATGTGTCATTCAGCTAGGGGCATTTTAGTCACTATGGAAACAGGATGCTTTGCATGGGTCATTCAATGAGTTCTCATAAATTCATTAATATTAAATCTTTGTTCGTACTCTCTTCTCATTGTTTCCCCAAGAAATATTTGTCTAATTAATGATTAAAATGAGCAATCCCTTACCTATACCATGGCCCTTAGATCTAAGTATTTTAACTACTTTGGATTAAACACTACATATAAGGTAATAATTCTGTGCAACCTGTAGAAAATGAGCGCATAATCTCCCTAGTTATATTAATCTATTTCTTAGTGATGACCTTTCTATTTTATTCTAAATTTATATTTCTTATGCAGTATATTGAAGCTTCAAAAGATTCTGTCATCAGTAATTATTGTCATAGATCTTTGCATAAAATCGATCACTTGGTATGATGAACCTATGTCAATGAGAGGTCCTTCTAGTTGTAAGAATGTATGCTCACAGAAACAATGAAACTGCCAAGAAGGACAAACTACCATCTAAAGAAGGCGCCAATTCTACTTAGAAGGAATTATTGAACCTTCCAGAATAGGAAAGGTCCAATATATTTAACCTGATACTAAGAGGCCTTTCAGTGGAATGGTGCCAAGATAAAGCGTGCAAAGATGTTCTCGTTTTCTGACAAGTTTATGGGATTTGAAAAAAGAAAAGCACCCTAAAGTCTTAGCCCATAACTATTTACAGATCTGCCACTATTCCTACGATCTAAGTATTCTATCTGTTGTGAAAGCATGGGAATGGATGAGGCAAGATATTATTTAGATAGATATGTTAAATACTCAACCTGTCCATTGTGTTCTAGGAGTTTGTGTAGCATTGTTATGAGACACAAATCTATGTTTTCTAGTACTCTGGTGTATTCATTTGATTATTAAGTAGGGTTAATTTTAATTATGTTCATGTAAATTTATGGACTCACAGACACTAGCCTTGTTGGATCACTGCAAATAAAGTAAAGGTGGTTATTAGCTAACCAGCATGGATAGTAGAGACCAAATTCAGGTCATTTGCAGTGCAGTATATATTCTTATCACTGGGCCATCCTCCCATTTCTACATTTATTCTTCCATTAGATTCTAAGTTTTGTAAATGTATATTTATATATTAATAATGGTAATATTTATGTATAATATATATCATGCTTATACATACAATATGTATGTACTTATTGTATATGTATATTATAATATATGCTTATATAATAAATTACTTATTAATATGTAAAAATACTGTGCATGTGTATATGTGTACATAGAAACACACATTCATGCTTATATTCCTCAGCACATGTCTTCACTTAAGGACAATTACGATGTCTACCAAGAGTGAGATGTGCTTTTTGAAACTCTTCCGTTTGATAGTATTTCTTTCTTCGGATCTCCCTTAGGAAGATTATAATTTGTACACAGTCTACTTTCCTCTTAAACTCTCCAGCCCACGTATGAGACAGGGAAGAATCACTATCCATGTATATCACTGAGTTTCACTCTACTCCTTCAGCATCTATAGGTATGAAGATGGAGAAGAAATGTGATAAAGCACAAATGTTACAAAATTTGAGTCCGTCCATTTACGGACATTACATTGTGTTATCTTTATAGTACACTGGGCAGTTGCTATACACAGCCAAGCTTCTTTCTCTGTAAATGTGTTTTAATCTGAAATTAAATTGATGTCACAAGATCAGTCAGACAGCGTTATCTAGTGCCCAGTAGATTACAAAGAGATAATATTCGAATAGTGTCTTTTCTCTACAAAAGACAAGGATTTATACTTTGGGGGAACTTGTCCAAAATAGAAATTTGTGAGAACCATCATTAAATAATCTGAGATAATACTGTTGAACAACAATGTTGAGGAGAGCTAATAGAACTCAGATTCCTGCAATCCTCTGACATGGCTGCTTTTGAGAATTTAAGGTGGTAATTTAATCTGCTGTCATATGCACATCATTCTAAAGCTTGTAGCATGAAGTTCTCTTCTGTTTTTCCAACTAATATGGTAGATTGCAATTTTAAACATTTGCGGATTTATCTTGACGTTTTCTTCCTAATATTTATATTTTTCCAAATATTTTCATTAATTATTGTGATACCATCTGCCATTGTCTCATTTTTATGTATATTAATGTGTATACTCACATGCCTGTGCCATGGCAAGTGCAAAGGTCACACATGACTTGCAGGAGCCAGTTCTTACCTTTTATCCTGTAAGACCCAGGTTTTCAGACTTGCAAGCTCATCCTGCCTGCACAAGGACGGATTGTCTTAAATTCTAAATTTCTGTTGCATCTTTGTTCACTCAGTCCTCAGTTCTTCCATTTTAAATAAGTCATAACTTTAAGACCTACCTGACAGTAAGGTATTTTAGGTAATAGTTTTTTTTTCCTTTCTTAACATTGGAAATCGGTAAAGGTGGTTTTAGCAGGTGATGTTATGTCTAAACTTTCATCTTTGTAAGTTCATCTTTACTAAGATTTCTTCACTGATACAGGAATGACAGCTCCTTAGTATGTGGAATATACCCCAAGGCCCATGTGTCTACCTACTAAAATGAGTAGGTAGAAATTCTAGGATGTGGAACTTGATGAGGTAGGTCATTCCGGTCATATCCTCGAAGGTTATGGAGGGACCCCATGCGGAGAACTCCAAATTCTCTGTTTCTCAGGCTTTCAGACTACAAGATTAATTATATTTCTTCATCATATGCTCCCATCATTGCATGCTATTTTATTACCCTCCCACCAAAACCAACATGAGGCTAGTAGGTAATACACAGAAACCTGTACAACCTTAAGCACACAACCATTTCACCTTATAATAAGATGATTAGAGTATGTGTTTGATATACTGGTAGAAACTTAACTACACGCCAAGAAATATATAGTTCTAACTTTTGATCATTGTTTGACACTTTCCATATTTATTAGTTGGAAATACATACTTTAAATATTGACTTTTATGCTTTGCCAACAATTATAACACGTTTGATTAGAAGATCGGCTGTAAGGAAAATCACAGTTTGGTTTTCAGTCAATTTTTAAATTTATATTAAGAAGGAATTCCAATTTACTTTTCTCTTTTCACCATCTCAAAATAAACCCTGAGTAAATTAAACAGTGCTTTCTTGATAATTAATCACAAATAGTAAAGTGTCTTATTTTTCATAATTTTCTCTTAGTTATCCACTCCTGCCTACCAAAATACTTCAAATTACTTCTTGACACTGCATCAGATGTTCCCTCCTTGATCTTTAAATGAGACATGTTCATGTCTGCATGATCATTTACTTATTTTATCCTGCCTTTCCATAGAATTATTTGACACCTTGTCTTTAATCTGTGTCTTTCAGATCCTTAGTGAATTACATCAGTTCCTATATTTATTTGAATATTCTATAGCACATGGTAAAAAGCAAATTAGTAGGAGTGCTGGTTGATATAGTGAGAAGAGCTAAGACATAATAATTACACTTTGCTTTTTATTAGCCAATTGTCACTTAAGACTGAAACCATTTATTTTGAGTTACAGTGGAAGGTACAGTCCATTGTAATGGGGATGTTGCACAGTCAGGAAAGCAATGGCAGATGAATGCTGCAGCTGAATTCTCTTTCTCCCTTTAGCTCATCAGAGTTCCAACCTCAATTAATTTATTTATAATCTATCATAAATGTGCCTGAAGACTTGTTTCTATGATAATTTTAGATGATGTCAAATTGACAATCAAGATTGACCACAACTCTATCCCTTATCTACCTGACCCTCAATCCTCTTTATCTATACTTTTCTACTCATAGTCCTCAGAACCTCATGGTCATCCTATGATACAATGTGTATTCTATCAACATTCAAATGTCCTGATGGTTTGAACAGTTCCAAAATTATTTAAATGTCTAAAGTCTAAATCTTTTCTGAGATTTAAAGCAATCCATTCACTGTGAGATTATGTACAACCAAAAATGAATTGCAGAGTTTCAGGACATAAGAACCCTAAATAACCATTTCTATCCCAAAGAAAGAATAGGAGCATAGAAAGAAAATAACAGTCCAGAGTCTTACAGCCCAATACTTGGTCCTTGGTCCTTGGAAAGAAATCATGTAGGCTCCAAAGGACTGAATTCCTCCACTTGATCACTCACCCTGCTCTGTCACCTGTACCACAGAAAGCTCCATTCTTGCAATATTACTGAGCAGATGGTCCCTTTTTCCTCCAACACACAAAGGTCTCATTGCACCTTAAGCTTCTCTTTCACATTGGTGTATAGTGGCATCTCAGGGCTTCCTTGAAGTGATTCAGACTTTGAAACACAGGCTAGTCTCAGTAGATCTCCAGAACCATATTAGCAAAAGTTCATGATTCTTTTCAGTCTTGTAAATTTCTCACAATGTCATTGCCATGTGTCTAACACTACCAAATTCTGATGCCAGATGGAGTGCCCCAGTGATATCAATTTCAGTACCTTCAAGACTGACTCTTGAAACCCTTCTCTAGGAGGTGGTTTTCCATCAGGGTAATTCTTCAGTTATAGTCTCTTTTTCAGTTTTTCATTTCTATTGACTCTTCATTTTCACAACCTGGAGCCTTGGCTGTGCTGGTCTTTCTCTCAGGGACACTTTTCTATCGCTGAGTATTGTAGAAATTATTTAAAATCCCAGATGGGGCTTCTCCCCTGCCTTGTTCATTGAGTTCCCAGATAATACACATGCTCACAGCCTTTATTTTTGCAATATATCTTAAGCAGCACAATAGCGGGACAGCTGCCTACCTCCCATGCTGTTAGAATCTACTTGCTTGGAGAGATCTATCTGGAGCCTTCAGAACATAGACAAAAAGCAGCCAGATTCTTTTCCTCAACTCACAGTAATGAACGCTCGTCAAATTCCTTATTGAATCCTTGACTTCCCTCTGAAACTGCACACTCTTGATTTTCTAGGTTTCCTTCAGTATTACCATCTTTCAAAACTCCATCAGAATTGTCCATCAAGTTGTTACAATATTCAAAGAGAGGGTATTTTTTTCTTGGCACAAAGTTACCAAAATTTTCCACATTTCCACTGCAAACCAATTCAACAGCTAAAAAACCAACACTTTTGTGTTTATGTTAAGCAAGACTTAGTTCTCGGAAATTATTTTCTGCCTTATTTTGTCTCATTGTGAGGACATTGTTTCTGACAAATGGAGAGTTTTGTTTGGTGCCAATTTGAGGGTAAACTCTATTGTGGAAAGGGCATCATTGTGGGAGAAGTTGGCAAATCAACAGCTAATATCATACCCATAGTCAAGAAACAGAACAATGAGAAACAGAGCAACTAATGTGTAAGCTCAACTCATTTTTGCTGTTTAAAGCAATCCAGAATCCTATTCTAATGAATGGACCACTCACTTTACTGTCAAATTGCCTAATTTGGATAATCGATTACAAACACACTGAAAGGCTATGTTCAGGGCTGACTCTAGATATTAACATACTGAGAAGAGTAACGGTCATAGTATGCAGGCATTTTGACATGGAGTCAAAGGTATGCACAAATAATATACCTAATACCATAATTCTATATTTTCTATACAGTTGGCAAGAAAATACACTGAGAATATAATTATCAAAGGCAAATTGCTAGCATATAATTTGTAAGTTTCAAGAGAATATGAACATCATAATATATAAGTCAGAATCCAATGTAACTCACACTCCTTTTTTTCTTTTTCTCTATTATATATTTACTTTACAACCTAAATGCATCTTCTCCTCCTTGCTCTCATCCTAATTGCTCCCTCTCATGTCCCATTCTCCCTTTTCCATTCCTCCTCCCCTTCTCCTTAGGACAGGGAAGTCCTCCCGTGGGTATCAACTAGAATTTGCATACCACATTTATCTCTAACTATGCAATCACCCTGTGTTATTTTCTATATCACTTATGTTCTCCTAAATGTTTAAGATTTACAAGGACAAACACTTTCATTGAATTACCTGTAATTTCTATAATGGCCTTACAGTTTTTGCACTGTAAGCAAATAGTGGCCGAATGCGTTGTTGTCTTCATTATACTTATTTCATGTATTAGTCGGTGACATATGGCAAGTGAGCTTCACGATAAGAGGATGAGCCGAGGCTTTATTCTGTTCAGCTCCCTCAAGGCCTGGTAATTGTTCAGGTAGCAGCAGGATACGCACCTACACTCATGGCAATGTCTGAAAAATGGAGATCATCATACATTTTTCTCTCAAGCATTTATTACACTGTATAGTTTATGGTAGTGGCTTGATTTTTAATGCAATTTAATTCTCTTGCTGTAAGCATCATCTTTGAGAACTTATGGTCTCGCAGTTCATTCTTCATTCAATAATGTGTTTATGTGTTCTGTATACAGCATCACTTTGATACGAACTATTCTGCTTAGAGGTTTTATAGTGAATCAGTTCACATAAACTAGGCCAAATAAATCAGTCCTGGGAAAGAACCATCAATTCTATCACATAGAATGAAGAGTATGAAATATTATATTTGCTAAAAATACAATAACTGTAAACAGTAAAGTACACCTTAGTAATATATCAGCCCTCTTATTTAGATGTGTTATATTTAACTGACTCTTTCTTGTACAATGATTGCCATAATGTTATTTAAGTCCTTGTATTGGTCTGCACTATAAGATGATGGAGTATCTTCACTTAAGACTATTTTAAGTAAGCAAAAACCACAGATATCTCAAGTATTCAGGAGATAGAATTAACATATTATATATTGAAATGATAGAGAGCCCTAAAAGAAAATATTTGGACAAAGAAGAAGAACCCAAAAGCATAAGATTCATCTACTTAATCTGAAAAGAATTCATCCATTTTATTACTGTTGCTATTCTAAGTATCAGGGCAAATATACGGTCAGTTAATTACATAATATAATCAGTTTTTCAAATGATAACAGTAAGCAAGCAAATGGTGGATTTCTTTCCAGAGAACCTATATATTTTGGAAGGATATGAGATATTACTGAAGAAATTTGGGTGGGTTTAGAGAATATAGCTTGGTTGCTAGGCAGTAAAGAACCAAGCAGAACCAGACCATACACCAGAGATGACATATTGATTGGCCGTACTGACCGACCTACAGCCCCTGCTTCTGTTCCATACCTGGCAATGAGTGTTTCTCCTAGACATCTGGACTCTGACCTACAAAACCTACAACCACTCTTCTCTCTTTGATTCATCTGATCTCTGTAAAGTCTCAGGATGGAAATTCAACCTTCTAAAATCTTACTTTTTATTTACTGAAAAGTTCATAGGTACACATGCTATCCTATGGACATTATCGAGCACAAATGCCTTCCTTATTCTCAACTACCAAATAGCCGCTGCAAGTAAGAAGTTGTCCCTCAAACAATTTATCTATTTAGTGGCATCCTTCATTGAAACAGGATAAAGATAACCAATAAAGTTACAACAGCAAACAAGGCTCTCTAATCCCTTTAACTGTTCATTCATTTTTTTTTATAAAATATTCTTTAGATTCGTGGGTACTACATTTATATTTCTACCCCTTTTTCATCTACTTCCAGTTCATTGCATGCTCACCATTTCCTCTCAAGTTCATTATTTTTCTATAATTATTATTGTCACATAGAGGAGAGAAAGAGAACTTATTGACTTATTTGGGTCATTCATATGTATATGTTTTTAGGTCTCCTCAATTGCCACTTGGGAATGACTAACTTATTAAGGGTCACCCAGGAAAAATGTATTCTTTCTATTTCCACAGCACTTTATATTCTATAGCTCCTCATGTAGTAGCGAGTCCTTGGGAAATATCTTCTACTCATTTTAACATGGCAACTGATTTTACAGGTATATTTAAGGAAAACATATTATTGAATTTTGTGGGTATAGGATTTCTGTCATGCCTAAAGACACTACTTATTAGCAGGTCTCTTGTACCACTGACTCTTCCAATTATTCTAATCTTTTCTCTGTGGGATCCCCCAAGCCTTAGATCTAGGGATGGTCAATGTATCAGTTAGGACTGGGTAGGCTCTGGTTGTTTATTCTCTGGAACTTGACCAGAGGATTGAATATTGGTAACAACTTCCATCTCCTTACAAAAAAAGAAGTTTATTTACCAAAAGGTAGAAACTACACTTCTCTGGTGGGATAAGTATTTAGAATATAGTCAGAAATCAACAACAGCTTAGAAAAATGAAAGTATTTAGTTTTCCTCAAGATTTATTATTTTTCCAGCCATGGGAAATCAAGAAGGTTTACAGTACCAGACATGAATTTCGTCATGTTTGGTGGACCTGAAGTCCAATTAAACATCTATTGGTTACATTCCAGTTAATAGTGCCATCATTGCACTGTTAAGCATATCTTCCCAGGTGGGTCATTGAGGCTCTACACCTCATAGCTTGAGAATACTGACTACTTTTATTCCTTGTTGGCTTGTATATCACTTTCTTATAAGAGCTGTCCTCCTATTCAGTTGCAACCTTTTATCTGCATGTCCTGGATGAAAAGTATATGCTTGTGGTGTATCTTAGACATGCAGATTAAACTCTAGTAGACACATTTCATTTCTCATGTTTTTATGGATTTTATTTGGTATTCTATGGCTCTTGAAGGGATATCATTACCTTTTGTGACATAATTTTATTTAAACTATATAATTTTTTTTCAAAAATTCTTTTTTAATTTTGGCAAATCTAGACAAATTGGTCTTAGTAGTACTCTCAAGAATCATGAGTCCAGTATACATAATCATAAAAGATTTATTAAACTTGCTTACATGATTGGAATCCTGCAATGACTGTCAGTAGGCTAAAGATCCAGAAACACCTATAATTGCACTGTCTAAAGAGCAAAAACTTTCAAAACAAGAAGGACTAATGAAGCAGTTCCATGAGAGAATGGAGTCCTAGAATAAGCTCATATAGAAAGACAGAGGGTCTTAAATCCGATGAGCGATGGCCATGTCTGCTTATGAAGACGTGAGCAGGAGCATATCTTGGCACTCTCGCCGCCACCATCTTATTCCATCCTCCAACCCATTAGCCAAGCTCTCTGCTCTCATGGTATATTTCCCTGTGAACTTCATTGACCCCTATACCAATTATCTCTTGGCATAATCTGAGTTTGTAATTTGGAAAATTTCTAAGAACTGCCAATCCAGTCCAACAGACAATACAAGCGTTTCAAGCAAAAAAAAAAAAAAATCGTGTATTTAAAGTTTTACTTTTTAATAATTAAATGTACTCATACAAACAATGGAAACTACAGATTCATTTGATATATTATTTTTCAAATTATATATATTTACCAGTATAAAGAATTAGCCAATGAAAATCTATGTCTTCTGTGGGTTAATTGTTTTCTAATTTCCAATGGCTTATATATCACCTACATTATGATAAATTCTGTAAGAAAATAAATTTGTCAATGTCACTATTTGTTTTCTCAATTGAGTATTGAAGACTTTCATGAATCCTAAACACTTAGATTTGAAATTTCAGCAAATGTTTCATGCTTTTGTTTCTACCTAAAATTCATTGTTTCCTGTATATACCCCAGGATGAAAGGCCACTTTAAAAGAACCATTAAGTTGTTTATTTAAAAAAATTACAGCTGTTTTGAAGATGTGTTACCAGTAACATTATTTGTATTATAGTGTTGTATTATCTTTAAATATTTATCAAGTTAAAATGGAGTTTTTATTAAACATAAATGGAAGTTATATCGCACTATGTAGATAGAACCTAGAAAAACTATTTAAGCACCTAGAGACTTGGTTAACTGGCCATGAAAAGTTGCCAATCCCAGAATCCACATCAAAGATAAACAAGTACCTGCAAGTCTAAGAGGAGGAAATCTAATGTCTTTTCTGGGGTCTGTGAAGATCTTCAAACATACCTTCACATAGATTCAAAAATGCACATAAGTGAAAGTAAAAATAAATCTTAAAATATATATACGATACCAAGAAGGATGTCTACTATCTTGTAAACACTATGCAGTCCAAATTAAGATAAGTATGTGTTTAACTAATGATATTTCCATATATTATTTTGTCAAAGCCAATTAATAGGCAGCTGGACAAATTTTAATAAATTTTCGTACATAGATGTCTTCCTCATACAAAATATACAGCATATATATAAAATAATTATGATATAATGTAAAAAAGCAAAATATAATTTTTACATCTAATGATATCATGAAGAGTAAAACTTTTTGTTTTCTTAGGCTCAAATAATAGTTTTTCCAAATTTCTCATGATCAATCACCTTGGGCATATAAGTTCCTATTTTTCTGTCATATTTGTTAGTTTTATGGTATTTTTTGGTTATGATTTGCATAGATGGGACAAAGTTTTCTCAGACCATATTTTTTCCATAGGGTGGTTATAATTCATTTTGTACTGCTAAAACAAATAACATAATTTGGTAAATAAAGTAGATTTTAAAATATTGGGATGAAAAAGTCAGGTATCTTTAGTTGGATTTTTCCATATTTCATAAAATACCTGGAAGGAATCATAATTTTCCTGAGCAAATGTAAGATGCATACCCTACTTTAATAAGGGTGAAGAAACCCTCACCAAAGTTGTGCTTGAAAATATAAATTAAAGGATTATTACCTCATATTATAGCAAAATTTATACAAATATTTCTCATTTCCCTTTTTATATTACTTGTACAAATTGCATTTTCATTAAACTTAATACTGAATTCTCTACAATATCAACAAAGTGCATGGCAAATTGGCAACACAGTAGTATATGTTAAGCTGAACTCATTTGTTCGTTCTCCTAAAAATAATAAATTACTAGTAATTTTACAATATTGATCTCAATAATTGAAAGAAGTTTAACATTTAAAGTGTGATGCTTAGCCTCAAACAATAATTTAGTGGGTATATTAATTAGTTTATATTTAGAGGAACTGAGTGTGTACCAAACGAATGGACTAGAATCATTTATATTTAATGTTTTCTATTTTACCTTTTACACTTTTTTTTACTATGAAACTGATTTACTCTTAAATCATATACATAGTTTGATGATATTCCAATATTATGGTTTACCTTTTGTATATACTAGAACTTTTTAAATACTTATTTTGTGAAACATGAACTTTTATTGAATAAAACTGTTATAAAATTGCTTAATAGTTTTTCGAATTTACCTAACTTAGAACCATAACTCATAATTTTGCCATCAACAATAATCTTGTGATTTTTTTCAGAAATTTAGCTAACCATAAATGTAAACACATGTACATGCAATTTAGTATACCAGATTCTTTCTTTTTACTACATAGTAGCACTTTGAGTCTGTTGGCTATATACAAATAAAAAATTCTGTGTGCCACCCAACTAGAAATATTGATGATGATTTATTCTGGCAGGGTCCAGCTCACCATATGATATTAGTTAACCCTGCACTAACATCTGCTGATCATCACTCTTTCTTCTTAATAACTAAGAATTCTCATCCCCTTTAGAGTTTACTTCTGAGGGTTGGGGATTTAGCTCAGTGGTAGAGCGCTTGCCTAGCAAGCACAAGGCCCTGGGTTCGGTCCCCAGCTCCGAAAAATAGAAAAGAAAAAAAAAATGCAACTAGAGTTTACTTCTGTATTCCTATCTAGCTTCTGATCATGATTATTTGGGTCCAGTCTGCAAACCCAGTCACAAACAAATGGGGTAGAGACGGAAACATACAAGACTACTACAATATTTCTAGATGCTTCCTTAACCTTCTTTTTACACATTTGCTTTTAAAGATTTCACTTCTCAAGAGAAATCTCAATAGGGGCATATATTTAGTGCTATTTACTTCTGGCTGGATTAAGAGTGTTTAGGTTTCTGTTGAATTGAATTTGAGCAGAATATTTCAGAATATTTAATTCTCTGACAAGTATGCAGAAAGAGGATACAATTCTGCTTCCCTCTTGCCCACGTGTTTTTTCATGTCTTTGGAAATGCTGTGTTGATTTTCATGATTGTTACAGCAAACATCTGGAATACCAGATGTGAGCAGACACATTAAGGGACATTTAATCTATACATTTAAGAATGAGTCAAGTTAATCAGAAACCTCATTTCCCTTCTGAAAATGAGTTAGATAAGTCCAATCAATAGCGACTGTCTATTCAATCTGCATGACAAAAGATTTAATAAGGGACCATATGGTGCTGAAAACAAAGGAAATTGTATATCAGTTTCAGTTTGAATGTGTGTGCCTCCATATAGAAATGCAGACCCAGCTGCAAGTAAGTTTTCCCTGAGAAATGAGGACTAAATAAATGAAGAAAAATACCTATGTCATTAATTGTATAATATTGGCCTTCAAGCTTAAAGATGAGATATATTTGCAGAAATATATTCACCATTGGAACACTTATTATTATTATGCCAAAATTATTCTTGGCTACAAAAACTAAGATAGTTACATCACGATGCGAAGCCTTCATTTGGAACCACCATTATGTAATCACTTGAAATGCCCTTATAGAGAACATTACTGTCAACATTATGCAATAGAGATTAGATTTAATGATCTTAGTGAACATATGTTATACTTTATTTTTCAATTCATTTTTTCAGGGAGATTTTTAACTTCATGTAATCATCTGATAATTGGAGTGTATATGTATATGCACATTGAACATATGACATACAAGTATAATTATATTATATAAACCATTATACATCTTCCAAGTGTGTTATCTACAACTGGAATAATAGGATTTAGAAGTATCATATCATATAAACCTTTTTGTCAATAAAACTCTTATGAAAGTCTGACCTATGAAAGAACAACTGAACTCACATTTTATTTAAATTATTTTATTATTTGCATCCCAGTCATTGAACCCCTTCAGACCCCCTCCCACAACTCCTTATCTCATTCTTCCTCCCAATTGCCTCCAAGAGGGTACTCTCCACTCCACCAGGCCTCCCACTTTCCTGGGTCCTAAAGGTTCTTAAGGATTAAACACAACTTTTCTTATTGAGGCCAGACCAGGTAGACCTTTACATGTATGCCAGGTGCCTCAGACCAGCCCATGCATGCTCCTGGTTGGTGACTCAGTCTCAGGGACCTACTAGGGACCTGGGTCATTTAAGACTGTTGTTGGTCTTCCTATGGGGTCACTATTCCTTTCAATCCTTCCCCTAATTCAACCATAGAGGTCCATTACCTCAGTCCAACGGATGAGTGTAAATATCTGCTTCTGGCTCAGTCAGCTACTGAACTCTGAGGACAGCCATGCCAGGCTCCCATCTTTAAGCACATCATAGCATCAGTAACAGTGTCATGGCTTGGTCCCCCCAACTCCCATGAGATGGATCCCAAGATGGGCTGGTCATTGGACCTGCTTTCCTACAGTCTTTTCTCCATTTTTTGTCACTGCAATTTTTTTTTTTTAGAGAGAAACAATTCTGGGTTAGGAATTTTAACTGTACGTTAGTAACCCTTTCACTCCACTTGAGGCCCTGCCTATCTACTGAAGGTGGATGTTTGGACATTTCAAGTTTACTTTCTCCAATGTTGGCTATTTTGTCTAAGGTCATCCTCAATGAGTCCAGAGAGTGTCTTACTTTCCAGGTCAAAGTTCTTAGTGATCAGAAAAATGCAAATCTAAAGGACCTTGAGATTCTACCTTACACCAATCAGAATGGCAGAATGGCTATTGGTGAGGATGTGGAGAAAGACAAACATTCCTCCATGGCTGATGGGATTGCAAACTGGTACAACCACTCTGGAGAACAATTTCGATGTTTCCTCAGAAAACTGGAAATAGATCTACCAAAAGACCCAGCAATGCCACTCTTTGGAATATACCCAAAAGATGCCCCACCATGCCACAGGAGCACATGTTCTACTATGTACCTAGTAGCCTTTTTTGATAGCCAGAAGCTGGAAAAAACCCAGATGTCCCACAACAGAATGGATACAGAAAATGGGGTTCATTCACACAATGGAATACTACTCAGTTATTAAGAATGAGGGCATTCTGAGTTTTGCAGGCAAATGGATGGAAATAGAAAATATTATTCTGAGTGAGGTAAATAAGATCCAAATGGACATTCATGGTATGTACCCACTAATAAGTGAATATTAGCCAAAACCAAAACAGAACAAAACAAACAAAGAAAACAAAAATATAGAATACCCAAGGTACAGTCCACTGAACTCACAAAGGTCAACAAGCTGAAGGGCGCAAGTGAGGTTGCATTTGGGAGGGAGAAGGAAGCAACCACAACAGAAGAGGGAGGAAGGGTTGTGGGAGGGAAAGGGGATAGGGTAGGGGAGAGGGGAACATGATCTGGTATTGGATGGGAGAGAGGACTGAAGCTTTCAGGGACAGCAGAAAGAATGGAAACAGGCAACCTCTGTAGGTAGGAGATTGGCAGGACCCTCCAGAATGTTCCAGAGACCTGGGATGTGAGAGACTCTCAGGACTCAAAGTGGGAGAATCTTAGATGAAATGCCCTACAGTAGGGAGAGGGAACTTGTTGAGCCCGTCTCCAGCGGAAAGACAGAGCATCAACTGAGGGAAGAGGTTATTATCCCACAGTCAAAACTCTGACTCATAATTCTTCCTATCTAAAAGAAATGCAGGGATAGAAATGGAAAAGAGCCTGAGGAAAAGAAGGTCCAGTGACAGGCCCAAAATGGGATCCTGCTCAAGGGGAGGCCTCAAGACCTGACACCATTACTGAGGCTATAAGGCGCTCACAAAACGGGATCTATCATGACTGCCCTACAGAAGACTCAAAAAGCAGCTGAAAGAGTCAGATGCAGATATGTCCACCTAACCAATGAACAGAAACTATTGACCCCTCTGGTTGAACTAGGGAAAAGCAGGAGGAAGCTGAGGAGGAGGGCAACCATGTAGAAGATGCAGCAGTCTCAATTAACCTGGATCCCTGAGATCTCTCAGACACTGGATCACCAATCAGACTGCATACACCAGCTCATATGGGGCCCCCAACAAATATACAGCAGAGGACTCCCAGGTCTGAGTCCAGTCAGAGAAGATGTGCCTAGCCCTCAAGAGAATGTAGACCCCAGGGAGTTTAGAGATCCGCCAGGTGGGTGGGATGAGGATATCCTCATAGAAACGGGGTTGGGGGGAGTGGGATGTGGAGCAGTTGGAGGGTGGATCTGGATGGGAATAAACGCTGGAGCATAAAAATAAATAAATAAAAAATAAATTAATTTAACAAACTTAACATCCAAAGAGAGATTTGCCTTCGTTGTCAATGATTTTACATAATTTATTCCTAAAGCAATTTTAAAGTCAACAGAAAATTTCTTCTTTTCCTTATATTATTTCACAATTATTATTTCTCATGCCACTATACATGTGTGTCATTTTGCAGTTAGTTGGTAAGTGCTACAGGATATAGCATCCCACGAAGAAAATATTTTGGTCTATTTTTTGATGTTTTCAAGTATAAGAATTTGCCTGTCTTTTCATCCAGCAATCCAGAAAAAAATCTGAAGTTAGTAATTTTCTTTAGAGTATGAAAAATATGACTCTATTCATCTCAATGAATAAAATTAAATTCGTGAAGACAATATGAATCTTTGATTAGTCTCATATTCCTTGTCCTCTGATGTACACATTTTACTTGATTCTACTTTTTGATAAATACCAGTTGAAGTGTGCCATGTTATAAGCTTGTTAAATTTAGTAAAATAAAGATAAATTGAGCCCAAGCCTTTAAGGGACACAGACTCTAAAAGAAGAGATATATAATTTAATAGTTACTAATTTAGAAGGTTAACAATTGGAATATATATATATATATATATATATATATATATATCATGGTGATAGATGTTAAAGGTGATAAAATTAGGAATGTGAAGAAAAAATAAGAGGGAAGAATGTATACTTTTGCGGAACCAAAAGTATGTGGATGAAGTAAAACGTGGAAACTGCCCAGGTATTGTTAAAATGATGACAGAGTGGGCCAGGCTCAGTGTTCGGCAAGTCACCAGGCACCCATCTGAAGTGCACTTCCCTGCTCTTGCTTGACAATAATTGGCATCAGGAACCTCTACTTCCAGTCATATTAGTCCTAAGTCAAGTTTTATATCCTCAGTTTCTATGTATCCCCAGTGTTTCTCACATGTCATTAGTGTATCTAAATGTCTTGATAACCTTCTACAAAAATACATAATTTTGGGCATAGGCTTGCATTATGGCATGCATTCCCATAAAGATAAAATGTACAGTTATTTGTGAATTTGTAAACTTTCCATAAATACACTGCCCAAAGCACTGGAGAAAATACTAAATAAAAATGAAGAAAATTTCAATAATTTATTTCTTTATTCAAATTTCCTCCCCTGTTTTTATAACACAGAATGGAAGACATCACGGTAAATTGAACTCTCTGGTATAAAGAATTGTTAATAACATATATGCATTCCTAATCTAAGTGATATAAAGTTTGCTATCCCATATAAATATGTTTATTGTTACTTTCTAAAAATACATTTTTAAGAGTAGTGTAGTACTATGCTATCATGGTACCTAATGCATTAATCTGACTTAAAATTTAGGGCATAGATACAACTTCAAAGTGTGAAATAATTATAAAGAAATGAATTGTTATTATAGAAACCAGCCCAGTTTCTCATTCCAAAATCTGGAATTAAGAGTGTAAATCAGAATGAAGATTCTACATGTTCTATATTATTCATGATGATATTGAAAATATCAATTTTGTAGGGATAGTTTATATTCATTGCAGTTATGAGAAGCTTTGTAATGGTTTATTGAATTCCAAAAATTTAGAAATGTGCCAATAACAGGGAGAATTGTGTCCCAAATCTTCTAAATTCATCTCATATAATATTAACATACCACCCAACATTAGCAAAAGTTTTCATTAGAAAAAAACATCAGTGGATCCCACAGAAATGAATACATGTATTAGACACCACAGAATTCAGTAAAGTTTCATGCATTATTAATGGGGTTTTGCAAGAGTCTCATTTTAAAATTCAGTGATTAATAATTGATTAGTCTATAAAACAGATGTATTATACAATAGTATCAACACTATAGAAAATTTACTTGAAAGCTTAATTTGATCAAAGCCAAATATTTTATAAACAGATAAGAAAGAAAAGTAAAAGAAATAGTCTTCAATAAATGAAACTAGAGAGTCTCTATTCATTCTTGTTTATAGTATAAAACTTGAACGTAGAAAACAAAATACTTTCCAATATTAAGGGAAATGTTTGATACATTCAAAATGGCAAATGTTCCTCCAAACTCCCAAACTCTCAGATCAATAATTGTTTCTATGATGGTTCTGTGATCAGGAGAAACAACATTAAAGACATTATCGTCCAAATAGACAGTTTTAATATCAGACAGATGAATACACGGATGCAATAAATAGCTTTAAAAACCTAGGAGAAAGACGGCAGTCCACATGAAAATGCTGAATGAGATAGATATGGTTAACTAGCTTTCCCAAACACTCAACACGTTCATGTTTAGTAACAGCTCGGAATATTCTATACACATGCGCACATTTTATGCTTTCCTAAAGAAGCAAAAGAAACTAAAGAGATAGTTTGGAGCACTGCTTCCGTTCTCTGAAACAAAAATATTCCACGTTTATGTGGTTTAAAATATGAATTGGGATTGGGGATTTAGCTCAGTGGTAGAGCGCTTGACTAGCAAGCGCAAGGCCCTGGGTTCGGTCCCCAGCTCCGAAAAAAAAAATATGAATCAAGTCATTCTCTAATTGATATTTTAGCACTTTTAAACTACAATTATTTCCTTGAATTAATTATATTTTAATGTAAATTGTAACTGTAGTGTTTATAACAATACATAAAGCATCAATGAGGTTTCATGTGGTAATTATTCATTGTAGTTTACATTGAAAGAATTTACAATTTACATTATTCATTGTCTCATGGCTATGACGCTAACCCTATATCAGAATAAAGTCTGACCAAATGGACTATAGACAGTAAGTGAAAGCACTTTCAACAGAAAAATTTCTGAATGATTTTGCTCCTCCCATATCCTTTATGGATGTAGTCGCCAAATAGTCCTCGTGTGATAGTAAAGACATTGACCTCTCTTTTGTAAACACGGGTAGTGGCCTAAAGAATATGGCAATGAAATTTAAAATTCATACTGGAGTTTGTATACCTCAGATGCAGAAGACCCAGACAGACATTTTATGGCTCCGAAAGTGACAGGAAATTTAATCACTAAGGGAAGGAGAATGAGAAAACAAGTAATTATCAAAAACTGGGTAGACAATTGTATCTAGTTGGATTTCGTACAAAAATCAATGAATATTTCAATTAGATAATTTAACAGCAGTACTAATCTTGTCAGTGTATCAAGGGTGTCGTTAGATGAGAGAAAAATAACTATATTTAAATTCCACAAAAACTATATAATTGTCCAAGATAGCTTTCAGGCTCCATTTCACTGATATTGTTGAGTTGTTTAGTTTCTTTTGATCATGGTAACTTTATGTCTGGTAGAAGTTTATACTGTTAATGAAATATTGTAATTACAATGTAGAATCATGATGCATTAATGTTGGATAACATTTTCTGTGGTGCTTTATTTAAGCACTTGTGTAAGCTTTTTGTGATTTACAAAATTACTGCATTTTTTTATAGTAGTCAGACACAGGAGATGGTAACAATGTCACTATCTTGAATCAGGGAGAGTTTGATGACCGTTTTGATGAGATACTGTAATGTCTCCATTCAAGAGCAAATATGGTAAAATCTCCCAGCTTTCATGGTTCAAAGAGAAGTTGCAGCGCTCATGTATTTCAGCTGTGACATGATCTGTCTGTGTGCAATTCATCTGTTTTCTGCTTCCACTTTGGTGATCTAGTGTACAAGAGGAAACATTTAAATACCCATTTTATGCATTTAATAAAATAGTAAATTTCATATTTGCTCAAAATCGTTCATTCTTCTCATAGGCTACTATTCTGGCAGGGTAGGAACTTGCTACTTGCAGGCAAGTAAATATGGGAAAATATAAAATGATCATCTTCACCATCATTTCATTATCACCTGTTACCAAGTACACGTTTGCTGCAAGTGAAAATAACAACAGAAATTTCCGAAACTTCCTTGGATAATGAAATATTAGTGATTCCCCTCAAACTAGATAGAAGGTGTAGTTGTGAGGACATCTTGGTCATCTTATACAAATTCTCTCTGAAGTATGCTCTTGCAACAAAATTTTTTTTAAAAAATGGCAACAAAATATAAGGATTTCCTGTTACGGTTCATATGACTAAGGTCAGAGCAACCTTGGGCATATTTCTGCTTCAAATTCACTTATGTTACAAGTGTTTATTTTTTAAAATTTTGAATAATTATAGCGAGTCGTGATTAGTATTGAATGCATGCCACTGTTTGAGAAATGTTGAGTTTAGTGACTATATACTGTTTCCCTAACAAGGAAAAAGAAGGTCCTAAACCATTATTCTTCATAGACTTCACTTTAAAGTGATAGACTGAGAAAGAGAACTTAGGTAGCGCAAGCCTGTGACTGCAGTAATTCAGAAGCTAAGGCAGCAGGAGGGCAAATTCAAGCCAGCATTTGTTACGTGAGTTCTAGGCCATCCTACAGCAAACAGTGAGGTCTTCTTTGTCAGCAAAACTAAACAATTTTCAGTAATCCAAGTATGCACTATAAAATAAAGCAGGTCGGGTGTTAGTCAAAATGTGTCAATGTGTCTGTATTTGCTTCGTAGAACACAATAAAAGGGCCTTACTTAATGATAACCACGATTCATACAATTTGCTTTAACATCCCATGCTTTCACATCTAGTAGAATAATGTTTTAAGTATTTATGTGCATGTGTGGGATACACCATTGGTATGTGTGTGTCCATGTGTGTGCATGTATGTTCATGTATCATGATACACACTTGGCAGTCAGAGGACAACCATGGGGATTGAACTCAGTTTGTTAAGTTTTTGCAGGAATTTCCCCGCCCCACTGAGCTATTGTGTTGGCTCTGACGATAATTATTACGAAGCATCATTACACAGCCTTAATTCTATTTTAATAAAAATAGAACTTGATGTTTAAATTATTTGTCAGTGCAATTCATATCTAAACTGTTTTTTGCTTCTAATGTAATTTTTCTAGCACTGTTGCTCCTATATGATGAAAAGTTAAAAAGACTGGGAGACACTAAAGCATTTCAATGATAATATACGTCTGGGTTTTATTTAAGTGTCCCAAGCCTTGTATGTTTGGAGAGCTTAATTTATCCAAATATTGTCTGTAACTAATAAGCATATATAAATAGGAACTATCCATTCTTTCTTCTTTTTTAGCCATAAACATAAGCTGATAGCATTTCTCCAAGAAATAGAGAAAATTTCATAGCACTGTGAATATATTCTTAGTACTGTTCCTAAGAAGCCATCCGGACTTCACACAAAAATGGTTTTAAAATCCAATGTGCATTATGACTTGAAAGCAAAAAACGGTTAAGAAATACACAGTAACAGTTTCAAGGATTGTACATATTTGTCTGAATATGTTTGTCTCTTTATTAAGACAAGGTTATGCAATTATTTGTGATAGAGAGAAGTAAAATAACATTCAAAAGTATGATTTTTTTCCTACAAGAAAAAAAACTAAAATCTTTTATTACACTCTAAGTCTACTTTGTAATTCAAACAAACAGGGGCACACACACAACACACACACACACACACACACACAGAGAGAGAGAGGGGGGGCTTACATTTTTTAATCATTCATTTTATGCTAGTGTTATAGTGTTTGACTCAATGAAAAATGTATCTGCTTCATTCTAGAAGAACGGATAGAGAAGCAGGGAGAGAGAGGATCAAAACATTAGTGGCTTTTAGCAGTGATGAAAAGCATGTTTTACGTGACAAAAATGAGATGGCTGTAAATGACAAGCAGGCAGTCTGCTCCCTGAAAACATTCAATTCAGAGTGACCTGTGGCCATAAATTACTGGCACAAAGCTTCAGATTCCACTCTTGTAATTTCATCATGATCAACAAGATGCAATCTTGAAAACCGTTTGCATGGTGTGAGGACGAATTGATGCCCTTGTTCTTTCAGACGGCTGAGTTTGATGCGCCAGGGAGGGTCTGACTGCTCTTCTGTCTGTGTGTAGCCATATATGGCCATGGTAAATAATTAAGTAGAAATTTGTTACCCTTTTGTCAAATGTATTTCTGATGTTACTCTTCCTCGCTTCCATTAAGAAATCCCTTGATTAAATTTTAAAGTCTTAAACAATTTGAGAGTCTGAGAGCATTGGATACAAACTACAATTTAAATGTTTTGCAAGGGAAAGGCATATTCTCTTTGGGAGCAGGAACAATAATGTTAGGTATTTAGTATGCAGCCCCATGATTCCTTTTCAAGACATGATATTACTGATTTGATTACAAACCCAGTAGCTGGTTATGTAGGTCATTTATTTCCTCAACTTCTGTTTCACAGGTTTTTAGATTATGTTGCTTAAAATATTTGAAATATTTCAAATTAAGCAAAATAGGCTGGTAACTATAAATTTAAAATCTTAGTCATGTCAACTCTTGTGTAACTTGATTAAAAACAAAGAACAGCAAATAAATGCTTCCTTTGGGTATTTTAGACCTGAAAGACATATTTACATATTTGTTAAGTAATTTTCCTGAATAACCAAATGAGAAGCTGGAGAATAAGTATAATGTTTCTGACTTATACTTTTATAAACTATCATCACCTGAAATTTTTAAAGCCATTCTTGGTGAATATGTAAATTATATTGGATGAGCGTGGATGTATGGTACTTCTTTGGGGTTTGTGTTGAAAAAAGCATATATATTTATTCCAAACTTAGAATGGCCTTTAGATTGATAACATTTATAATCCAAAACCAAATATACGGTATTAGGTGTTCTATTGTAACAATCATGCATGACATGTTGCATATTGAGAGGAAATAATCTGAAAGGATTTGAAAGTTTCTACTTTCTTTTATGTGGAAGAATGCTAGAGTTATTTCTTCTCTCTCCCCATAATCCTCCCAGAAAGTGGATTAAAGGGAACTCTACAGTAATAGCATTTATAACTACCTACTCTAGGGACCTTATGTTCATGGCTATACTTCTCTTAACATCTAATCTTCTAATTAGCCTACCATAGTCATGATATTTATAAAGTGTACACACATCTTTCCCTCAGAGGATGGCAATCAATAACTCCATTATTATTATTTAGATTGTTATTTGTTGAGTCATGGGTTACGTAGTATAAACTCTTGATCTAATTAGAAAGTTCTATAAGAATTTAAATTACATCATTGTCGTTAGACTAACCCTTCCTATGACCAAATACGTTAGGATCTATGGCTTTAATTTTTGTCTCATAGGCTATGATGTAGACAAACTACATGTAAATATAAGAGGCGTTGATCAAGAGTTGAACCCTGGCCACGGCTGACCTACTCTTCTCCTGCTAGGTCCCTTTTGGGGATGATAGTCTTTGACTTGCTGTGGTTACACTCTTGGCTAGATTCCATTCATTGGAAATGTTTCTAATATTAGACTTTAGAGCATGTTCTGGGAGAAATAGCAACAGGTAACTTCTGTCTAACTGTCATCTTTGACTGAGTTAACTGTCAAAACCTCAGTTTTCACATTAAACAGATAAGGAATGAGACTATTTCACAGCAGCACTGTGCACTCAGATCATATATGTAATACAGTATAATTCTGATGAATAAGGCAATCTTTAAATGATTAATATTTCTTAATTTCACTGAGAAATTCTAGTACTAGCACCAGTAGTGAGAAATACTATAGGTTTTGTGTTTGTTTAATTGCTATTTAACAAGTTTTAGTGGTAAGCAATCATTTGAAACATTAGAATTTCCAACCAGAAGAACTGCAAAATCATAAGCATGTGATATCCACCTCTCCACACGTGACATGACTTAACTGGGTCCTGTCCCAAGCCCTGGGGATTTCAGAGGTCCTGATGATAACACTGTTCAGACGAAGTTAGAATTCACTGATGCTGCATGCCATATGCTCTTGGTTAATTTAAAAAGCACTTCTTACATACAAAGCTGCAGTGTATATTTAGAACCATTCACTGACAGTTCTAATTTCCATTGTTATAGAGAAAATGTTAGCAATTTCTATAGTAAGAGAGTCATTGTTCATCACCATCAGCCAATAACGAGTCTTTCCTTAAGACACTGATACTTCAAAGTCTTCCTTCCTTCTTTTCCTTCCTTCATTTCTTTCCTCCTTCCTTATTTGTTTTCTTGTATCCTTTCCTCAATGCCTTCTATTTCTATTCTTTGTTAATGGAAAAGTAAGTATTCTGTGAATTATAAGAATGATAAAATGAGAGCCTGAATTCTGCTGTTTGTCCTAGTGAGATGCTAGGATTCCCCAAGGCTCCGCTGTTCCTTGAAGAATGGTGGATCATGGGCAATGTGATAGGCACTTTGTTTATTCTGTCTTAGAAATTTCACTTTGGAACACTGCACTGCATGATGTCCACTCTCTGCACTCCTTGCTATTCTTATCCAGAGGTAATAAAAGTATACTAATGTAATTTATATTTGTCTTCCATCGATTATACAATGTTCCAGGGCTGCTGTGGAGTACAAAAGCAGCAGCAATAATTAGTACTTATTGAATACCCATTCAGTGCGTGCCTAGCAACTCATAGTAGATCACTGTGTGATGCATTGATAATTCTGCTGTGTAGACATCAATGGGAAAATGAGAGTCAAAGGACACTTTAATGTTAGGTTAAAAATTCATCTAGTCAGACATACGTTCAAAATTTAATTTGACTTATGATTTCATCTCTGTCCTTAGATTATAAGGACTATTTTATACTGTCTTTGTGGGTTCCACCCTCATTTCCATTTGCTCCTGAAAACCCTCATTAAGAACAATTTCCAGATGAATGAATTCAAATACTCTTGGGAGAGTTGTGTAAGTATTATGAAATTGCACCAATGTTAATGCATGACACATGGCTTCAGTGACATTATTCAGTAATTATCTGACCCTCTTTTCACAAAGCAAGAGCGTATGTCGAGATTATTTTACATAAACGTCTTGTTCCACCCTTAGGGTTAGATGGGAAATGAAAAGACAATATTAAACAATTGTTGGTCATCCTTTACCTCTCCATCATGGCATCTATTAAAAAATTGCAAAAGGTTGACTTGGAGGGTTCCAGAAAGGAAGGCTGGATGATGAGTAAGCCAATATCCTCATTATCAAACATTTGGTCTTCTCAATCTTAACTAATTATGTTTAATGCTAATTCATGTAAATAAGGGTAATCTTTGCTTTTCTTAACTGGGAAATCTGAGTATTGCTCATGTAAGTTAGCATTTCCCATGATTAAAATTATGCATTTAATTATTGTAAAAGAAAAGAAATAGTCAAAACTATGAAAGGCATATAAACTTGTAGCTTATAGGAATTTAAAAAAAATCAATGATTTTTTCTATCTATTGATATGACCAAAGGAATTACTATTTACATCCACTGTTGCAAGTAAAAAGACACATGCCTCCTGAAAGTATTCCAGTGTTCATGCTTAAGAATACACTTTACTTAATTTCCTCTTGTTTTCAATGAATAATAACAAAAAAGAAAAAAAAACTCCACACAACTCAGCACAAAAATAAATCATCGTATTTACTGGTGAATTCTTCTGTTGATTTTACAATTACTAATTTAATTTTAATATTGAAAATTGAAATAGGGCTATAGAATGAAATGAGATTTCATACGAGGATATTGATCAATCCTTTTTATCACAGTGGTACAGAGCATTGTAAACATATTTTAATATTTCTTTTAAAGATTCATAGCCAATAACCTAGAACTTATTGTAGGCAGTATTGTTTCATTGGTAGCGTAGATCCTTAAATACACAACTGTTCACCTGCCCAGCATGTGCAGACTTCTCTCACAGAAAGCACACACTAATTGTGTCTGAGAAAAGTTTCTCCTGTCTATGCTGAAGAGAAAGTTTATTTTTCTTCTAATACTTTCCGAGATAAAAAGCAAAGGGAAATCCATCTGATTCCATGTAAGGAATATTATTAAATGATTATTTCATGCCCTGTACTGTTTATAGGTTCATTGCTTTGTCATTACATGAAAGCCACAGGGAAGTTAATGGAAACCGTGTAACAAATAGCTAGGCTATTCAGAAATATTGCTTAAAAGTTTATTCTCAGAACACTGACCTCATCCGCATAGCATGGATTGTGCGCCGTTAAACTGCTCCTCTGTAAAACCATACATATTATTTTGATGTTTTCCCTACTTAACAAATATTAATGACTCCATTTGAGTTCACATACATAAAACACTGTGAGAAATGTTTCTTGAAGGGAAGACTCATTTTACTTTTTCTGTTTCCCTACATGCTTGATAATGTTGATCAACGTGTAGTAAAATAGGCAATGAATACTGATTGAATCAAGCCGAACTGAAAATGACCAGACATCTATTAATACAATCATACTACTCTCACCGACAAGCTACAAATCCAGGGTCCTGATTGAATGAAAGGTCGTGGAGCTACAGGGTTTTCCATTACAAAATGCAGCCAAGAGCTGCTCACCGATCAATTATCTGTTAGCGCAGATACATCATACAGTTGGGCTGTATTAATGGCGAGTTACCTTAGCGTGATGTCAACATATTATGCCAGTGATTAGAGAGCAGAGACCACTATCCAAATGGAAGAAAAAACTGGACTCTTTAAAATGAGCATTTATAATGTGTAAAATATGTGATTTTTTCATTCACGCAGAATGAATTATTTTGGTGTTAAGCTTTAATGTATGAATAGCTTACATGGGACATTTAATAGAAATTATATATTATTACACAGTTGAAAAGTATAAAATAAATGTTCTTAAAAGATATTATATTAGAGCATACATATTTATTACTTATATTAAGCCAAAAAATACTTTAAATATTATTTTACAAAATTTGAGGGATTAAGGAATAAAAAATAAATTTTTAAATAATTAAAAAATTGACATTTAAGAATTATTTTATTCAGCTTTATTTTTATTAGTCATTCCATTCATTTGCACTTCAAGTAATAGCCATTTATCCCTCCACAATCCCCTCAATGCCACATCTGCCCTCTCTCCCCTCCCCTTTGCCTCTTTGAGGGTGCACCCCATCCAGCCACCGACTCTGCCCCACTGCTCCAACATCTCCATAAGCTGGGGCATCGAACCTCCACAGGACCAAGGGCTTCCACTCACTTTGATGTCAGACAAGGCCAACTTCTACATATGCTGCTGTAGCCCCCACTCCCTGCACTTTCCTTGGTTGGCGGTCTAGTCCCTGGGAGCCCTGGGTGGTACAGACAGTCAATATTGTCCTTCCTATGAAGTTGCAATGCCCCTCTGCTCCTCCAGTCTTTCTGCCATCTCCCCCACCGTGATCCCTGATCTCAGTCTGATGGTCGAAATCAAGCATCCACATCTGCATGGGTCAGGTGTTGGCAGAACCTCCCAGAGAATAGCCGCACCAGGTTCCTGTCAGCAAGTGCTTCTTAGCTACAGCAACAGCGTGGGGGTTTGGTTCTGCAGACAGATTAGATTCCCAGGTGGGTGTGGTGCGTGGGTGACCCATCCTTCAATCTCGGCTCCATTTCTTTGTCCATCTTTCCTTTGAACAGGAACATTTCTGTGTTAAAAACTTTAAAGATAGGTGGGTGGCCCGATCCCTCAACAAAGGGCAATGATTCTGTACTGCGGGTAGCCCCTCCAGGTTCTATTTTCCATTTGTTGCAGATTAGGGCTAAAGTCATCCTTTGTGTAATGGGAGCCTCTCACTTCCCTGGTGTCTGGGACCCTCCATTGGCTACCCCTAATTCTTCATCCCCCATTGTTACATAGTTTGATTTCCTGATCCTCTGTAGCTCTCTCATGTCCCTTCCAGTACCTGATCCCGTCCTGCTTTTTCCCCTGCTCTCCTTTCTCTCTCCCTGGTTCCCCCACCTCCACCTCCTGCGATCATTCTTTCTCCCTCTAATCAGGACTGAAGCATTCACATTCTGGTCTATGTTCTTAGCACCAGACTTTTCCAGGTAGTCTTCTTTAAGTACTGCTCTTAAAATACCAGAAAGATTTCTTTTTCAAAATATAATGATTTGAATTCTAGAATGGACAGTAGAGGAGTAGTTGTAGTGACCTTGGACATTGTTAGACTATTAGATGTTACATATTATATTAGAGAATGTTTTGGTTACAAAATATGGAGTGATGAAAAGGAAACCCGCTAGTGCTGAATGCAAGAGTTTGGGATCAGATATTTCCTCTGGTCCAGTGAGCGTGATGCAGAAGGAGTTAAGCCACAGAACAGAAACAAGCATCCGCAGACAGACATTGTGTTCATCTGCAGAAAAAGCAAGGTGAAAATGCATGTTTATTTATTCACACGGGGAAAGGAAGCGTGCTGGCATCTCCCAAGTGGGGCTAGAGCAGTACATAGTTAGAACAGGTTTCCTAGAAGCCTGGGAAGCACTTATCAAAGAAAGCCCAAATGAGCCACAAAATGAAGAAAATAAGTAATGAAGGATAAAGGTCGATTATTGCTTAACAGTAAATATTGTAGTATCTTATCTTTCTATGACCTCATGATCTAATCCAACAGTGGTTTAGAACACAAATGTTGCAGAAATGAGAAGAAGAGAATAAAGGCTGGGTGTGACAGGTGCAGGGAACTCAAGGGAAAACGAGGGCATGTTTTCAAAAGCTGAATAATTACTGAATACTTAAGGCATAGGGTTGTTGAGAACTTAATGCAAGTTAAAAGTCTTAGATATAAATAAAACTCACAGTTTATTTTTTCCATAGGGGGATTATTCTAGTCATGTCCATGTTAGGTAGTTCAGTTTTTGTTTCTAATATTTTCACTATTCAATTACGTTTCCTGAAAAAATATAGGGACAATTATAAAAATTGTATTATATAATATATGTATATTAATATACATTAAATTATTTGCCTGTATATGCTTAATTATATATACACACATATATACATATATTTGTGTTTGTAGTATTATGTGGTTGTGAGTATTTTTAAAGATATTTCTGTATATTAAAATTTCTGTAATGAAAATTTTTATTTGTACACATTTTCACAATTTCATAAAAATGGCTACTTACTTTGCAAAGTAGACTCAAAATACATTAAAGTCATTACAAATACATTTGTTTAATGGAAAAGAAAGTAGAACTTTGGAAGTAGACAATGAAATGCCTGAGATTCACAGATATTTTTGTTTAAGAATATGTAATGTATGGAGAAATAATAAGTTAATACTCTTGTTCCTTTAAATCAAATTATTTTAATCGCTAATTTTTTTTTTTTAATCGCTAATTTTAAACCTGTGGTAAATGCGTGTTCCTGGTCTTTTGTCTGTTTCTCTTTACTTTTTTGTTGTTTTTGTTGCTGGGTTTGTTTTTTTGTTTTTTGTTTTTGTTTTTGTTTTTTTGTTTTTTGTTTTTTTTTTTTTTTTTGGTCGGGTTTTCTTTTTGAACTTGTAAACCAAAGAAGTTTATTTCCCACGGTTCTGGAGATTAGGAATATTACAATTTGGAGCTTGTGGCAGATTCCATGCACATTTAAGAGTATTCTTTCTGATTCAACCATGACTAACTTCCTGCTATGTATTATGGTTTTGTTTTGTTTTTTAAGATATTTTCTTTATTTACATATCCTGGTTTCCACTCTGGAAGTCCCCTATCCCATACTCCCTCCCCCTGCTTCTATGAGGGTGGTCCCCACCCACCTACCTATCCACTCTCTCCTGCCTCCCCACCCTGGCACTCCCCTACACCTGAGCATCAAGCCTTCACAGGACCAAGGGCCTTTCCTCCGAGTGATGACCAACAAGGCCATCCTCTGCTACATATGTAGCTGGAGCCATGGATAGTCTGGTTGGTGGTCTTGTCCCTGGGAACTCTCGGATGTCTGGTTGGTTGATAATGTTGTTCTTCCTACGGGGTTACAAACCCCTTCAGCTCCTCCAATTCCTTCTCTAACTCCTCCATTGGGGACCCAGCCAACCACTGGACTAGGATCTCTCTTTTAGGGGCCTCAGTTTCATTTATGAAGTAGCTCTTCAACGTCATGACATTATGCTCCCACTATTTTTCTTCTTCTACCCTTTTTTCATCCCTTCATCCTTTATTCCTTTCCCTGCTCCACTCTGAACCCCATTGCATTTCCCTGTATCTTTTTAATCCATAATATTACTGCCTGGTCTGGCCTCCGTGGGAGAGGATGTGCCTAACCTTGTAGAGACTTAGCGCCCCAGGAAGAAAGAATCCCGCAGTGGGTGGTGGGTGTGGGAGGGTGGGGGGAGGATAGGTGGGGGTTGAGGATAACCTCTCAGAAAAGAAAAGAAGCAGAGATGGGGGAAGAACTCTGTGAAGGGGAACAACTTTGGGATGTAGATAAATAAAATAATGCATTAATAAAATAACAAAAAAAGAAAATCTACTGTCCTTTACATGTGACAATCTGAATCTACTTAAGGAAATAATTTACTAATGACGAAAGGAGTTGAATTTTTCTTTTTCTCTTTTTATAGTCTCAGCACTGCTGAGTACTGTGCAGACACTTCCGGTCTTAAGGACCATGACTTCCTTTCTACACTGACCCAGGCCTGCCTTATTTTCTAGATGTTTTAGAGTTGACTGTGTTGTCTTTGCTTTTCTTTCCCTCAGACCTGAGGAAGCGCACTTTGTGGGGCAGCATCTAATGATGCCGTGAACACTTCTCGTTACCAGGGTTACAGATCATGATCATCTTTTCCCACTGCCATCAAAACAGTGGTAGAACAAATACAAATTGCCTGTAATTTTCTTATTCTCCTAATTTGCACTCATACTCAGATGAACAAAATGTGTAGTAGCAAGGGCAAGGCATGTCTGTGGCGAGGAGAGCCTTAACTCACTACAGTTTCAAATGGAAAGCGACTTGAAAAATCGAAAGAGTCTCCAAGTGGTTGTGAGTTTTTTAAAAAAGATATTTCTGTATATTAAAGTTTTAGCTAATGTTAAAAAATTCAAACCCTATAATACTAACAAAATTCTTAATGTAGTACCATTTTGCATTTGATATTCGTCTTCTTGAACTCCCTAGATAAACAGACACACGAAGTTAACAAATTATGTCAGTTTACTTGAAATTAAATATGCAATACGGAAAACTGCTCTGGTGTACTGCCTGTGCCTGGTAATGTATAGACCAGTTGAACTACTATGCTGTTTTCCAAAATTCCAGCTAAAGGGTGTATTTCCAAAATATTGACTAATAGATTGTATTAGTACAGCACTCTAATTGTGTGCTACTGTACTTATGAAGTACATGCATGATAGAATAAAAAAGAGCATGCAGTTGGTATCCTGCGTATCATGTATAAAATTTCAACTTTTGCTTCATAGGTTGCTGGATAGATGGATCAGCAGTTATGAGAAACAGCTCGTCTTTCAGAGGACCTGGGCTTGATTCACAGCACATACTCGGAGGCACATTTCTATCTGCAGGTACAGTTTCAGTTTAACTGGCTACTCCTCCTATCTTCCTTGGCCACTGCATGAACCTGGTGCATAGACATACATTGACTCAAATACTTGTACACATAAAATAAAATAAATCTCAAAAAATATTTAATACATGTGGACTTAAGAATGTCTCAATCCTTGTTGATAAAATTGAGGATTAGAATAATTTCCACTTTACCCATTTTTCTGAAGACCATATATGACAATAGAACAAAAATTTTCCACTCGGTCAATTTTAAAAAACTATCCAGGCAATACCTTAGTACCTAAGACATCTAAAATATGTTAGGAAAGTTTAAATAAACGTAGACGTTGTTACAGATTAATGTTATTTGTAAAGTATTAAATTAATATTTTAATAAATATCAAAGAAACATATCATGGAATAAATGGTGTTAAGAATTATGAAAAGTTTATTTATCCTACATAGTAAGCATTAATCCTCTAAGAGGGAGGAGAAAACTCTGTGTGTGTGTGTGTGTGTGTGTGTGTATGTATTTGTATATATGTATGTATGTATATTAAACTCCAAATTTAATCACTCACATACCACCATGAGTAACCAATGAGTTAGTTAAGTTTTCTTACAGAGCATCAGTTAAGAGGTTATAGGCAGAAGGATGAGACACCTTCAAGTAGCCTCATTGGAGAGTCTGTACCCAACATGGACAATTTCTCATGAATGGCTGTCCAGATGGAACCAAGGTTGAGTACACTTTCTTGACTGTATATGATATCACCTGCCCCATCACAGCCACAGGTCAAATGCTGTTAAAGAAGAATTCTATATAGCGAAGAACTGCCAAGGGTAATTGGATACCCAGGTGAAGTTCCTATGACACTCGCTCTCAGCCCCACACCACTTTTCCTACAGGATCAGCTGTCAAGCAGCATGGCTGTGATTGTCTTCTACAAGCAGATCAAGCTGAACTCTGACAGCGGCCAGCAGTTCGGCTTTGAGAATAGTAGTCTTACACAGCCCAGAGTGAGATGGGGAGAGGTAGAAAGAGGGAGGGCTAGAGGAGGAAGAGCAGAGAGAAAGAAGAGGAACAGCAACCACATGTGCTCAAGGAATTGAAAACAACAAAGCGCAGAGAAACTGCAGAGGCGAGCAAGGAGCGAGGGTGTCCTTGGCGAAGTTGTAAATGAATAAACATCAAAAAACTTGTTGCATAAAAAATTTATGAAACAAATTAAGCCATTTGCAATTCATTTTGATGTTCAGAAGGAACCTTGGGACTGAATTTAGCAAGGCAGAGAAATAAGATCAGGTTGATGTTTTTGAAAGATCAGTGTGGGGGTTGGGGATCACAGTATCTGCAAATCAAACCACCCCAAAACTTACAGTGTAGCCTAGGCTGCCCTGAACCTTTCAATCCTCCTGCCTCAATCTTTTGAGTGCTTGGATTGCAGGCGCTGTGTGCTACTACTCTCAATGGAAGCTATTTTCTATTTTGACTGTTTTATAGGGATTTAAATGAAAATAAATGACCTATGACAGGAGATGAGGTAAATATTAGCTCATCTGTCTATGTAATGAATGTCAGTTTTCACAGCAGGCATGGAAGGAATTGGCAGGACTGAGACAGATTAAGGATGTATGAGAAACAAAGCATTTGGTTGAATGTGTAATTTCTGGTATGATCAAGTAAATACAAGGACACACTAACGGATAGACCTGGGACTCTTGAAACTCAATAGTCCAGGATGATGAAGGGAGAAAGAAAATAGTAAGGGCAAATCAAAACTCTACAGCACCTGGACGGCCATGCTGTCTACAGATACTGGCTTTTATTTTTGGACCAATAATTGAACTTTAAAGTGATTGGGGTGTGTGTGTGTGTGTGTGTGTGTTTGTGTGTGTGCGCGCGCGCATGCGACAGATGTAGAGACAGACACAAAGACATAAAGTTGTATGAATTTGGATGTCTATAAAACACATTCAAGTTCCATTTCAAAAGCATAATTTTGGCTGTATTCTCTGTGTAAAATATCTGAAAGGCGATCACACACAATCTGATTAAGAGGAAACATTGTTATTTTCTTTGATTCTTTTTGCTGTGTTGGTGACTAATCTGATGTTGAGCATAGTGAATGGATCTTGTGCTCCTGAGCTGCGCATCAGGTAGAAGGGGAGTTAACAACTAAGGTAAGATACTGCAGAATTCAGATTACTAATGGCAAATGTAGACAGCTTTGCTAAAAGAATGGTAGATTTTTTACAATTCAGTGTTTGATGTGCCTTCTGGATTTTGAGCCAATATTATTACTCATATAATAAATATGGCAATGTTTTGAACGTTGTAACTTTGTTTTGTTTTGTGGAAAAACAATGATTGTGGTATATATAAACAGGAGGAAATGAAAAGAAAGGAGAAATTAGGAAGAGAGAGAAAGAGAGGGAGAGAGATCTGCTACAGAAGAAAAGAATGAGATTGTTATATGATTCACCGTCTGAATCCTCAGTAATCTAGGAGGAAGTTAAGAGGCAGTAAGAAAGCTCTCTGAATGAGATGTGACCTGTCAGGTCCTCCATTGGCTACCTCAGAGAAAATTTGAAAGCTAGGAACACTTGATTTTGATGGTCTCTTGATTTTCTCCATAAAAGGGAAGGCATGCAGCCATTTCCAGCATGTTAAAATTTACTTCCAAGGATTATTCAAGGTTAGGATATAAGCTTCGTAAGGTAAGCAAACGGTTTGCCTGTGAAAGAGAATTGTGTCGCTCGCTGGAATTCCAAGGGAAATGAAATCATCGAGTGGAGCTGTTGGCCACAACTCTGAGAAGTCACAAAGGGCCCATTTCTGAGTCTGTAGATGTAGAACATCCCGGAAAAGACTCATCTTTCCCCAGGTACAAAGGTGAAGACAGATCTTGAAAACACAGAAGAAGAGTTCTTATTAGCTGTAAGAAAAATGCTGTGATTAAAGTAAAATACGAGAGAGATTTGCCTTTTCAGACAGCACATGATCTAGTTAGAACAAAGGTGCCTGAACTTGGAAAAGCAATTTGCAGTATAATGGTGTGCAGGGGTTCTAACAAAGGCACCACCTGAAGAGCAGCAGTAAGAAAAGTATTGGTTTGAACGTCTTTTTGAATAAACAAAATGCTGTAAGAAAAAACCTTTGCAGTTCACCCTTTCCTTATTTAATCTCTTCCTCTTTCTATGATAGCAAATAATGCCAATTACATCTGCTCAGCTTCTTAATATGGCAAAGGTCTGGTTATTTTTCTGTACCGCACACTCTTAAAGGAATGTGGTTGTCAAGGAATTGAACTGACACCATTACCACGAAAGTCAGCTGGATATTACAGGTAGGCTCCTGCTCTAAGCGGATATTTATACTACAGTCTTGCAAAATTTTAAAGTACACATTTACAGAATTTTGTCTACATTAAGGGAAGTCAGAGCATAGAGATGGTTTCCCTGGTGATATTTAAAAAATCCGAGATACACGTTTTACACTTTTCTTAAGTGGTTTTGATGAGGAGAGAATCCGTTACAAAGTGACCTTTTGCATTTGTTATTCCATTAATGATCCCCTGCTGTGTTCCAAGCAGTGTGCTAGACCTTGGTAAGATGAAAGATAGTCAGCCTCTTTCATGGAGTTAATAGGGCAACAGGGAAGAGAAAACTCATAAGCTTTAATAGTAAATTCACTTCTATCCATTGCTGTGGCTTGAATATAAAATGTCTCCCCAATGGCTTCTGTGCTTGAACACTTGGTTCCTTGTGGTTATACTGAGTTTGAAAGGTTGTGGAACCTTTAGAAAATGGAGCCTGGTACCAAGAAGTAGGTTACTTGTGGACAGCCCCAGGCATTCATAATCTAGCCTTGCCTTTTGTCTGCTCTCAGCTAGAAAGCATTTTGGCCAACTTCTTCACACTTATGCACACATGCCTTCCGCACTGTAGCTGCCTTTGCAAACTATAATCCAGAATAAGACCTTCCTCTATTAGATTGCTTTGTATCAGATAACTATTCAGGGCAACGAAAAGCATAAACAATACAGTCATTAATCTAATACTTGCCTCCTTCTTCAAGTAATGAATAATACTCATAGCATAAGGAGTAGGAAACTTTAGACCTGAATAAAAAACAAACAAAAACAAAAACAAAAACAAAAACAAATCTCCAAGTAGAATCTATATCCTTTAGGAAGAAGTAATGTGCAGATTATAAATATGTGGAAATTCCCGTAGTTATATCAGGTTTGAACAGGATGAGTGGCCTGAGGGACCAAGAGGCAACCAGTGCCAAGACAAAGGTAGGTGAACTAATTTAGTGTAGCTGATTCCCGGAAATTATCGCCGTCCATTTTGAGTCGCTATAATTAATAGAGTATGACAGAGCAAATCTGTCTCCCCTGCTTTGTTGGCATGCTTGCATGTGTATTGTCTAGTCCTTTATCCTTTAACCAATGTTGCCTGTAATATTAGCAGCTATTATTACATAAGTAGCACTTCATCCTAGTCCATGTTTCTATCTGAAAATATTACAAACTTTGAGCATATTGTTTCTTAATGATCCCCTCTTCATTTACTTTCCATTCTGTGGCACATTACAAAAAAATACCATTTTTTTCATAATAACTACTTTTCTCCTCAGACTAAGCTTTTGATTTCATTAAAGTTAGAGTAAGTGAGAATCTAAGCTACTAAGACAGATACATAAGCCAGACAAAACTTCCTGTTCCTACTTGAAATCTAAGCAATTCATGGTCGAGAGGCTGACTTTGTAACCAACAGTTGTCATATTCGCCTTCTTTCCATCTCCTGTGTGTTTCGTAAAGCAAGTGTTGCTACCCAAGTCCACATACTTGCCCTATGGCCCGCTACTGTTACTTTAGAAACAAGGTAGGGGAATGGATGCCTTGTCACCAAGTCTGTTTTGGTGGTAAGGTCTTGTAGGATTAGTTTAGACAGATGAGCATTTCCTACTGGTGAGTGCCTTTGCACAGTGTGATCAGGGCAATGTCAGTAATTCTGATCCTATTCCTCTCATCAGGAGGTGTTTTCCAATTGTGCAGATCTCAAGAATGAAGATCAATATTCCCTCAGGCTATTCAATTAACTGAATAATTCCCTGCATGCAGTTCCTGGCATATTATACAAGAGACAGGCTCAAGGAATGGCTTCCCAGAAGCCCCTATGTTGATTGCTCAACTTTATAATGAAAGGAAACATCTTACCTGATTATAAGGCAAGACAAAACTCAGGTGAGGCAAAGTAGAAAATTGAGAGGACATCTGGTTTTAAAATGTTTATCATTAGAAGGTGATATGGCGAACAGATCAGATCTGCTAGCTAAACCATTTGTTGGTGAATCCAGTCAATGCTAATGTTGTATGACCTAATTTAACCTTACATTTCCAAGAAAATTTATATTTAGGAATTGTTTCATTTCATAGAATAATATGTATAATTAACTGACATACAATGAACACTAATAAATTTTATTATTTCTGTCTACATAAAAAGTTTTGGTGAATTTCAAAGAGAAAAAACTTTATAATTTTGAATGAAAAATATAAAAGTATTATCTGAGACTCAGTAAATTGTACAGCAAATAAAAAACACACTCATATTGTAACAGTGAAATTCAAATTATTTATTATACATAGACTATAAATGTAACTAAATGAAAAGTATCTATTTTTCTAAGGACAATAAGTTTCTATCTAAATAAGATAAATATATATCCATGGATAAATATATTCATTCCCAATTTTGTTTGCGCGTTACAGAATTTTCTTTATTATTTTTGAGATTATAGTTTTATTATATTTCTTATTTCTCCTTTTTTTCTGTCCTAACCCTTCTATATACTGCTCCCTGCTCTATTTAAAACTCATGGTCTCTTTTTTTTTCACTAATTATTATTTTATAAATATACATTTTTAAAAACTTCTTAGTTATATTCTTTCAAATAAGGGAATCATTTTTCTGAGGTAAATTGAACACTGTAATTAGTAAGTTAAATGGTTATAGCAATAAAAATTCTTGGGGATGCATATTAATTTTTATTTTTTAGTTGATATTAAACACATAGTTATACATATTTATGGAATACAATGTGACACCATGACACATGTCTATAATGTATAAGGAATTAAATATTATTATGGATACATTATATAGATTTCTGTTATCATGATTTTCACATTGCTATAACTGAATAGCTAAGAAAACAACGTAAGCAAGAAAAGTCGAATTAGACTGCTGGTTTAAAGTTTTCAGTTTTCATGGTGGGAATGAGAGAGTGTCTAAAATCGCTGGGTCTCTGGCAGTGAAAGATAGTTGTAATTACTCATTATGTGGTATTAACCTGAAACACGGAGCCTGGGGAGAATTAGGGGTCCTATGATGACTATCACTGAATTACCAAATTCTACCACCTAGGATCCGTCTGTGAACGTTCTATACCTTTCCAATATAAGACTAACCAACCAGAGACCAAGGATTCGGGCACATGAGCCTGTAGGGGGACATTTCACGTTCAAGCCATAACCTGAAGACTGCAAAACAGACAACATTTAAGAGAACTATGCACCGTCATCTTAATAGGTAAATAAACTTGGCTTCATATGCTGTTATAGGTGGAGTTTTAATAAATGTCCGAGTATCCAAAGGTTAAAGAACACTTTGTAAGTGATCCCTCTAGACTTTCCACCAGGACTCAAGCATTCTTTCTACTGAGGATTTTACACAGCATACACTACAAAAAATATCTGTGGAAATGAAAAGCCTGCCCCTGCAGAAAGAAGATTTTGAAATTAGCACAACAGATGAATGCAGGTGCTTTACTCAACTGGTAAACAGTAAGAGCTATGATATCAAAGAGGTACCATGATATCATCCCTGAATTCTAAGCGTTTCATACCCATCTCAGCATTGTTTTCATTTTGTAAAGAAGATAGATGAAAAGGATTTATTCTGTAGGGCATCATAGGTAAAATCCTGCAGAAATTCCACAATGAGAGGCTAGTCAGCTGTTTAGCATACCTGGTCTAGAATTCAAACACTCTGGGTGTCCCTGTATTGTATGCCGGGATTTTTGTATTGACAACAGGAAATAATAAATGTGAAGAAATCACTAAACAAAATATCATATGCCTTTCCATTGTTAGAGTAACTAGAAAGGAATTCTCATGAAGGCAAAGGTGACTTAGGTCTTCGGGGCATAAATAATAACCAATTACTTCAAAAGCAAAAGTAAAGTCTTTATTTGTTCACAAGGTTTGGATAGATAAGTTCTTTTCCCATCTTGTACACATTTTTTTCCTTTTCTTCTTCTTGCAGGAACAAACCCTGTATGGTTCAAGGTGGTCCTATCATGTCCTTAAAGACAAACTAGCCACTGCTCTTTATTTATATAGGAAAATCTTCCATAACTTCCTTAAATCATAAGGAAAGCCTAGAAAATGGCACCTCCAATGGAAGACTGCCAGACTGTGTTCCATTCAAGAGATGTGATAAAAGCATCAATTCTTTTCTCTCATTTTGAGCAGACTGTCCTGCTCTAGGCTAGCACTGCCACTGTCTCCACACATACACAGTAGCACATCTCTACTTCTCCTGATGTGGGTGAAAATACTTTTACTGGAAAAAAGCTTTTACTGGAAAGTTTGTGCTCTCCCTCATTTTTTTTGTTCCTTTTATTGCTGGATAGAAATTTTATCTCTAAATCAAACAGGCATAAGAAACCCACATTTTGTGTGGCAGGTAAGATATCTCCTAATAGAGATTGCATAGTCTGTTGTGGATTTTTTTCTAACCTTGTGGATGTTTCAAAATACTATATATTGCTATTTTAATGTAACATTTTATAAGAAAACAACTGTACCTTTTTTTGTTAGAATTTCATGTATTAACACTACACTTGCATCAGTCATGGTCTCCAACCCTATTCTAACCTCTCTCATGTCTTCTGACTTCCTCCCATATTCATGATCCCTGCCTGGTTCCCTTTTTAAAGGCTGCAATTAAAATCATCACCAAGGCAACTTATAACCAAAAGGGTTTATATGTCTTATGGTCACAGAGGGATATTGCTCCATAACGGTAGAGGTGAGGTCACTGGCAGTAGGTAGTTGTCACAACAGCTGAGGATTCATATCTAGAATCACTAAGAGAAAGACAAAGAACACACTAGAAACAGAACACTGCTTTTGGATCCTCAAATCCTGCTCCTAGTGACATGTATCCTGTAGCAAGCCCATACCTTCTAAACCTATACCAAACAATGTCTTTATCTAGCAAGTAAATAGTTAGATGCTTGAGCATGTATACGTCATAGTCAACCCACTATGTTGTCCTCCCTGGACCCCACGATTATGTCCATAACACAATACAAAAATGCAAGTTAATGCAAGCTGAAAAGTCCCTATAGTCTTTTGCAAGGTCCACAGTTTCTTAATTCCAAAGTCTCTTCTGAAACAATACAATCTTTTAACTCTAATACCATAAAATCATATTCTCCAACAAATAGCACTGCAGAATATGAACTACCATTCTAAAAGAGAGGAATCAGAGGGTAATGGAAAAATACTAGGCAAAAACATACCAGGGCAAATTTGAAATCGCATAACTCCATGTCTGAAGTGAAAGAACTTAAATGGCTCTGCCCTTCTGGCATTGCTGCCAGCAAAATAAAACAGTTGTAATTTGAGGTCCATGCGTCAAAAGGGAACCATGCTCAACACTGCCTACATGATCAGGAAAAGGACTCTAGACAACCCCAAGAACTAGAATAGAAAAATATTCAGTAATATGATCCTTAATGATATTCTTATATACTTGCAGATCAGTGCATAGTCCAATAGTCATTAGAATGCTTCCTCGGCCAATTTATGGGAGCAGATGCAGAGACCCACAGCATAACATTAGGCAGAGAGAGAAACAGCCCAAATTGGAGATCTGCATCAAGTCCCTCCTTTTGGAGCTCTAGAAATGCCTTGAAAGAAGGGGAGGAAGAATTGTAGGAGTCAGAGAAATTAAGGATACTAGGAGAACATGGACCACAGAATCAGCCTCAGAACCTATATTGGTATGTTCTAGGGCCTTTGAATATATGTTATGGTCATTAGCTTGGTGTTTTTTCTGGAATTCCTAATAGTGGGAGTAGGAGTGTCTTTGACTTTTTCAAATGTTCTTGGCAACCTATCCTCCTACTGGTTGGCCTCGCTCAGCCCTGATTTGAGGATTTGTGCCTCATCTTATTGTAACTTGTTATACTGTGTTCAATGAATACCCTAGAGAGGCCTGTTCTTTCTTGCATGGAAATGGAGGAGGAGAAGATTTGGGGGAGATAGAACGGCAGTGTGAAAGAAGTAGAGACAAGGGAAACTGTGATAGTGATGTATTGTATTAAACCTAATAATAAAAATGATAATGATAATTGTTAGTGTTTCTTCTAGGCTTTGTCCCACAGTTACCTGGCAACAGCTAGGCATGCTTGACTCACTATAAAAGGAGGTCCTTGCCCCCTTCTCTCTCTTTTGCTCTCTTGCTCTTTTTATTCTCTTCCTCTCTTCTGTTTTTGTCCCTTCTCTCCCCATTGTCCTTCCCCTTTCACTCTCTCACTTGTGTTCATGGCTGGCCTCGACCCCATCAACTCTCCTCCACATGCCCTAAGTAAATTCTATTCTACACTATGCCTTCATGGGACTGTTACCTCAGGGGAAAGGGATGCCACTGCATGATAGACACAGGAGATAGAACCTACTTAGAAGGTTAAAGGACACAAGTTGTTAAACAGCACATGAGTATTGTACTGACTGGTTTTGTGTGTCAACTTGACACAGCTGGAATTATCATGGAGAAAGGAGCCTCCCTTGAGGAAATGCCTTCATGAGATCCACCTGTAAGGAATTTTCTCAATCAGTGATCAATGTGGGAGGACCCAGCCCATTGTGGGTGGTGCTGGTAGTCATGGGTTCTATAAGAAAGCAAGCTGAGAAAGCCAGGGGAAGCAAGCCACTAAGTAACATCCCTCCATTGCCTCTGCATCAGCTCCTACTTCCTGACCTGCTTGGGGTCCAGTCCTGACTTCCTTTGGTGATGAAAAGCAATGTGGAAGTGTAAGCTGAATAAACCCTTTTCTCTCCAACTTGCTTCTTGGTCATGATGTTTGTGCACAAATAGAAATCCTAAGACAAACTTGTACTAAAGTGGGGTATTCCTGTGACAGCCTGACCATGTTTTGGGGAGGACTGTGGAAGGACTTTGGAACTTTGAGCTAGAAGAGCCATTGGGATGTTAAGAGCTCTGTGGGGTGTTCTGTAGGAGCTTGGAAGATAATGTTGAGAACAGTTCAGAAGATGAAAGGCCTGGCTTGTGAAATTTCAGAGGGAAGATTAAATACTCTTATCAGGGCCGTTGCTATTTTGATTGTGAAGATTCTGTGGTTTTGGTTATTTGGGGCTAAAGAATCAGCTGTGATTAACAAGACACCAGAACTGCTAAAGTGAACCATTGCATTACTGGGACTATTAATGCTGGTCAGCTGTAGCTAAGAAATTAGTGATGATTAAGAAGAAACTAACATCATTGATATGAAATCTTCTGGAAAGTGTTTTCTGAGAACACAAAGAGGCTGTGTTCCAGAGATAGCCAAGGTCGTACTCAGTGCTGCTGCTGTACTTGGCAATGTGTAAGAGTCACCCATATGGTATTGGTATTGAAGGCATGAAGAGGTCATGAAGAGCAACTGAGACTGGGCACCGTGAGAGGCCATGGAAGGTCACTGGTGAAGGTGCACCCTCAGTTGTAATTGATGGCCCAGGACTGAAGCGATCGTGCAAAGGAGTTGAGGCTTGGCACAATGAAGAGGGTTATGAGAGGCTATTGGTGCAGCCTCATGCAGTAGAAAATATCAGTGTTTTGGAGCCTAGAAGATCGTGGGTGGATCTCAGACATTGGACAGTTAGAGTTTGATTTCACTATCGATTGTGACTGTGGCCTGGTAGTTTTCCCTCTTGAAGAAAATATTTTAGTGGAGCCCCCAGTTAAAAGACTTTGGATTTTAAAAGATACTGGACGTTTTAAAGGGATTAAACTTTTAACATGTAAAGACTATGGGATTCTTTAAGTTATTTAGATCTTGGGGTTGAATAAGAAAGTAAGGGTTGAGGCTTAATAGTGATGTACTGGCTGGTTTTGTGTGTCAACTTGACACAAACTGATCACAGAGAAAGAAGCCTCAGTTGAGGAAATGCCTTCATGAGACCCAGCTGTAAGGCATTTTCTCAACTAGTGATTAAGGGGGAAGACCCAGCCCATTGTGTATGGTGCAGTCCCTGCGCTGGTAGTCTTGGGTTTTACAAGAGAGCAAACTGAGCAAGCCAGGGGAAGCAAGCCAATAAGTAACACCCCTCCACAGCCTTTGAATCTGCTCCTGCTTCCTGACCTGCTTGAGTTCTGTCCTGACTTCCTTTGGTGATGAACAGGAATGTTGAGGTGTAAGCTGAATAAACCCTTTTCTCCTCAAATTGCTTCTTGGTTATGATGTTTGTATAGGAATAGAAACGCTGACTAAGACAGAGAGTAATATGAAACATGCTAGTAAATTTTGGGAACATTTTCAGGAACTGGGGCTGAATCATTTTACTCATTGGCTGTACCTAAAGGAACAGCAAACTGTGTCTAATCCTCATTAGAGGTAGTTTCATTACTTGACTCATTCACTGGAGTTAACCTACTGTCATTGCCGGACATTAAGGGATGTTGTCTTAGGAGAATATTCATCCAAAGTTGTGTTGTTGTTGTTGTATCTGTCTGTTTTCTTTAAGTTTCACAACTCAGAAGAAGTATTCATAATTCAAACATTTCTAATGGTAACTGTTGTGACTGAGTGAAGAAGAAAACCCACTCAGTTTAGTCAAACTGAGGCAACAAGAATGTCATTATTCTCATTGTAGAAGGTCCCAACAGTAGAGGTCCTTAGCCAATATAATAAGGAAACCTATCTGAAGTATTTCTTAGTGTAGATGCGTGTGAAAGAGCAAGTATGTGTGCTGTGAATGAGGACATTTTTTTTCCTGAAAGGAAAGTGCTATCAATAAATAAAACTAATGTACTCCAGGTGGGCATCAGAAAACTAACACGAGGAGCCACATAACTGAGATTTTGAGATGGAGAAATATTCATAAACATCTTGCATTTACTCTGTCTGGGTATATAAATTACTAAAAATAAAAAAGAAATATAAAGTTTGGTTAATGTGTTATAGGTCTCTTCTAGGGTATTTCTAAAATCTTTATTTCTTTTCCCCTACCAACATTAATAATAGCTGAAAATACCAACATGAATACCTAATATATCACAGGAAAAAATAAAAAAGAAAAATTAGTAACATTTTTGATTAGGAATCATAAGGCTATTTTTTTCCTGCCCCTTATAGCAACCATGACCTAATTTTTATCCCTAATCAAAGGTGAACATTGGACAACTTGGTACTCACTTTAAATCATCCTGTTTTCTAAGAAAAATTCAGCAATTTTGAGATCCTTTGATTATTCATACGGATGATTTAATAAGTTACATTGGTGTTGGGGCATTACTTGTTCTTCATATTTTATGTTGTATGTTACAACAGACAGTTTTACTTTATTATGCTATCAGAATCATGTCACAAATTAAGAGCAATAAAATAGATGTATTTCCTCTATGCATCAGCAATATGTGATGTCTTAAAATCTGTTTTTGTGTGACTATGCATTTAACTTCCACCTTCTTTAACTTTTTGATATCCACCAATGCAACCATTGAAATATTAGAGTTTACAAATCTAATGATATATAAATTTAAACTTGAACAACACGGAGAACAAATTTTTGCTTTGTCTTTTTACCAAGACTGAAGTTCTCATAGTTCCAACATATGTCTTCTGCATAAGAGCAAACACACAGTTCTTATGGGAATGCAATTATGCCTAAAGACAATTAATTTTTTCTTTACCTTGAAGATTGCTTCCTGGAAAACTGAGAGCTGAACTTAGTGAAGGAAGAAAAATGTCCGGCATTTTTCCCATTGTAAATTACATTCCTAATTTTTGACCAAAAGGTGGCATGCATTTCAATGATAAAGGGCTGATCTGTTTGAGTTTGGGAATACAAATGGTTAAGAGACAAAATGAAAAAGAAAAGAAAAGAAAGAAAAGAAAAACAGAAAAGAAAAAACTTTTACTTGGTCTAGGACTGCTTATATATAGAAAAACCCCTGGGTTATTCTTAGAAAAAAGCTACACCTGCACTTCCTGACCAGAGCGTGGCCTATCTGTGTTTGTCCTGGGCTTCCGTCACTCATTTGTAGATGGTATCTAGAACTGAGACCTTATTCAGGGATATGCCACCGTTGCTCAGGCAATGGAGAGTTTTAAGTCCATAATTGAATTTCTTTTTGCAATGAAGAGCTTCCTTGAGAAGTACCAATTTGTCAAGTAAAAATGATCTGGTAATTACCGTAGGCTGCATCTCAATGTTTATATAATTCATCTTAGTTTAATGCGTAAGTCTCACCACCACCCCCCCACCCGATATCCACCTGCTGCCTCCTTATAATAAGATTGTGTGTGGGGTGAAGGAAAAAATGCATTTTTTCTAGTCTCTGTAACTTTGTTTTTCAAAATTTCCATTTAGATTCCAGATTTATCCCACTTTGAAAGCTACCTGAAGAATTACTAAGAATACATTTTAATTACTGCTTTCTCATTCTCTGTGCATATTTCAATAGCCACAGTCACTTACACATGTTTATGTTGTCCATAACAATACTGAAACTGTGTACATTTGCGAAAGCATAGAGGCAACATGTACAGTTTTCCAGGAAGGCTGTATGCATGCAGATTTACCTGTTTAACTCCTGGAGGCATCAAAGCCTACTGCTTCTTATTTCTACTTAAAAATCTTTCATAAAATCTGAAACTTTCTATTTTTCATATGATTTTATATCTTTCCCTTTTTTGTTGAGAAGATTGATTTTATATTTTTATTCATTCATATAAAATTCAGATAGATAAAAATCTTTTTTTAAGTATAGGTAGAGGCCCAAGTTTTGTGTCTGTATGCATTTGAAGATCCATTCATCACCAAAAGAAATAGGACTTCTTTCTTCGAAAAGCATGTAACAGAGCCTTATGTAAGCATAAGGTTAATAGCAAGTTGAGTCATTTTTATTACTTTCATGTACTAGATAAGCATTGTTTTATTTAGGATAGTATAAACCATACCCCACAGCAAACAAATGAGGATTTGCTTTTCGTGATTCTTTTCAAATATTTTATGTTTCAAATGGCATCATGGAAAAGAGGCAGATACAAATGTTTTCCAAAATGGGCTTATGTTTTTGGTCCTCCCATGGTGTAATGACACAAAGTAAATAAGTAAACTTGCATAAGCTCTGTTAGCTTAATTTATTCTCCTTTGAATAGAAGATTACAGAAATCATTTATGAATCAATTTATCAGCATATACTTCTTATATCACTTTAAAGAAAATTACTAGATAAATTTAGTATTAGATATTTTAAACTCATGTCTTTGCAGCCACAGAAAATGACATGTACTTTCTCAAGCCTTAGTGTGTATATGAGAATCTGTCAATCATGTTGCAAGATGTTTCATATCTCAGTGTGTCTGTCAGGAAGTTCTATTCAAGATATATTGGAGTTATTCTGGGTAAATGACTGAAGTGAATCCCTTTTGAAATCTCAGAAGTAATTACTAAGGCCAACAATGCATGTGGAAATTTGGAATTAAAAAGTACCTGGAAATATATTGTCACGCTCCAAACCATTTAAAAGTAGAAGAATTACTTTTGAGTAGTAATTTTAATATTTATCTTTAGGGAGAAAAAATGATTATTTCTTCCTTTTTCTCTTGAAAAGAAACATTTCAGTTGGAACATCTAAGAAAAACTATTTAATATGACTTTAGGACATTAGCAGAAACATTCATTCTGTCTTCCATTGAAACAGTTAAAATCTTTCAGGAAACCATCACTTTCTCTATCAAGTGTTCTAAAGTGGCTTTGATTACTTTTGAATTTTAAAGATGATAGCTAAATTAGAACTCTCTTTTCTTTCATATTTGAGCCGCAATATTTATGTTCATTTCTAAATATAGGAAAGGAAAAGTCAGGTCATGACAAACACTTTTGCAAGTAATAAAAACCACTGCTTACCAAATTATTAAACTGGCTTTGGTTTGTTCGTCTGTTCGTTTGGTTTGCGTGTTTTATAACCTTCCCTCTCAGGAACATAGTCCAAAATGGCTTGGAGTACTTCTCCAAAGTGCTGTTTATAGTTCCCTGACACGCTTGAACTAGTCTCTGTTTCCTTCAAATATGAGAAATGTAATTTTCAAAAAAAAATCACAGCATGGTAGAGAATTAATTACTTTTAGTATAGACGAAGTATATATACAATCTCTACATAACAAATGTAAATCTTTATAAACTCTAAACTCTCGGTTTTCTATTTTCTATTTATGTGCAAAAAAAATATTCATTGCATGCTCCTACCACTATGAGTTGAGCATTTTATTTTAAACATTGTTTTATGTCTATAGAACATGAAAACATAGAAATATTACATGATATTCCCCCCACAGTGATTTTTCTAGATTTTATTCCCACTCTATGTCCTGAGGTAATCAAAATTATATATATATATATATATATATATATATATATATACATATATATATATTCAAACAAGTTTACCCACTTAAATTCTTTAAACCTCAGTTTAATATATGTGGACCAACTGCAGTGGGAAATAGAGATACTCTTCAGTGAAGTTTCCTCAGTGCTTGGATGACGGTTCCTAAGATGGCTGATTGTGTAATGGTGTTTGGCTTCCATGCCAGAGGACTGAAGTAGGGCATACATGGTTGAAGGATAAAACAGAAACAAACTATATCATCTCCTGGGCATGGTTGTATTGTTTCTGCACCCCCTTGTAGAAAAATACACTGATGTTTAAAATTTTAATTATCATCACTTTTCTTCACTTCAAATATATTTTATAATAATAACCATACTGAAATGTTTAAAATGGATGGCTCTCCAGATCTATAATCTTTGTGTAGTTACCACAAGCTAATTCTTCATTCAGTCACAGATGTGAGTTTCGTATATACAGTTCACTAAACATGGATCAAACCTTATATTCATTATCATTATCATCCTTCGATCATAGGTTTCAGTCTTCAAGACATTATACATAAGCTCTAATACATGCTATATTGATATAAATAATACATTATATAAATTATTTTTATTCATGTGCTACAGTACTGTAACAAGTCTCATGGAGTGGAAAGGTAAACATCTTGTTAATATGTTTTTAAGGAAAAATTTAAATATGACCCCAAAGAACACCCACCTTGGAATTTGCCCTGCTTGAAACTAAGGTGTCAGACAGGCTATGTTGTCCTAAGTCATCTTGTATAGAGCAGCACCATATTTTTTTCAGATAAATATTCGTATAGTTACTAAGGTCCAAGACTTTTGACCTGTTAACAGCTGAGGGTCACTGAGTTCTGAAGGCCATTGTCATTACTTACCATGTTACCTCTTAGAACGCTGCAGCTTAGAGCTGCAAAGCTAGAAGGAGAGTCTTTGAGATCAGGAAAAGACCAAAATCACTTGCAAAGCTATGGTGAAGAGTCTGTGCCAACACAAACAAACATCCTTCCAGCTGTCTTCTAATTTTATTGAACCAGAGCAGAGATTGTCTTTGATAGTCACAGATAGCCCCATATTTGCCTTGAGTAAGTTATGCAGAACACAACCAAATATCAGGAATATGAGGAAACTGCTTACAACTCTGCATATCTATCAAGTTATGATATTTAATCAGATTAAATTTTATGTCATTCATAGACTATTAAGAAAATTGGCCACATTTGGAAAACAGAATGGAGAATGAACTGATATGTTATTTATGGATGTGGGTTTTATGTCTGCAGATGCAGATATTGAAATTTACAACTTTGATTCTTATAAAATTAGCTAAATATTCCCTACCAAATTATGAGAAAATTCTGGGATATCAACTTATGTTTAACATCTACTGTATTGTTATTTCTTTTCTGATGACATAAGAAATATTGCAAATACAGATGTGAGTAATGAATGCATCAAAAAGACATGACATTGAGAAGGAAACAAGGTCTCAGGATTGTGGGAAATTAAGTCAGCAATACATACAGGTTGGCCAGGGAGCAAATATATCAGCATTTACGACTCAGTCCTTGCAAGTTCATATTAACAAATGAAAACTAGCCGCTGAAAGGTTTTTCTAGTCACTGCAGTGTTTGACTACTCTCTCCCGAAGATTTCTTCTTTCTTGCTTCTACAGTTGCAGGTTGGGAAATGAGTGTCTGCAGCTGTAATATGCAAGAAATAGTCCATTCTCTGATGGATCCTTATTACTTATTAAATGTTTAATAGGCTGCAAGACTCACTCTAAGCTCCGTTTCATTCCCCTCAGTGTGTATAGTATTACTTGTCAGGGGAAGAATATTAGCAGTTCTTGGAGGGTTTTATAAATAGGATTAGGAAAAACTTCAAGAGAGTTATTTTATTCCATTTAGCTTATGCTGAGTTGAATTTCAAGCATAATAACCTCAATGGGGAATATTACTAAAGCTAAATGGAAAACAGAAGGAAGAAATATCCATACCTGTATATAGAAAAATAAAGCATTAGCAGAAACCTTTCTTTCCAGTGATCTACACAATCTTCAGTGTTGAAGAATAGAGAAAGGTCACTGGGTTCAACAAGCAATCCCCCTGCTGCTCTCCTCATCAAGGTTTGCCTGTAGTCTCTCCACACACTCTGCTCTTCTCTTTGTCTAATACATATTGACTTCCTTATTTCACACTTGCTGTGATATTTTGAAGCAGCACTGGCAACCCTGAAGATTTTCCTTTCACGGCAAAACAAAAAGTCATTTCTCTGAGGGTCTCTGACATATCACTTCAAATCGTTGTTGCGCAGAAGAGGTAGTTCTGTGGGTTAAGCTGATCTTATTCTGCATGGAAATTCTTCCCCTTGAGAGCCTAACACAGGGTTTATACAGATTAAGAATTGAGGATAATTTTTAGACCTGAAACATTCAAATCAGTGTGTGTGTGTGTGTGTGTGTGTGTGTGTGTGTGTGTGTGTGTGTGTAGATCTGCACTTGTTTGCATATACACAAAAGCCTCATTCCAATTGCAGGGCAAAACTGCATGGATTTCATGGGAAAGGACATGTAACATTAGTCAGACTTCCTTTTGTCTGTGACTAAATAACTGGGAAAAAAATAAAGGTATGCGGATTTAGTATACCTCACTGTTTGGGATGTTTTTCTCCAGCCTGGTAGGGATGGCACGTCTAGGAAGCCAGTTCACCATTTGACATCCAGGAACCCTAGAAAACTATGGCAGGCAGTTATTAGTATAAGAGATAGTACCAAAGACAAGTCCCCACTGACCTACTTCCTATAGCACTACCATTATGCTAGACATCTATCCCAGGGTTAATTCATTCCTAGGTCATAATCCACTGAATTCAAATGATTTCTAAGGCATAGTCTTCTTACAGTTGCCTCCCCAAGTCATGAATCTATGGCACTATTTTTATTTGAACCATAACAACCAATTGTATTCTCAGAAGATGAAACTGTATGTGTCTATCCTGGAATGTTTTCTCAGCCCTATCCACAACCTTAAAAAAAATGCCCTGTGAGTTAATATTTTTGTTTTACTTTTTCTGTGTAACCAAGTAGTATCTTCAGATATTAAACATCACAATTATAATTTCCCTATGTTTCTCATTGTTTTTCAAATACGTGTCAAGTTAATAGCCATTCATCTCTTTTTATGCAGAGGTCTTTGAAAATAATAGATGCAATAAGAATCATATCTTATCTTTCAGGATTGCTTCTAATACAGAAACCCATTTGGGGAGAAATTTCACTTTCCATTATTGAACCTAAAGTCAGAGCATTAATGGTTCTTTTGATTCCTACTGTCCTTTGTCAAAACAAATCCTTTTGTGACTTGACTTCTCCAAAAGCTTTGGCACATAAAAGAATTTCAAAGTGACCTATCACAGAAATAGATATCCCCACATAGTTTCTCCCTTTTGTCTGGTTTTTGCTCTAAAAATGGTTATATCTCCAGTTATGTTTGTGATTCTGGTGCTATTCTTCTTGAATGATTTCCCACCTAAAAGTATGTATATGTATTCATTTAACCTTAGAATTGTCAGAATCGGCCAATCAACAAGTGAACAGGCATAGACTTCAATTCTGAATACCCATAGGTGATTGTTCAGATAAGCCTGAATTAATTTTAAATGTTAGTACCTTCCATGCACTTCCGGGTTTAATCAATGCTGTATTGTTGCTTATCCATGAGGCATAGTAACAGCCTGGGTTTTTAAATCGGATCAGATCTCTCCTTGCATATCTCAGAAGAGCCTCTCTACTAGCTGAGCCCGAGTGACAGGCCAGGACACAGAACAGTGCCTGCATGTTCAACTTGTATCACTTTGCCAAATAGTGCAAATTCTTTCCCACTATCTCATATTTAAGATAGTGTAAGAATGTGTGTGTTTCTAGTTACTTTTTTTTTCAACCTGGTATATGGTTGAATAGGGAGGGAACCTCAATTCTAAAAATGCCTCCATCCAAGTTAACTGTAGGTAATTCTGTGGGTCAACTTCTTAGTCTCTATGGCACACTGGAGAACCTTGACCACAGGAGTCATTGCAACCCATGGCCAAGTATCCTCATTGGTATAAGGATGCAGGATTGTTAGGTAAACAAGGCATGAGGAGCAAGCCAGAAAGAAGCACTTTACTGTGGCCTCCACTTTAGCTTTGCCTCTAGGTTCCTGCATGCTTTAAAGCCCTGTCCAGACGTCCTCAAAGGTATATTGGTACCTGGACGTGTAAGATGAAATAAATCTTTTGCTTTTCAGGTTACTTTTATTTATAATTTTTAACACAGAAATTAGATTTAACACAGAGATATGTGCATATATATGTACATATTCATGCTTCCTTCAACAAGAATTTTCACATAAAAGCTGTCCAGCATATAATTCATATAATATCAACAGTATTGTCTTTTGTTGCATATATAAGACCATGGAGAGCTTTGGATGACTTTTGAGAACCGTATCCTAAAATTTTGTATAGAACTGGGTGTTGTCATTAAAAAAAATCTATCTATGTATTATCATTTTTCTCTATCACCTATTTATTTCATAATAATACACAATGTAGTGCTATATAAATATCATAAATTACCTTTGAAATGTATATAATATGTAAAGGTTTCAATATTAACCCAGGCTGTTAATATGCCTCATGGATAAGCAACAATACAGCATTGATTAAACACTGAAGTACATGGAAGGTACTAACATTTAAAATTAGTTCATGTTTATCTGAACAATCACCTTTGAAATGTATATAATATGTAATATTGTGTAGTTTAAAATATGAGTAGGATGTAAGAATGATAAAAGTAATAACAGATGGAAAATTTCCTGAGTGAATGTAAAATGTTTCTTTCACATCCTACCAATTGATTGCTTTGACTTTTCTCAGAGATAATTATGATTACAGACTACTTTCAGGGCTGGAGAGATGGCTCAGTGGTTACCATCACTCGCTGCTCTTTCAGAAGACCAACATTTTCTTGTCCTTTCCCGTGTCAGGCAGTTGACAACTTCCCAAAAATCTATTCCATGGGTATCAACAGGCTCTGCCTCTCACAGACATATACACATATGTAAAAGCAAAAAAGACAAAATCTTGAACAAACTCCTTTAAAAAACCATCATCTCAATTTATATGTACAATCATAAATAAGAGTTGAAAAATAGCGTAATTCTAATTTAAAGTGGCAGGCTTAGTTTTTCTTACTGTCTATCCCTTAGACATCTTTGTCATGGTTTAAATTAAAGAGTCCACCGTAGAGAAATATATTTGAATACTTGCTTATCAGGAGGTGGCAGTATTTGAAGGGATTTTGAGGATGATTGTCAGTGGGTTGGCTTTGAAGTTTCAATAGCGCAAGTCAGGCCCCGTGTCTGCCCATGTATCTGATGTAAAACTCTTAGCTACTGTCCATGAGCATGTCTGTCTCAATGCTGCCATGCTGGCCACCATGATGAAATGGACTTAAAGGTCTGAAATTGTAAACAAGCCTCAATGAAATGCTTTCCTTTCTAAGAGTTTCCATGGCCATGCTGTCTCTTCACAAACACAGAACACTGACTAGAGAGGCAGTCTTCAGTTCACACCAACCCACCTATATATAACAATGAACCATTAAATTTTCCTGGGTTGTTTTTCAAATCTCCCCTGTGAACCAGCTTTCAAAAAACCCAGGAAGACACATACCCTATAACTTTTCAAAGGTGAGGGGAATTACATAAAGGTTGAAACCTATTCAGTTTTTCATCTGGGCCCTGGAGCTAATCCTGTGCCATCGGTCTCCCAAGAGTGCTGACACACCTAAGATCAGAACATGGAATGTTAAATAAAAATTGCTTCTAACTTTTTTTTTCCGGAGCTGGGGACTGAACCCAGGGCCTTGCGTTTGCTAGGCAAGCGCTCTACCGCTGAGCTAAATCTCCAACCCCCTAACTTTTAAAATTAACCCAGTGGTTATAAACATTTGAATTAACCTAACAGTAAAGAAACCTTAAAGTTAAGAAACAGAACTTTTAACATAAACATAGAGAAAAATAATATTTTAAAATTCCAGTTTTAATTTCAGTTATTCTGGGTTGTTTCAAAGATCCAAAATGTTTAAATAAAATTTACAGATACAAGATAAAGAAACCAATAGCTAAAAGAAGATGTCCTTTCAGAAATGCTCGAAGAAATTAATGTTTTGATTGAAAGGGACTATTAAGTGTCAACCAGTTCAAATGAGAACATTCTCACAGTTAATACAGAACTCAAAGTCTGTACTCTAGACAAAAGCTGTTAAATCTTTCTTTAAAATAATATATTTGACTGAGAGATAATTGAAAATTAGATTGACATCAGAAATTTCCAGTCCAAGGGAATTTAGAATGACAATTGAATAATCCTTTTGAAGTTCTGAGTGATAATTTTATTAAAGCCAATTCTGTGTACCCACGTAAGTCAGCTAAGGGGGGGTTGCTTATAAACAAAAGACTTCCATGCTAAACTTTGCTAACAGGCACCATGCCTCTATCTTCTTACACAACAGTCATTATTGGGAAATGGCATAAGGACTGCACCTTGTGATTCTGCTTTCTTTCATAAGGAGATACAGGCATGTCTTACAATGGGACCTTTGGGGTCCTTTTTGCAGCATGGAAATCAAGACAGCCCTTTGCTGTTTGTTAGTAACTAGTTCCTGTTTCTAGTCCCATTCACCACTTTTGCTCAAAACATGTTGGATTAATCTGTTTCATCTGCAATCTGGTCTTTATAGGCCAGTGTTATTCAACCAGAGGAAGGATGCTGTAAATCAACACCAGGCTAATCTTACTTGTGTTTTCTGTGTATAAAACAAACTGTTCAAGCCCATTTGAGCATATTTTAGTTTTATTGATACATGTAGGAGGGTGGCAAGTCTTAGCAGCTATAGGGAGTGGACCATCAAGCTGCAATTTTGAGACAGCTTTCCACTTGAAAGTTATAGAAGTTTACACTCTCAGCCACATTTAAAGGAATCAAGATTATTTTTGTTTGTTTGTTTTTCCAATTATGCCTTTAGACTCATAAAATGATTAGTTCTCTTCCTTAGTGACTTTCCCAAGAACGCCCATTAAAATACCAGGGGTGGTAAAATACATTAGCAAATTCCGATTCCTATTTCTCTACAAAACAATAGTTTTCTTTGACACTTTCCTCCACTAGCAAAATTTCACTCATGTTTACCAGATACAACTGTGTTTCTTAGCTGCCCATAGCTGTCAGGAAGTTGAGAATTGAGTACTGAAACTGAATTTAGCTCTCCCAGGGTTTTTGATTAGAGACTGGCCAGTGAACTGGCACTGCTGGAAAGGGTGTTAAGTAAGCCAGTTGTACACCTAGTAACACTATCAAATTAAACTTAAGGACACATTAAGAAGATAATTTGCAACACATAAACACATCAGGAAAAAAATTAAGATCCTCAAAAATATCCACTATCCATCTTGGATGTAGAAAGTACTTTAAAAATATATTTGGACACAATTTCACAAACCATTCAAAATCAGGCAGTCGTGGGTTTAAAGAAAGAGGGAATTAAACTCTATGAGAAAGAAAAACATTAACCATTTGTTATTGTTTGCATGTAAAATGCCCTTCACGGGGTCATGTGTCTTAGCACTGGGTTCTCAAATAGTGTGCTCCTTTAGGATGTTTTGGAAAAGAGGTTTAGCTGGAAGAGCTGGTGGGACTCAGCAGAGTGGATCTTGAGAGGTTTGTGGCTTTCCAGCACTTGTTTTTGTTTCTCTACTTTGTTTCAATAAGGTAAGAATAGGCAAGAAAGGCCTGCCAACACTCTAAGAGCTTACTGTAATCGAACCATAATAGGCTGTAATTCTTCAAGCTGAAATAAAATGAAAATAAACCAGTAGATTGTACCTGGTCAGGTATTGTCCCAGTGATTAGAATCTTAAACATTGCAATAAGACATGTTAAGAGCACTAGAAATGAGTGGGTGGCTATAAAGAATATTGGCTATGGTTTAGTCTATTTTAATTCAAGATCAATAATGTTATGTTGAATTTATTTTCTTATAAGTAGAAATAAAAAGAAATTTAAATGTTTCCAGCAACAAAAATTATTTAAAAGCAATTCAACTATTTATTAAAATAATAGTATATGTGTAAATAATTCTTAAACATTTACAGACTGTAGTTTGTTTCCTTTTTCTTTTGCGGTTCAATCATAATATTTCACCTGGAGATAAAAGGCGTATAAGCACAATGTTGTGGGTCTTTTATATTCCTTTTTAGTGTATTTCATTAGACTTAATTGTAATTTAATAATTAAATACTATAAACTTGAAAAATATGAACAAAGATACACTGTATTTAAACTAAGGACATTTGGAAAGTTAGAAGAATGAATCACTTCAATAAATACTATTAATAATTAAATGATCAAGGATATATGTATGTACTATGGATACACACACATACACACATATGCCCAGATTAAAGACTAAAATTATTGACTATAAACAAAAATTGTATGGTTAATAGGAAGGGATTTAAGTATGCAGGATTCTCTAAGTATGAAGTGGGGTCTATGGAGTTTGGCTCATAAATTACAAGTACTTGTTGGACAAAAATTACACCTGAGTACCCATGAGTAAGTTGGGTATCACACAAACACAAACACCTTAAGTCCAGTTAAAGAATACCCAATACAATATTCAATGTGGAACACACATGTACTCATGCCTCATGCATTGGTATACATGCATGCACATGAGCAAATGAAAACAAATCTTTTAAAATAGGTGTATATGCTCTTTGTACTTAATATTTTATAGACACATATAATACTATCTATCACCCAAGTGTAAGCGTTGTTGACCTAAAAATAGCTATGTTTTTACCCTAGAATTTACTATTCTCTCTAGTCTTTTAATATACCATGTTTAGCTTATTTACTCTAAGAAGATACAACCCAAAATGTAATTTTTATAATAAAAATGCATGCTAAAATTGAGCTATAACTTATTATTATGTTAGAGTTTTATTTTTATATCTTGAAAGAAATGTCAGATATGGTTATGGGAGAATGAAAGAGAGATAGATAGGGAGACACATACACAGAGAGAGAGAGACAGAGAGAGAGACAGAGAGAGAGAAAAACAGAGACAGAGACAGAGAAAGAGAGAGAGAACCACTATAAACTACCCTAGAGATCTTAATATATGTGGTTTATGTTGTCTAAGGTTTTCTTAACTTTTTCCTATGCACACAGTGTATTAGTAAAGTCTGAATTAGTATGCCTACCAATGGTTTGAATGCCATCCCTTACTTTTCAAAATATGTTGTTTATTAACTCAGAATGGTACTTAATCTTAATTTCTTCATATATTCCTTGGTATTCCTTGGAGAAATTTCTTCTATAATGCAGCCAGTTTTAACGGATTGTAAAGGACTCCATTTATTGAATGAGGGTCTCTCTAAGGAAGACATTTACAGAATAAGCAGAATTTGTACTCCTTTCTCTGGTGGTCCTCAAATAGTTTGCTGATGAAAATGTTAACGCTCCACTGGCATTATCATTCCACAGATAGAAGGTCTCTTCCTCATGTACAAGCTGTGCTGTATTCATAATACTCTAATACTGTCATCTAGACAGCATTGCAGGATGCCATCAATCACAGATGACTCTTGATTTCAAGAAGTGTTAAATTGTGAAAAACTAACATGTAACTTTTATGGATGAAATTCCATATTTGACCTATTGCAGATCTTTTCTGCTGTGGAGAGACATGGCTGTCACTGACTTTTAGACAGTTAGTGTTGAGTAAATGCATTGTTTCTGACCTTTCCTGTCAACACACAAATCAGGTACAATGACTTTTCAATGAATATTAACTTGCTTTTACTCTGTCTCACCAAATATGTATATATATATATATATATATATATTCCATATATATATATATATTCCTTATTCCCTTTCTAGCCCTTACCACCAGCAGAGGAGAATAAAAACAATGTGGTAATAGATGTATAGACAGTAGCAATTGGTATGGGAAATGAGATAGACTGAATCCTGAAGCCTTAAGGGCAGGCACAGCTGTTGCAAGTGGCAGAACGAATTATGTGCTGGGCTGCCTACCACACTATGTAAGGCTAGAAACATCTACTTAGTAAGTAACGTATTTTTCATTGACAGAAAGGCCAATGGTTCTTCATTGTTGAATGCATAGCTTCAGATGCTTTCTGTTTAATAGAAAAAAATTTAAACAGCCTATATATTTTTGTACATTGAAAAGTAAAAAATGATTAACTTTGAAAGAATACGTGAACTCGATATTATTTCAAAACACAGCGTAAGATATCATTGCAATAGTTTTCATGATTCGAGATGAAGTCTTCGAAATCAAGTATATGCTAATAACATGACGCAATGTGGACTGGAGCTCAGTAGCCAAATGTGATTGGCAATTAACATGCTTATTCTTATAGATCCTGCTAGAGTTGGTCACAAGGTGTCTTTGAATGGTTTGGAAAGTCTTTTTTCCCTGCTTCAATTTTAAATACAAGACTACTGAAGCAGTACTGTGTATATGCTGCTCTCATTTCAGGTTCACTGACTTTTCACACAACAGGGTCACCGAAATTCAAACCTGAGAGAGAATATGCAAGCTTCTCCTGGTCCTCAGGGTAACAGAATGTAAGAGCCATTCACAATTACACTGGAAGTGGAGGCCTCCAGCAGGAAGGAGTTACTTGTATGGGGCATTGACTTTTTTGCTTAGCCTCTATGTTTTGGGTTTTGTTCTCCATCTTTATTAACTTGAGTATTTATTTACATTTCGATTGTCATTCCCCTTCCTGGTTTCTGGGCCAACATCCCCTTAACCCCTCCCCCTCCCCTTCTCTATGGGCTTCCCCTCCGCATCCTTTCCCCATTACTGCCCTCCCCACAACAATCCTGTTCACTGAGGGTCCAGCCTTGGCAGGACCAAGGGCCTCCCCTTCCACTGGTGCTCTTACTAGGCTATTCACTGCTACCTATGAGCCTCTCTATTTAAGTCTGATTGTGAACAATTAACAAAATTTGTCCCTCCCACCTCTCTCTCTCTCTGTTTGTCTGTCTGTCTCTCAGACTTTTCCCCCTCTCTATGTATGTATGTATGTATGTATGTATGTATGTATGTATGTATGTGTTGTATTTTTTTCTCTACCCTCTTTCTCTTTCTTCCATGACTATCCCCATTTTTATACAAAGCCGTCTTTTAAATCATACTTAGTTTATCTTTTATATTATTTTATACTTTCATTGTGATTTCCTTCTTTGCTCTCCTGTGTTTGCTGTGTTCCTTCTGCTTGAGACATCTATTCTCAGGTGATCCTTCACTATAGAAAGGGATGTTTTTCCCCTCCGGGAATGAGTCCAGCCACATGCTGCACACTAATATACTAACTGCACACTCGATTCCTGCTACCTAATCCTGTGCCTTTGCAGAACACCAGATACTTGCCAGGGTATTCATGTGTTTAATTCTTGATTATAATTTATAGTCTGCATAATTTCATAAATTCCATTCGACTGTCTTTCACTAGAGTGTCTCTGACATTCTGAGACATGCTCATCAGTCTCCTTTCCGTGGGGCATGACACTCACAAATCTTTGTTATGGCTGTTTGCTCGGAATGAAAAATGAAAGCGTTGTCTAAAACATTCTGATTTTTGTGGTAAGTGATATGTCAAGTGTTTTGTAAGATGAGCATTATGTTTAGGTGTATAAGAATAAGCCAAACAATAAATCTGTGACCCGAGTTCCTGAGCAAGTATTTATGCAAGTCAAATAGAAAATAGATTTTGTTATAAAATGCTAATAAAGAGAACATAGTAAGAAAAAAACAATCCTGAAAGGGGCTTCGTATTTTTTTTTCTTTTTTTTTTATTAACTTGAGTATTTCTTATATACATTTCGAGTGTTATTCCCTTTCCCGGTTTCCGGGCAAACATCCCCCTCCCCCCTCCCCTTCCTTATGGGTGTTCCCCTCCCAACCCTCCCCCCATTGGCGCCCTCCCCCCATAGACTAGTTCACTGGGGGTTCAGTCTTAGCAGGACCCAGGGTTTCCCCTTCCACTGGTGCTCTTACTAGGATATTCATTGCTACCTATGGGGTCAGAGTCCAGGGTCAGTCCATGTATAGTCTTTAGGTAGTGGCTTAGTCCCTGGAAGCTCTGGTTGCTTGGCATTGTTGTACTTTTGGGGTCTCGAGCCCCTTCAAGCTCTTCCAGTTCTTTCTCTGATTCCTTCAATAGGGGACCTATTCTCAGTTCAGTGGTTTGCTGCTGGCATTCGCCTCTATATTTGCTGTATTCTGGCTGTGTCTCTCAGGAGCGATCTACATCCGGCTCCTGTCGGTCTGCACTTCTTTGCTTCATCCATCTTGTCTAATTGGGTGGCTGTATATGTATGGGCCACATGTGGGGCAGGCTCTGAATGGGTGTTCCTTCAGTCTCTGTTTTAATCTTTGCCTCTCCCTTCCCTGCCAAGGGTATTCTTTTTCCTCATTTAAAGAAGGAGTGAAGCATTCACATTTTGATCATCCGTCTTGAGTTTCGTTTGTTCTAGGGATCTAGGGTAATTCAAGCATTTGGGCTAATAGCCACTTATCAATGAGTGCATACCATGTATGTCTTTCTGTGATTGGGTTAGCTCACTCAGGATGATATTTTCCAGTTCCAACCATTTGCCTACGAATTTCATAAACTCGTTGTTTTTGATAGCTGAGTAATATTCCATTGTGTAGATGTACCACATTTTCTGTATCCATTCCTCTGTTGAAAGGCATCTGGGTTCTTTCCATTTTCTGGCTATTATAAATAAGGCTGCGATGAACATAGTGGAGCATGTGTCTCTTTTCTATGTTGAGGCATCTTTTGGGTATATGCCCAAGAGAGGTATAGCTGGATCCTCAGGCAGTTCAATGTCCAATTTTCTGAGGAACCTCCAGACTGATTTCCAGAATGGTTTTACCAGTTTGCAATCCCACCAACAATGGAGGAGTGTTCCTCTTTCTCCACATCCTCGCCAGCATCTGCTGTCACCTGAGTTTTTGATCTTAGCCAATCGCACTGGTGTGAGGTGAAATCTCAGGGTTGTTTTGATTTGCATTTCCCTTATGACTAAAGATGTTGAACATTTCTTTAGGTGTTTCTCAGCCATTCGGCATTCCTCAGCTGTGAATTCTTTGTTTAGCTCTGAACCCCATTTTTTAATAGTGTTATTTGTTTCCCTGCGGTCTAACTTCTTGAGTTCTTTGTATATTTTGGATATAAGGCCTCTATCTGTTGTAGGATTGGTAAAGATCTTTTCCCAATCTGTTGGTTGCCGTTTTGTCCTAACCACAGTGTCCTTTGCCTTACAGAAGCTTTGCAGTTTTATGAGATCCCATTTGTCGATTCTTGATCTTAGAGCATGAGCCATTGGTGTTTTGTTCAGGAAATTTTTTCCAGTGCCCATGTGTTCCAGATGCTTCCCTAGTTTTTCTTCTATTAGTTTGAGTGTGTCTGGTTTGATGTGGAGGTCCTTGATCCACTTGGACTTAAGCTTTGTACAGGGTGATAAGCATGGATCGATCTGCATTCTTCTACATGTTGCCCTCCAGTTGAACCAGCACCATTTGCTGAAAATGCTATCTTTTTCCCATTGGATGGTTTTGGCTCCTTTGTCAAAAATCAAGTGACCATAGGTGTGTGGGTTCATTTCTGGGTCTTCAATTCTATTCCATTGGTCTATCTGTCTGTCTCTGTACCAATACCATGCAGTTTTTATCACTATTGCTCTGTAATACTGCTTGAGTTCAGGGATAGTGATTCCCCCTGAAGTCCTTTTATTGTTGAGGATAGTTTTAGCTATCCTGGGTTTTTTGTTATTCCAGATGAATTTGCAAATTGTTCTGTCTAACTCTTTGAAGAATTGGATTGGTATTTTGATGGGGATTGCATTGAATCTGTAGATTGCTTTTGGTAAAATGGCCATTTTTACTATATTAATCCTGCCAATCCATGAGCATGGGAGATCTTTCCATCTTCTGAGGTCTTCTTCAATTTCTTTCCTCAGTGTCTTGAAGTTCTTATTGTACAGATCTTTTACTTGCTTGGTTAAAGTCACACCGAGGTACTTTATATTATTTGGGTCTATTATGAAGGGTGTCATTTCCCTAATTTCTTTCTCGGCTTGTTTCTCTTTTGTATAGAGGAAGGCAACTGATTTATTTGAGTTAATTTTATACCCAGCCACTTTGCTGAAGTTGTTTATCAGCTTTAGTAGTTCTCTGGTGGAACTTTTGGGATCACTTAAATATACTATTATGTCATCTGCAAATAGTAATATTTTGACCTCTTCTTTTCCGATCTGTATCCCTTTGATCTCCTTTTGTTGTCTGATTGCTCTGGCTAGAACTTCAAGAACTATATTGAATAAGTAGGGAGAGAAAGAACAAAGAAAGAGAACTTCAGACCAATTTCCCTTATGAATATCGACACAAAAATACTCAACAAAATTCTGGCAAACCGAATCCAAGAGCACATCAAAACAATCATCCACCATGACCAAGTAGGCTTCATCCCAGGCACACAGGGATGGTTTAATATACGGAAAACCATCAACGTGATCCATTATATAAACAAACTGAAAGAACAAAACCACATGATCATTTCATTAGACGCTGAGAAAGCATTTGACAAAATTCAACACCCCTTCATGATAAAAGTCCTGGAAAGAATAGGAATTCAAGGCCCATACCTAAACATAGTAAAAGCCATATACAGCAAACCAGTTGCTAACATTAAACTAAATGGAGAGAAACTTGAAGCAATCCCACTAAAATCAGGGACTAGACAAGGCTGCCCACTCTCTCCCTACTTATTCAATATAGTTCTTGAAGTTCTAGCCAGAGTAATCAGACAAAAAAAGGAGGTCAAGGGGATACAGATCAGATAAGTAGAAGTCAAAATATCACTATTTGCAGATGATATGATAGTATATTTAAGTGATCCCAAAAGTTCCAATTCTTCAAAGAGTTAGACAGAACAATTTGCAAATTCATCTGGAATAACAAAAAACCCATGATAGCTAAAGCTATCCTCAACAATAAAAGGACTTCAGGGGGAATCACTATCCCTGAACTCAAGCAGTATTACAGAGCAACAGTGATAAAAACTGCATGGTATTGGTACAGAGACAGACAGATAGACCAATGGAATAGAATTGAAGACCCAGAAATGAACCCACACACCTATGGTCACTTGATTTTTGACAAAGGAGCCAAAACCATCCAATGGAAAAAAGATAGCATTTTCAGCAAATGGTGCTGGTTCAACTGGAGGGCAACATGTAGAAGAATGCAGATCGTCCATGCTTATCACCCTGTACAAAGCTTAAGTCCAAGTGGATCAAGGACCTCCACATCAAACCAGACACACTCAAACTAATAGAAGAAAAACTAGGGAAGCATCTGGAACACATGGGCACTGGAAAAAATTTCCTAAACAAAACACCAATGGCTTATGCTCTAAGATCAAGAATCGACAAATGGGATCTCATAAAACTGCAAAGCTTCTGTAAGGCAAAGGACACTGCGGTTAGGACAAACGGCAACCAACAGATTGGGAAAAGATCTTTACCAATCCTACAACAGATAGAGGCCTTATATCCAAAATATACAAAGAACTCAAGAAGTTAGACTGCAGGGAAACAAATAACCCTATTAAAAAATGGGGTTCAGAGCTAAAGAAAGAATTCACAGCTGAGGAATGCCGAATGGCTGAGAAACACCTAAAGAAATGTTCAACATCTTTAGTCATAAGGGAAATGCAAATCAAAACAACCCTGAGATTTCACCTCACACCAGTGAGAATGGCTAAGATCAAAAACTCAGGGGACAACAGATGCTGGCGAGGATGTGGAGAAAGAGGAACACTCCTCCATTGTTGGTGGGATTGCAAACTGGTACAACCATTCTGGAAATCAGTCTGGAGGTTCCTCAGAAAATTGGACATTGAACTGCCTGAGGATCCAGCTATACCTCTCTTGGGCATATACCCAAAAGATGCCCCAACATATAAAAAAGACACGTGCTCCACTATGTTCATTGCAGCCTTATTCATAATAGCCAGAGGCTGGAAAGAACCCAGATGCCCTTCAACAGAGGAATGGATATAGAAAATGTGGTACATCTACACAATGGAATATTACTCAGCTATCAAAAACAACGACTTTATGAAATTCGCAGGCAAATGGTTGGAACTGGAAAACATCATCCTGAGTGAGCTAACCCAATCAGAGAAAGACATACATGGTATGCACTCATTGATAAGTGGTTATTAGCCCAAATGCTTGAATTACCCTAGATGCCTAGAACAAATGAAACTCAAGACGGATGATCAAAATGTGAATGCTTCACTCCTTCTTTAAAAGGGGAACAAGAATACCCTTGGCAGGGATGAGAGAGGCAAAGATTAAAACAGAGACTGAAGGAACACCCATTCAGAGCCTGCCCCACATGTGGCCCATACATATACAGCCACCCAATTAGACAAGATGGATGAAGCAAAGAAGTGCAGACCGACAGGAGCCGGATGTAGATTGCTCCTGAGAGACACAGCCAGAATACAGCAAATACAGAGGCAAATGCCAGCAGCAAACCAGTGAACTGAGAATAGGACCCCCGTTGAAGGAATCAGAGAAAGAACTGGAAGAGCTTGAAGGGGCTCGAGACCCCAAAAGTACAACAATGCCAAGCAACCAGAGCTTCCAGGGACTAAGCCACTACCTAAAGACTATACATGGACTGACCCTGGACTCTGACCTCATAGGTAGCAATGCATATCCTAGTAAGAGCACCAGTGGAAGGGGAAGCCCTGGGTCCTGCTAAGACTGAACCCCCAGTGAACTGGTCTATGGGGGGAGGGCGGCAATGGGGGGAGGGTTGGGAGGGGAACACCCATAAGGAAGGGGAGGGGGGAGGGGGATGTTTGCCCGGATACTGGGAAAGGGAATAACACTCGAAATGTATATAAGAAATACTCAAGTTAATAAAAAAAAATAAAATGTCAAAAAAAACAAAAAAAAAACCAAAAAAATAAAAACATGAAGGCTCCGAATTTTTACACCACTAAGCAGTATTAGAAACACGTTAAAACAGTGTTCCAGCTCACAGAGTTTTCTCACTAATGCCTTAAATTTTGTGGGAGTGGGAAGAGAAATTTGATTATGCTTTAAATTGTTTCCAGATTTTTACCTTAGACAAAGTGTGGGCATAGAGTCAAATGGTCCTCAGTTTGAAATAACTTGACACTGCATATATTAAGCTGAAAGGGAAGTAGTGAGAGCACACCCAAGCTGATTTAGCATGCAATATTTATCTGTGGGAGAGAGAAACACAATTCAATTCGGGCTGATTCATCCCCCCAATTTCTGTGCACAGAGTCCCACAGGAGGTCATCTGCTATCATTTTATTCCTATTTGGTATGCTTGAATATATCGGGTAGTAATAGCATAAAACCTGTGATCATGGTCGGCAGGCGAAACCGCTCCTTCCCGCGTAGCTAGTGTCTGGAGCTGAGGCCTTGGCTCTTTCTCACATCCACTTTGTAACTGTGAAATTACTGTAATTGTTTTTTAAAAAGCTTTTATATTTTCACTACCTAGGAGGCCGTTCCACACTGTTTCTGTTTCTCTTTCAGAACGTACATCGTTTTAGAGTTTGGGCTTTATGTTACATGTATTAATTTATCCAGTTTGACTAGTTTACTTGGCAAAGCCCAGTCAGTGAAAGAGCAGGGCAATTTAATTTAATTTTTTTTTTATTTTTAACTTCTTATTTCTCTAGACCTTGACATTGAATGACCAAATATAAATTTTATATTGTCTCTCATACAATTTACTAAATATCATTTTCCTTGAGAGTCTTCTACAGTGCGAACATTAACTTGGGCTATATTTTGTCTTAGACTATACTTAACTAAATATTTCTTGAGATTCTGCCCTCTCATAAGCTATTATTAATCTCCTCCTGTGATGTACTGTCGTTGTTTTCATTTATATATTCTAATTATACATATTTTCATTGTTATTTCAACATGTGTATGTAATATATTTATACCATATTTACCTGTACCATTGACTTTTTTCCTTCTTCAAGAAAGTCTTTTTCTGCTTTTATTCTTTCTCTCTCTGTCTCTCTCTCCAGTTTTTTTGTTTTTTGTTTTTTTTGTTTTTTTTTTTTTTTGTATGTGTGACTCCCTGAGTTTTCTTAGTTCTGCTTATAGGGAGGTTGTTTACTGTGGCACAGACATCTTACCAGTGCTTATACTAGTCAAGACATTTATCTCAATCCCCTAGTAATTGTTAACTGCTTATCGACTCATAAATTTATAGATTAAGTCAGTAGTTCTGTATCCAAAAGACATTTTTTTTAACATTGTGATCTTGGAAAGTTACTGCTATTTTAGTAGCACAAAAGGGAATTTGAACTGAAAAAACTACTAGAGATAAAGTCAAGGTTACAACTATTCCTAAAGCTCATGACCCAGGGTTTTTTTGTTTGTTTGTTTGTTTGTTTGTTTGTTTGTTTTTCTTAGAGATAGAAAATTGGAATATTCAAAATTCTTCTGACCAGAATTGTGATTCGTCTAATTCCCTTTGTAGCTGTAGCTAGTTAATGTTACTCAAATCAATCTGGGCAGGGACATCATTTCTTAGCAATGCTTCTCCTCCTAGAGCTCATGTGCAAGTTCTTCTCCAAATATCTTGTGAATGGACAACATAAAGGTCAGCATGTGGTAGGAGTTGATCAGGATTTCTCCTGGTGAGAAACGGGCAGATGTAAGAAGCCTGCAAAACTACCTCAGGCCATGGTGATGTCCTGGCTCTGGCTGCTGTCCAGGCCCATACCTGTGTCCATTGTCCTGCTGCAACAGTTTATGATGATGTCTGTGGCATGACTCACCACCGAAGGCCATGAGGAGGCAAGGTCAGGGCTACCATCTGAAACCATGTGGATGTCAGAGGGCCATTCTGCCATTGGGGACATGCTGATAGGGGTGTCCTGTTCTGCCACTTGAAGCTATGGTAACCTACAGGCCCATGTTCATGCCCCGGGCAATGTCCTGGTTCATGATCTCATTGCAGTTGTGATCTGTTTTGTCAATGTCTGAGCACTGTGTTGAGCTGGCCCCATTCTTGCCTGAGGCAGAATAGCTGACCATCACCTTGGAGGCTCGGGTGAGGGAGAGATGCTCTTCTCTCTTATCCTTCTTCCCCACCTTCATAACAGCAGGTTAGCAGCCCTGCTCATCACTGGTTGCAACACTTGGGAGAGCAGGATCTGGTGGCTGGGGAGCAGGTAAGCCTACCCTGAGTGTGTGAGCATGGGAGAGCTGACCCTTCTACTAGTCTGGCATAAAGGAGCAAGGGCAAGGTAGAGATGCCCTTGCCTTGCCCCTTACTACCTGCAGCAGGAAAGAGAACTAGTCCTGGTTATGGGACACAAGGGGAACCAGCTTTGGAAACAGGAAATTAGAGCAAAGTCAAACCTCAGAAATTTCAGAGCTTGAGACAAGCAGGAATAGAACTAGCTTCTTATTTCCACACCTGCCTCAGAGCACTTAACCAGGACTCCCAACTATGTGATCACAAGAAGTCAGTTACTTAGAGTACCTGGAATTTTTCCCCAGGCAAACACAATAGCAACACCATCATCTCCTCAGCCAACAGAAAGTATTTATCTCATCTAAAGACCCAAGGTGCATATAGTCCCTGTGCACATGGAATAAAGCACACAAGATATTTCACCAATTGACAGAGACTAGCTATTTTTATTGAGTTGTTACACAGGGGGGAAGGCTTTCTCTCTCAAAGCACTAATCCTTGGACATGGGACCCACGTGCCTTGCCAGACTCCAGTTGCTCAAATTGGCTCATATTAGAACTCAGGCTTCTGACATTGTCTCTGCTAACCTTAGTCAGGACCTTTCCTAAGAGCAGTAACAATTCAGGCACTCCCTTTGGACCATATTTGTTCTTGACACTACTTCACCCCCTTTGGTGGTCTAGCTTACAGTGATGTCTGATGCCTCAGAGGGAAGAGGCAGGTTTCAGACCCCACACGTTCCTGACTCTGCCCTGTCTTTTCCCAGCCAATGCATGACATCATCCAGGGGGAACCCCATCAGGTGAGGAGGGACACTGAACCACTGATGTGATCTGGAGAGCAGACCCTGCCCCTCACCAGCTGCAGCACTCAGGATAGCTGGCCCTGTACCTTACCTGGTGTCCTAGTCAGGGTTTGTATTCCTGCACAAAATATCATGACCAAGAAGCAAGTCGGGGTTTATTCAGCTTATACTTCCAAGTTGCTGTTCATCACCAAACCAAGTCAGGACTGGAACTCAAGCAGGTCATTAGGCATGAGCATGGAGGGATATTACTTACTGGCTTGTTTCCCCTGGTTTGCTCAGCTTGCTTTCTTATAGAACCCAGCCCAGGGAAGATACCACCCACAAGTTGGACTCCCCCTTGATCACTAATTGAGAAAATGCCTTACAGCTGGATCTGATAGAGGCATTTTCTTAAGAGATGCTCCTTTTTCTGAGATAATTCTAGCTTATATCAAATTGACACTAAAAACCAGCCAGAACACTTGGCCAACGAAGTAGAACCAGCTCTGCTGATATAGGGGCAGGTGAGCTGTCCCCAAGGCCATGAGATGGGGAGAGCTGTCCCTACAGCTTCCCAGCCTATGCCCTGGGTAAGCAACCCGGGGTAGTGCTGGAGATTTCCCTCTGAGGTAGTCTGACCAACTCAGCCACCATCCATGTCTTTGAGCTTGTCCACTCTAACATGAACCTCATATATGAACTTCTAGAGCATCTGAAGGCTGGTCATGCAGATCCAAAACTGCAGGAAATCCAGGACATCCTAGAGTAGTATGAGTGAGGATCCAGTATTGAGAGTGTAGTAGAAGCCAGAGGGAAGCCTGGAACCAGACTCAGCAAAAAGCATTTGCAAGGTGTGTGAACAGAGTATACTGTGTGACATAGTGTGACACATTATGGCTTCCAGGATGAGATTTAGGTGTTTTTATACTTCATTTACTTTGGTGTAGAAGGTTGCAAAGGCAGAGATGAATACAAAGAGACAGGAAGATGAGTGGGGTTTTAGTCATGAAGTGGTATTTACCAAGAGTCAATAAAAGGTTTTAAAAATTAAAATCAATAGACAATTATAAGAGCAGAAATTAACAAGTTGAAAATGTAAAATAAACAACAAACTCCAAGTTGGGCATATGGATCCCAATAAAATATAGTGATAGATAGAAAAACAACAAAAATACCTGTGGTAGATTACATATTTTTCAATTATAAACATTGTTGGGGTTGGGGATTTAGCTCAGTGGTAGAGCGCTTGCCTAGGAAGCGTAAGGCCCTGGGTTCGGTCCCCAGCTCCGAAAAAAAAGAACCAAAAAAAAAAACAAAAAAAACAAAAAAAAAAAACAAAAACAAAAAAAAAAAACATTGTTTTTCAAGACCCCTTTTACCATCCCTTTATTGGAGATTGTATATGAAGTGAATCATTTCCTAGATATATCTGATATTGAACTGAATGAAGATAGGATATAGTGGCACTATATGTCAATGTGCGAGCAAGAGATTATCAAGATTGAGATTAGTCTACATTTTATTTTATTGTGGATACTTTTTTTTTTTACATTTTTGTCTTTATTTCTCTTTTTCTCTCTTTTATTCTTATTGGATTTTTTTTTATTTATAGTTCAAATGTTATTCCTTATCCTGGATTCCCGTCCATAAGTCCTCTATCCCATCTCCTCACCCCCTTCATCTATGAGGGTGTTCCTTCACCCTAACCAACCCCCTTCCTGCACTGACATTCCCTTATACTTGGGGGGGGCAGCTTTGGCAGGACCAAGAGCTTCTCCCACTGGTGCCCATCAAGGCCATCCTCTGCTTCATAAGCAGCCATGGGTCTGTCCATGTGTAGTCTTTAGGTAGTGGTTTAGTCCCTGGGAGCTCTGGTTGGTTTGTATTCTTGTTCTTATGGGGTTGCAAGCCCCTTCATCTTATTTATATTTTATTTTATTTTTTTATTTTTTTATTATTATTTTTTTTGGTTCTTTTTTTTTTTCGGAGCTGGGGACCGAACACAGGGCCTTGGGCTTCCTAGGCAAGCGCTCTACCACTGAGCTAAATCCCCAGCCCCTTATTTATATTTTAAATGGTATTCCCTTTCCTGGATTTCCCTCTGACAACCCCCTACTTCATCCCCCACCCCTGCCTCCATAGGGTACTCTACCACCTACCCACTCACTCCCTCCCTCCCATCTCCTAGTCTGCATTTTATAATAGGGACCAATCTTAATGACACAGAGATACTATAAATATGAATGAATGAAAATAAAAGCTGTAACTAATCCTATAGTTACAAACAAAGCAAAATGAACAAATAAAAAACAAGTTCAGACCTGATATATTTATATTGTAATTCCTCTAAAGTGTGAAAAAGCAGGGACTGTTGCACGATACAAAAATCTCAGAGCAGTAGATTTCTAAATGGAATTTACTGCAAGTACTAAAATTGGTAAATTAACTTAAACTGTGTTTATTATTTTTATCAGAAACATTGCAGAAAAATACACAACAAATTGCATAATAGTTATTCTAAAATTTTAATCTCAAAGGTAGTGCTAAGAACACATTCTAAGAATCAATAGCAGATTAAAGCAGCAAATAGTTCTTTATTTACAATGTATACCATGGTGAGTAGATTTTAACACAAGCAAGAATGGTCTTAGTTTAAGAACCGATGAATATATATATACATATATATATTCATATATATATATAAAACATTTTAGTAGTAATCCCTTTTCATTGTTAATGCTAGTTAACTGACCATCTCTTGCTTTAATATAGTGGAACTCTGAAACCCTCACTGTAGGTAAACTACAACTAACAATATAATCATCTGGTAAGATGGAGGGTTTTATACACCACACAATCAAAACGACATTTATGTTTGCACTACAAGAATGAAGACCTGAGTTTAACTCCTCAACGCGTATGTAAAAACCTAAATATAACTGAGTATGCGGTATGCAACCGAGCGTTAGAACAGGACATGTGGACTCCGCGAGTTCACTGAAGAGGCAGTCTAGCACACACTGTTTCCAGTTTACTGAGAAGATCTGTTTCCAGTTCACATGATTTAGAACAATGCCAAAAGAGTCCTGGCAATCTGTTTGGGCCTCTTCATGTATGTAAAATGATGCAGGTAACCACAACACTGTTTACATGCCTGCACCATACACATTATGTACAACTTGAACACATATGCCACTTTGACCTCTATTTACATTTAATATTGATTACAGAAATGCCATTTATTATTAAAGTATGTTTCATACTGATTGCTCTATAACAAGCACAGAGAAATAAAATAGATTTTGGCAAAACTGGGGAGATTCGAGTAATATATCTTTCATGGTTCCACCTCTGTTAACATTTTGCCTAAGTTCCTACTCACAGTTATCTGGCAACAGCTGGTTATGCTTGACTCACTAAAAGAAGGAGCTACTTGCCCCCTCTGTTCTCTTGCTATTTTTTTAATCAGATATTTTCTTTATTTGCATTTCAAATGTTTTCCCCTTTTCTGGTTTCCCTTCTAGAAACCCCTTATCCCATATCCCCTTCTTCCTGCTCCCCAACCCACCCATCCACCCACCCACTCCCTCCTACCTCCCTGCTCCGGCATTCTCCTACACAGGAGCATCGAGCCTTCTCTGGACCAAGGGCCATTCATGCCCCACAAGGCCATCCTCTGCTCAATACGCGGCTGGAGCTATGGGTTGATCCACGTGTACACAGGTTGGTGGCTTAATCCCTGGGAGCTCTGGGGTATCTGCTTGGTTGATAATCTTGTTCTTTCTAAGATGTTACAAACCCCTTCAGCTTCTTCAGTCTTTTCTCTAACTCCTCCATTGGGAAATCTGTTTTCAGTCCAATGCTTAGCTGAGGGTATCCGGCTCTGCACTTGTTTAGGCTCTGGCTGAGCCTCTTAGGAGACAGTTATATCAGGTTCCCGTCATCAAGCATTTCTTGGCATCCACAATAGTGTCTGGATTTTGTGACTGTATGGGATGAATACCTGGGTAGTACAGTCTCTGGAGCAGAAGAGTTGGTCTTACCTCTGCTCTCAGGTATGTCAGTGATCCTGGAAAATGGCGTTCAGCTCTCTGAGCAGGCAGAAAAAGGAAGGGCCCTGCCCCTGCTCCTGTGTTCCTGTATCAGGGGACACTAGGCAGGCCAGGAATGCGGGCAGAAGTAGTTGTCTCCTCTGAGCTTTCAGGGTTGTCCGTACTTTTGAGCGTCCAGCTCTCTCCCACATAGCAATTGGGTACAGAGACTAAAATATGCATTTTAAAGACAAATTATTTTTTGTGTAAACATGTAATTGTAACTAGGTTGATTATATGTAACTGTAATACCTAAATTGATACTTACACAAATATACACAGTATACATTCATTTCTATATTACATTTTTGTGAAATAAGTTTGTAAAAAATATTAAGTTTATATTAGCCTTAGTTTCCTAGTGTTTTTACTATGTGTGAATTCATTAGAACATCAAATAGTATACATGTAATAACATCATGCAATAATATGATTCAAATTATTAAACAAGTGATTACTATATCCTTATATGTCTCTTCAGTGTTAGCATATATTTCAACTATTTCTAAGTTGAGATACTATAAACAATTCTGATATTATAAAAATAAGTGTTTCATTACAAAATTGTATAACTGTTCCTAAGAATATATCAGGATACTAATTAAATATAAAGCCTTATCTTTTTATAGTCAAGGAATTAACACATATACCTTACAATTCTTTTTTTTTCTATTTTTCTAATAATGACAATACTTTTTCATATTATATATTCTCACTATGGTTTCCATTCCACTATACCTCTAACATTCTTCCCAACTCCCCTCCCATCAAAATCCATTCCCTCTCTGACTTTCTTAAAAAACAATCATTTAAAAACTTGTACACACATATACATATAAATATATATATTCTGATGAGATAAAGAAGCAAGCTCCATTGAGTTTGTTTTCTATAGACATTTACTGCTGGGCATTGGGATCTGCTCTTGAGAGTGATTTATATCCTCAGTTAAACTCTACTAGAAGAAGCTATTTTTTTCTTTTGTTAGTGGCTATAATTTTACATAGCTTCTGAGTTGGGAATAAGGTCCTTTGTCTACTTCTCCTCTCAAGACTGGGTCCCCAACCCACAGGGAATACTCCAACAAAGCAAGATCTTCTCAACAGAGCAACACATGGATTCTTATGAAATTATGGCAGCAACTGCAAGGCCTACAGAGGTTGTTGTGTTTATAAAAAGATGAGAGGGGGGGATATGTAGTCAGGTATGCTGGGAAGAGGATGCCTCTGCTGGACCCATGCTGAGTCATTCCTTTTCCCTGAGGTACCAGCCAAACAATAGTATACTATTGAATAGAGTTTATTCAGGACATGGGAAGGGAAGTTGAGAGGGTGGTAGTGGGAGAGGCAGAGAAAGGCACAGAGAGAAGAGAGAGAGAGAGAGAGAGAGAGAGAGAGAGAGAGAGAGAGAGAGAGAGAGAGAGAGAGAGAGAGAGAAGACATTGAGGAGTAGAGGCCTGCCATGTGCGGCACCTGGAGAGGGAAGGGGAATGGAATGGGGAAAGAGGGAAAAAGGGACTAGGGGACAGAACAGGGGGAAGAAGGGAGAGCAAGAGCAAGAGCTAATATCCAATATACACAAAGAACTTAAGGAGTTTGACTCCAGAGAATCAAATAACCCTATTAAAATGGAGTACAGAGCTAATAAAAGGATATTCAACTGAGAAATATTGAAGGGCTATGACGCACCTAAAGAAATGTTCAGCATCTTTAGTCATCAGGGAAATGCAAATCAAAACAACCCTGAGATTCTACCTCACGCCAGTGAGAATGGCTAAGATCAAAAACTCAGGTGACAGCAGATGCTGGCAAGAATGTAGACAAAGAACAACATTCCTCCATTGTTGGTGGGATTGCAAGCTGTTACCACCATTCTGGAAATCAGTCTGGTGGTTCCTCAGAAAATTAGACATAGTATTACCTGAAGACCCAGCTATAACACTCCTGGACATATATCCAAATGATGCTCCAACATACAACAAGTACACATGCTCCACTTTGCTCATAGCAGCCTTATTTATAATAGTCAGAATCTGTAAAGAACCCAGATGTCGTTCAAAAGGGGAACTGATACAGAAAATGTGGTACATTTACACTAATGGAGTACTACTGAGCCATCAAAAACAATGACTTCATGAAATTCATAGGCAAATGGATGGAACTAGAAAATATCATCCTGAGTGAGGTAACCCAAACACACACACACACACACACACACACACACACACACACACACACTACACATGGTATGGACTCACTGATAAGTGGATATTAGCCCTAAAGTTTGAATTACCCATGATACAATCCTCAGACCACATGAAGCTCAAGAAGAATGAGGCCCAAAGTGCAGATGCTTCAGTCCTTTTTAAAAGGGGGAACAAAATTATTCATACTAAGGGATGTGAAGACAAAGTTTGGAGCAGAGTTTTAATGAATGGCCATTCACAGCCTACCCCACCTGGGGATTCAGCCCATGTATATACAGCCACCAAACTTAGATAATATTGATGAAGTCAAGAAGTGCATGCTGACAAGAGCCTAATATAGCTGTCTCCTGAGAGGCTAAGCCAGAGCATTTCAAATACGGGGGCAAATGTTAGCAGCAGCAGGAACTTAGAATGGGGTTCCCATTGGAGGAGTTAGAGAAAGGATTGAAGGAGCTGTTGGGTTTTGAAACCCCATAAAAAGAACAATACCAACCAACCAGAGCTCCAAGGGACTAAACCACCATCCAAAGAGTGCACATGGACAGACCCATGGCTCCAGCTGCATATGTAGCAGAGCCTTATTGGGCACCAACGGGAGGAGAAGCCCTTGGTCCTGCCATGACTGGACACCCCCACCCCCCCAGTGTAGGGGAATATCAGAGCCTGGAGACAAGAAGTAGGGATGGTTGGGGGGGGCACCCTTATAGAAGAAGGGGAGGGGAATGGGAGAGGGGTCTTATGGTTAGGTAACCTGAAAGGAAGTAACATTTGAAATGTAAATAAAAATATCCAATAAAAAACAGACATTTTAAAAAATTAATATTTTATATATTTTAAGTGAAAAATATATTCACTCTTTTGCGCTTAACTTTATTATCAATTTCAGGTTCCTAGTGAAATTATGAATTTTTTATCCTGAAAAATGTGAAAATTTTTATGTATTTTCTATATAGTTATTTAAGATTGCTTTGCCTTAACTTATACAGTGCAACTAATTGACTTAACAGTCTTTTACAGAGAAGTTAATAGGAATTAAATAAAAATATACCAAATATAAGCTCTATAACATTTAAAAACTGTCTTTTGTTTTTGAGTATTTTTCTTAAAGAAAAATTCTCCACAGCAATAATAGTATTTTTTTTCAAGATATTATTTTTGTGGTTTTGGCCTTTGCCACCTGACAAGATTTCTGGCATAAAAACTGCAGTCTTCTTAGTTTAGCCAAATCAAGTTGAAAAGTTCTATCCATAAAAAGTCTCACTTCTCAAGCTCTCCAGCAGATTTAAATGAAGCAAATCTGGTACTTAATGTTCTTCTGGTAAGGTTGCTTAGCGACCACTCCACCCTGCAGATCCCACTGTGGTTAGGTGTGAATTTAAATGTTGCAAGACTTCCTAGAACACAAGTCAACATTCAAAGAGATGAAATAAAACAGACCTGCAAAAGCCATTTGGTAGGCTTTTGGCAAGTTACATGCAGTAAACAGTTTAAGATATTGGCTCTGTTCCCATCTCTATATATTGGAGTCTAAAACAATATACAAATATACATAATTTTGAGTCAGTGAGATATCTATCTATCTATTTATCTCTCTCTCTCTCTCTGTATATATATATATACAGAGAGAGAGAGAGAGAGAGAGAGAGAGAGAGAGAGAGAGAGAGAGAGAGAGAGAGAGAGAGAGAGATAGTTTGGTTCGGTTTGTTTGATTTTAAAAATCAATCTTGACTGACAAAAATCAGTGAGAGTAAAAAAATCAGTTTCATTTAAAATATCTCATATAAATTAAATGACTCGAAGATAGAAATATGCTGAGGAAAGTTTAAAGCAGATTTCTTTGTGCTTAAAGAGCAGTGGTTTGGAAATAAAACACAGATGTGCCATCTCTGAGCATTTAATTTCTGTTACAGCATGGAGTCTGTGTTTTGTTAAATCTTGGGCTTCAACAATATTACAAACAAAAGTTCTGATCTCAAAAATTATATCAAAGACAAATTCTCTTCCAAAGCCCACATTTAGCTCCAAACAATATTCCTTATTACTGGTCTTTTTTTTTTTGTGCTGTCTATAATTTTCAACTTGGTCTTGTCATAAAAATTACCTTCAGTCTTTTTCAAAAACTAAATGAGCCATATTTTCATCTGCTTTCCACATGCCTGTAAAATAATGAGCCAGATAGCATATAAAATCAGTTTTGCCAGGGTCTGAATACCGCTTTTGTATTAATATTCATTTTTATTTAAGTTCCATTTATGTGAATTATCCTTATTTATATCTGCATCGGCATATCTATCCTCTATCTGTCTGTCTGTCTCTGTCTGTCTATGTATCTATAAGTAATACAATCATTATGTCAATTATAGATCTGATTCTTGTGTATTCAGATTGCACTGATGTTATAGAGCTTTGATTCATCTCTCCCAATAACCAATTAAGTGAGGAGAGTGATACTAATTCAGGCCTATTGATAAGCATTATTGAAATTCATTTTTGAGGAGTTAAATTACTCACACACTTAGGTTTCACCGTGATCTTAAGGTTTAAAAACACAGCATGTCTGTCTGTTTGTTTAGCTATTTTCTGAGTTGAATAAGGCCTTCCCCAGGGAAAACATCCTGAATATTTTCTCAAATGGACTATAATCGGAGCATAATAACTGAAACATATTTAAAGTGCAAAGTCTTGATGATACACTCTTGCTACCTAAAAGTGAAACTAAGAAAACATTATCACTGGCGGCACATCTGAAATTTCAGAGCAGTCAGATAGTGTCTAAGTAAAGAACAGGCAGAATGACTTGATATGCTGAAGAGTGAGGATGAATTAGCTACAGAGACTGGGCAGTCTGATCCTGGATGTAAAAATAGAACTATTTTTAAATATCCACACCAGTGCTTCTGAGCATGAAACCCTAGAGCATCTCAGGTATTCGGGGTGTGAGGAATAAATTCTTGAAATTGTAAATATGTTTTTCATAAAATGGACTTCTCTGAGATTGATCAGTTCAACGAAGGCAGCAGAAAGGGGATCACAGGACTTCTAAGTGCTTAAGAGTTCTCTGTACATCCTATTGTTGTTGACCTCCTGGACTCCTGTTCTGCTGAATGTGCTTAAGGAGGTTCTTCCTGTCAGTGCCTGAAAGGAAGCATTGATTGTCTCCTAACCATTCAGTACAGCCCAGCCTGACAGATTAACAGAGCTGTTGATGGCAGGATTGGAAGCTGAGGGGAACTTTTCAGAGGCACATAAGACTGGAAAACGAAGTTATTGTCGGTATTACAGACACCTATAGAAATAGAGAATAATCTATTGAAGAAAATAAAAGTGGGCATAAAGAATAGAACTTCCAAGAGATAAAGACAAGAAAGAGGGGTGTTTCTCAAATAAACAAGTAACATTTGTGTTAGAGGAAGGCAGAAGGAAGAAATGCTTTATGACAGATGGAGTTACTGTACAAAAGTGCAAGATTACACTACAGAACTCCAGCTTAGCACTCAACAAAGGGTTAGAGGGTTCCCCAGCACAGACTGGAAGACCTTTTTGCAAGCTAGAAAATGAAATATTAAGGGGAATAATTATTGCACAGGATCAGATAATTAGGCATTTAAGACAATTAAAATTTGATAGATATCAGAACCATAAAGTGTGCCTGCCAAGTTTTAACTTTCCAAGCTATGATTTGGCTATGGAAATTCTATCATTGCTTTAAAAATTAACAGTGCTTTGCTGCTGAATGAGTTCATGGCTTTCTATTACTGGACACCAGAAATATTGAATTTTGAGTGAGGTGTACTGTCTCAGAAAAATAATAGATTTATGAAGAATACACATAACCAAAATGAAGAGAGAGCAATGGGAGCTCGATTACATGAGTTCATCACAGTTGTTTCAGCAAATGACAATTACTTCAGAGAGGTGTGTTAAAATCTTCTCTAAGAGAATGTATACAGAAGAAGCACAAGCATTCATTTAATGTGGTATACAAGATTGTATTTCTATGTGGTGAAATGAATGTATTGGCTATGGTAACTAAGGGTTAATGATTTCTCGAAAGAAAATAAATAAAAGTTGAAGGTACTTTTTTTAGTAGTAAAGTTTCTAATAGTTAGGGATTGTTCTTATTGTTTTAGAGAGTACGCAATTTGGATTCATTAAGGATTTCCTAATATTTCAGTAAAAAGGATAGAATAATTATACTTTATTTTCTAACTAGTACAAAGGAAAAATACAACCATTTTGGGAAAAATAATTCTTTTGTTGTTTCACCTCAAAGGAATCATTATCTGTAGTTGTCATTTCATTATTACTATAGCAACCTGCAGTTTGTCTGTGCTATGAGAATACAAGTACATACTTAAGCCTAGAAGAATCCTGACAACCTAGTCAATATTTTTATTTAAAAGCATAGTACTTTTATTTCACTCAAATAGTAATAAATCACAGTTATCATAAGAAAGTTGTGTGTTTATATTTTAGGTGAAATGGAAGATAGATCAAGGGAACATATATGATAGTTTTAAAAATTCTAGCAATACATAAAATATATTAAAATATATATTTCAGAGTAAAATGTGTGAAACTGATTCATTTTAAATATTCTTAGATCTTTTGTCACGAATTTTACAATAACAGTTGTAGATTTAGTTTATTCATCAAATTAAAGTGTCACTCATAAGTTAGAAGAAAACTGATGATTTTCTAATCTGACCAAACTGGTTTAAAAGAAATGTATCATTAAGATTAAAGGGCCAAGGCTCACAACCTCCAGTCAAAGAGTCAGCTTAACATCATGCTGGGAGATTCTATTTTCTATTTCAGAGAAATACTTGTTGAAGTCTACCTAGATGTTTAGAAACATGACAATGAAATCTTGATATGACCAGAAAAACAGAAAAAAAAGGTTTCAGAATTGTGAGAAATTGTGAAATTCACACATCCCACAATAGGATGTGGAGCAAATTGAGATCTTGAGAAGTGGAATTTATAAACTAGACGACACCCAAACTTTAAACTCATCTAAATAAAACCAGGAGGCATAAATACATTGTGCTCATTTAAGCAAAGATAAAAACAGTTCTCAGAGCTGTATCAAGGTTTTACCTAAAAGCTGCTTATATTTGGTCTGAAACACAGGAATAATGACTGTTCAAAGTCGAAATTTAAAATTTCTTTTCCTTAATAAAAGGAAAAGAAATTTAAGTCTGAAAGCACCTGATCCTTAATAACACTTAGATGCAAGTATATTAGCAGATATCACCACTGGTTTGGAACTTACTACAGAAGTGTCAAAGTGGAAGCAAAGATCTAATTGGAGATTGGTGGGGAGGATGAATATGTAGAATTTATGCAACTAAATGGAAGGTTTATTACAGCCCCAAGCAAGGACAACTGAGAGCAGAGTTTCTAAGGAAAACACAACCTTAGGTGGGTTTGTCTCAAATCTGTATCAAAGATTGTGTCTTCAAATACATACACAGTTTTGACCAATATTTGAAAACTTAGGATGGCTTGGCTTAATGATTCACAGAACTACTTAAGTCTAAACTTTTAAATTGATTATAAGATAATTTTAGTGGTCATGTATACATAAACACTATACAATCAAATGATTCCTCTTAGGGAACAGGCATAAAATATTGCAAACATCCATACATAAATTTCAGTACTCAATATACATATACTTAAAACATGATGAGATTCCAAATGATGTTACTAGGTTATAGGTTATCCAGAGATGTAGATTTGTTTTATAATTTAAGTTTACTATGTTTGTAACTATTGAAAACGTATAGGATCAGTTGTACAACTTTGTATTCTGTGTAACATTCCTGAATTAGAAATTCATACAACCACACGATACCTTACAACAAAAGCCTGTCAGAAGAGAACTCTCTGTTTTTCCTACACAGCAAAAACTCTCTTATCTCTTAGTTTATCTTACAGTTTTGTATGTTTTAAATAAAAGCCAAACTCAATGTCTTGCCCTGTAAGACACAGAAAACCATCTATTAAAAGTATATAATCTAAGTAGTCCTATTTCAACATGCAAACCAATTAAGTCCCTTGGTGGTAGTACTCTCTAAAATAATAGAAGATAATATGAATGTTGCTAACTATAATTTTAGCTGTCCATGATATTCCTTGTCTCATAACCAGGGAGGCAGTTTTGTAATCTTGTTTGTTATTTAAAAAATAATGTTGAATTTCTGTTTAATTGTTCTAGCAGATGTCATTAATGGCTTCATCATATTGGCTCCTTCTATACCAAATATCACTGTAAAAATCTAAAAAACTTCATTTTTCTCTTTGATAGTTTCCCATCAGATTTTGATACTATTGAGCAGGAGTTGATAAAACTGAGAGAGATTTCCTGTTGGAAATTCAATGGCGCACCTGAGAAAGTGTCTCCATAGAATACTTTGGATGAATGCCCTAGAGTGGTCGAGCTCAATCTTGAGGTAGAGGTATCTATCCCTAGCTTCCCAAGGAACTACCACATTGAATTTCACAGTAACTATATAAGGCCCAACAGCAATGGATGGCTTGTCCCTCATTCCACATACTTGCCAGGATGGATTTTTCATTTGTTCATTGATTTTGGCTATTCTGACTCATGAAAGATGAACTTTCAAAGGAGTTTTGACTTCATTTCCCTGATGACTAAAGGTATTAAATATATATCTAGGTGCTTCATAGCCACACTTTTTTTTCTTTTGAGAATAGTATTCAGATTTGTGCCCCACTTTTTAAATTGGGTTGTTTGTTTTCTGATGTCCAGCGCTGAGTTCTTTATATGAGTATAAAGATATTATCTATAGGTATATAGATAGATATCACATATAGGTATAAAGATATTATCTATAGGTATACTGGTAGTATCCCTTTATAAGATGTATGGTAAATAAACATCTTTTCCATTTCTGTAACCTGCTATTTTGGCCAACTGATGCTGTCCTTTGCTCTGTGGAAGCTTGCAAGTCTCATGGAGCCCCATTTATTAACTGTTGTTCTGAAAGCCTGTGCCATCCGTGCACATTATTGGCTGCAAATATCCTGAATCTCCTTCAGTTATCATACTGCTCTAGCTGAAAGTTCAAAGTTGGATAATCATTTCCAAATGAAAATCTTCCCCAACAGAGTCTCACTTCATATTTAAACTACTCTTAAGATCAGGCCCCACGATGAGCAATAGATCGGCGACACAAAATGAATAAATGGCTTTGTCAAGTGTCTGTGTTTTATTGTGGTGAACAGACACCATGACCACATAACTCTTATAGAAAAATCATTTAATTGGGGCTTGCTTTTAATCTTAGAGGTTAGGTCCATTCTTATCATGGAAGGGAGCATGGGAGAACCCATCAGACATGGTCCTGGAGAAGTACTGAGAGTTCTACAGTTGATCCACATGCATCAGGAAGAGAAAGACCCTAAGCTTTGCATGAGGTTTTGAAACTTCAAAGCCCATGCTCTAGTGACTTACTTCCTCCAACATCACCATGACTACTCCAAAAAAGCCACACCTCCAAATCCTCATAAATAGTGTTGCTCCCTAAGCATCCAAATATATGATCTTATAGGGACCATTCTTTATTATTATTATTATTATTATTATTATTATTAATTATTATTATTATTATTATTATTATTATTATTATTATTATTAATTTACTTTTACATCCCTATCCCAGTGCCACTTCTTCTCTTCCCAGGCCCACTCTTTTTACAAATATTCCCCCCTCATTACTCCCTCAGCTTCTCCTCTGAGAAAAGTAGCCTTCTTGGGTATCATCCCACCCTGAGTCATTTAGTCTCAGCAGGTCTAGAAAATCCTCTTCTGTGGGGGCCTAACTGGGTAGCCAAAGCAGGGGAGAAGGAGATAAGATGTCAGGGAGCACCCAGGAGCTGGACCTAGACCTCAAGGTGCAGCCTGGTCTTTATGTCAGTTACCTCAGAGGTAGAGCAGGGGCTGTCTGGGACTCTGTTCCCTGCCATGGGGGGCCATTCATATTCAAACCATCACTTCTGGGCTTTTAGTTTCAAAGTTCAGTTCTTTCACTAATATTTTATGTCTTCTAGTTTTCTGTTTTAGGAGACTTCTCTGTGTGAATGTGTTTCTACATTCTGATGTGTTTCGTGAGCATTTTCTTTTCCCTTCTTATTCTATTTGTACATTTCTTTGTACTATTCTGTCTTTTTTATTTACCACACCCACATCATATGTGCAGGCAAACATGTACCTAAAATTAAAAAAATAAAAATGTTCACCACATTATCATGCTATAACATCACAGAGTATACTATCGAATATTCTCTACAGTGAAAATAGTGATGAGTCCATATCCTATGGCTTGTATTACATCAGTGCTAAATTTGTATGTTCATATATTGAGTTCCTAGTATGGACCAATGTGTTTTAGAATGAATTACTTATGATGAACCCATACTGAAAAATGGGAGCTTCTGTGTGCAGTATACCTGATATCTATGCAAATAGGGGGAATCAGAACCCATATGTGTAGTCAATAAAAATGTCTTGAAAATGAAGGCAGGTGAAAATGAAGGCACGTACTAGTTGATGCTTAGACAAACTAAATAGTGTGATATACATCTGAAAGTCCTCCAGAAGTTAGGGACAAGCCCAGGAGAAGGGAAGTGGCAGGGTACCCTGTCAGATTAAGAATGGTACTGTTTGTTTGTTTGTTTGTTTGTTTTCCTTAGGCTAGGTATAATAGAAGTGTTTAGGGACACGATTACTATTTCTTGCTCTCTCTTCACATTACAAACTTATGGAGGCTTTACATGGGTCTGTAACCAAATCAAAGTTGTAGAGCCTTTCACAGGAGGAACAATTGTACTGACTGCCAAATTTCCTTCATAAGTCCTATAAATTTCTCAAACTAGTAGCTCACAGCCAACTTTTCTTCAGAATCCACATTATTGTAAATGATCTTTGTTTGTTTCCTTTTCCTTAAGCTTGGTTCTGTAGTAAAGCTCCCTTCCAAAATCCATCCTCTTGCTGCCCGGGAAATTCATTCTCCAATTCTTCAGGTGCATTGGCCTTGGGTGGCTTTCTTGCTGGTTGATTGTGATGGACCATAGAATCCCCAGTCATTGTTCACCTGAGGTTAGATAGCTTCCATTAATCTCAGGGATTCCCCATTTTTTTCTCCACATCACTACATGAGAGGCATGGAACAGATTCTCCCTCATAGCTGACTGAAGGAAGAAATTCTGTTAAAACTGTGATTTTAGTTTCCAGACCTGTGAACCATAAAGTTTCTGTTGCTTAAGTCACTTAGTGTGTAGATCTACCATAACTTTCCCAGTAAAATAATCGAATATTTTAATTAATAACTACAATACAGGGCAGAAATATTCCATTATTCTAATGATTATAAAAACCTGTACCAATCTATTTACTTAACTTTTCAAAATATAGTGATGGCAAAAAGACACATTTTTTTCTCTTTTCTTTTTTTTCAGAGCTGGGGACCGAACCCAGGGCCTTGCGCTTGCTAGGCAAGAGCTCTACCACTGAGCTAAATCCCCAACCCCTAAAAAGACACATTTTAAAACAAAAATAAAGATATGTATAAAATATGATACAATCTCATTTTATTCAATTTCCTTAAATGTACCTTCTTAAGTTGTAAGTATGTTTGTTGCTGTAAGTAATGTGCCTGTAAATACAGAAGTCTGTAGAAAAGCAACCACATTTTGTAAATGACCTTTGAGATTGTATAATTCAGCCTTTGTCACAATACTGTAATGCTATAGATAAGGTCATTGAATGACAGCCAATTATCTCCTTTCATATGACAAGAGAGAGAGTGGCTGGTTGCCTAAAGGCACAAGGGAAGCTCAGAAAAAAGGAAGTGATAATTACACTGAGTTGAAATATAGACAGGAATGGCAGGCTTCCCTAAGGCTGCAGTGTAATGTTAGGAAGAGAGAAAGGAACAAGTTGAATAAAATTTTTACCTCTATGTCTTATGAAGAGTCTTCTCTATTATACAAAAACATCTGTGAATATTCACAGACTACAAGACTAAGAGGTTCTGGTGCACAATGGCATAATGCAAAGAGCACAGATAACACTAACATGCATATTTTAGCAAAGGCTGTGACAAATGATTTGGAGTGATCTATACATAATATGTCAATAAATATCCCAGGAGATTTCTATCCTTATTTAAAGCACTGTACAACGTATTGAAAAATTACGGGGTACACATAAATATAAAACGTACATGTGTTGGATGTTTTTGTGAAAGAATACAACAAAATATTGAGTTTCTATGTAAAAGAATATTTTCTAAAGTTTTATTCACTTTTAGAATTTGATCATTTCAATCCAACATAAAAGCACACAGTAACTACATCTGTTATTAAAATGTATGTACTTTAGAAAGTTTATAATTGTGAAAACATGGCAGTAATTTGATGAAAGATCAGAACTCTGTTCCTTAGTGATTGTTCTCTTTCCTTGCTTAGTATGAGACAATTTTCTATTATGCATTAATTCATTCAATTAGAGAGCTGTATCATTCTTCTACTGCATCTGTAAACATGAGAAAAACATGAGAAAACATCAGCTCATGTGAAGGTTCTCTGTGGAGCTTGATTCTACTTTCTCCATTGCTACAGTCCTGATTTACAGCAAAGCATTGGAATTTCAGGTAGTGTTTGCCGACAAGATGTCAGTAATCATTATGTATATTTAGAATACAGCTTGTTAAACCACAGAATAAAATCACACATACATCAAACATAGAAAAAGAAGACAAAACTCTCAAAACATATACAAAGAAAACAGGCATTTTCATTTTTCTGTTTAACCAGTTTTATGTTTTATACAAACCAAAGTATTTTACTTCGAATTAGAAGTATCATTTGAATCATAGTGAGATGTTCACTAAAAAAGAGAATAAAGCTTGTTCATTTTGCAGTATTAGCTCATTGGATCCCATTAAGTGTCTGCAGTACCATAGAATAGGGTTAGAGTTTACAAATCTCTCCCCGTGTAAAGAAGCATTTCACTTATTGCAATAGAAAGATTTAAGCAACTGCCTATAACAGTTTGTCATCGAGTTTCAGCTCGCTGTATTGTTATTTCTGAAACTGAAGACCTTAGCAGCTGCGCTTTACGGTTTAGTCTTTTTTTGACCTCAGTTTATCTTCTGCTGTCATGGAAGACCCTTCTGGCATGTGACCGAGACTCCCATTTAGTTTATTCCCAGCTGTAGCAATTCTTCTTGTCCTTGTAAGGAAGTTATCTTGAAAGAGTTGGTATTTATAAGAATCAAAAAGTAAACCTATAACACTCATCCATAGCTATATGCAATCAATATATTATCATTTCATCTAAAATAAATGAACAGGTAACAATGAAAATCTGTTTATCTCTACAATTACAGGAGAAAATAATGATGAATAAATTTCATACTGACATTTATTTAGACTGTTATTTATAGAAAACTCTACTACTTTTCTCATAAGTCAAAGGAATATTCACTATTTTTATTGGAAATATCTTTGCAATCAGATCTTATTTTTCTGCCATGAAAAATATGGTAAATATAACTTTGTCAATTAATTCTTTTCTATCTCTCAGTGATGCAGGTAAGAGGATTTCTGAAAGGCCCCAAAGAGAATCTCTTAACATCTAATCTCATGTAATTCACATAATATAAACATACGTGAAACATAGGTGTGCACACATAATTAACTATATAATATATGTATTTTCATTCATGTAACAAATTTTAGAAACTTTGGTGATGGTCTATATTGTTTCAAATCACAGTGCAGCAATAATTATTGTACCAAAGATTTGTTTTAATTATATTACAGAAATTTTTGGACAAGTCACTCCACTAATTAAATATGTTTATAGCTAAGATTTACCATGAAAATTAACTACTTGAGTTACCATGATCAAATTTGTCTGAATGGTGGAGGCAGAAGTTATTTCAGGATAGAATGAATACCTAGGCCTGGTCAGGAGTGGGTTGAATAGAGAGAACATATCCTAATTTTATAGAGAAGAGAAATCAAGAAAGTCTTCTGGAATTGCTACAAGTATGATTCTTGAAAAGAGATAAGAATTAATATTGAATGCACATTGACTTCTGAAACCTGTATCAGATTTCAGGGAGCCTAATACTATGCATATTTAAAACCAAATACCATTTGGGAAAATGTTTCCACACAACTGTCAGTTCAATCAGTCCAATTTCAGTTGTATAATAAATCTTCTACATAGAAACTCCTTTTACAAGGAACATGTGACCATGAGGGTCCTATAGCTAAGAGATCTAGAAGTTAGTGTGGTCGTTGACCAATATCATAGAATTCAGTAAGCCATAAACTATATGTGATAAGTCCTGTAAGATTGGGTAATGGTTCTAGGATAAGGTTCTTCTGGGATAATCATTCTATAAAATTTGGGTAAGGTTTCCCTCTACAACAAAAGGTGGCTGAGATCTACATTCACAGATAGCAAAGATATCATCAACAGGTCATTAACAAAATGTACTTTTAGCTTTCAGGATGATATTCTGTTTTTTGTTTATTTTGTTTTGTTGTTTGTATTTTCATCTCCTCCCTTGAGGATATACCATTATGTGCTTAACATTCCTGCTTCTCTTAGTCTTTCTCTGTGAATACAAGGTCTCTGTTTCTAACAAAGGTCTCCAAAGGCAAAACAGGCACCCAGTTTATGTGACTATGTACACAACTCTCTCACACACACAGATGTGGAGGGGGGAGAGGGGTGGGAAGGAAGGGGAAGGAGGGAGAAAGAGATGAGAGAATTGTTTCATATAGATGTACTTATATGGCAAATGAAGACAAAAGAGCATTGTGTCAAGAATAAAATTATAAAACTATATATATATATATATATATATATATACATATATAGTGGAAATAAAAATAGTGCCACCTTACAGATTTATTATGAGAATTATATGTAATAACATTCCTCAATGATTATGAATGTCTCAATAACCTTAAAATTCTGGATATGAAGCAGAAAGCTCTATCTCTGTATATTACTGATCTAACTATGAAAGCTAAAGTTACCGTTACCAATTAGAGTTAACTGGGCTCATTTTCTAGCAGAGAGTTATAACTTATTTTCAAACAAGTACTTTACATGCCCCTATGATATATGTTTTTATTCATATAAATATACATTCTTAAATATTTATCATTTTATATGGAAGAATTTGTAGAATGGCTAAAATATCGATCTTTATCCTGTCTATATATTAATGTCTATCTATCTATTACCAGTCATCTATCTAACTACTGGTTTTATTTGTATAGCACAGAGCTATGCACTTAAGAAATAGTATAATAAAGTTTCACTACAGGAATTTGTTAGGGAAGTAATTCTGAACACAGTATTGTATATAGTGTTTTAAAATTAAGTTCAAAGAAAAGAATTAAAAATAAAGCCTTTCTTAAAGTTATGAATTTTGCTCAGATACCTATAAATTATTATTTTTAAGAATATTTTGTAGTATAGTTAGTTCGACATCCAAGAAATCCTACACATGACCATGAATTCTAAATTTTACTTTAAAACCTCACCTCAGTTTGAGGAATAAGAGTGTTATCACAGCCACTAGCTTGTCCAACCTCTTAACATTGCAGTGTCATTAGTTACATTATATATAATACATTATATTTAAAACATATTGTGTGCATGTGTGTGTGCACAGAACAGCATATGGAGTCAGCATTCTACTTAATTGACTTGTGGTTCAGGGACTGACTTGATATTTCCAAACTTGGTAGGCAAGCACACTCTGAATCATTTTTTTTTTACCTCTAACTCATTGTAAGTATTTCCCCATTAGAAAGTCAGATTGGTATGAAGAGCTGAAAAGGTGCTAACTATAAGACTGTAACTAGAACTAGTCAAGGAACAATGTAAACACAGTCATGAGCAGCTCATAAAGGAGGTCAGATTTCTTTTTTGGTCCCATATAAATCTATTGGAGGACTAAGGATGAATCTCCTCCTTCTCCTTCTCCTTCTCCTTCTCCTTCTCCTTCTCCTTCTCCTTCTCCTTCTCCTTCTCCTTCTCCTTCTCCTTCTCCTTCTCCTTCTCCTCCTTCTCCTTCTCCTTCTCCTTCTCCTTCTTCTCCTTCTCCTTCATCTTCATCTTCTTCTTCTTTACCACCACCACCACCACCACTACCACTACCACCATTGCAACCACCACCTCCTCCTCTTCTTCCTCCTCCTCCCTTCCTCCTCTTCTTCATCTTCCTCATTGTCTTCTCTTCCCTCCTCTTCTTCTTCTTCCTCCTTTTTCTACTCCTTTCTTCTTCCTGCACTTGAGTCTAGTACTTCAATTAAAGGGTGAAATCTTTCTGAAATTCTTTCATGTGATAGAAACTTGACCTAATTGGATAGGCATAATCTTTATCCTTTATAAAGGAGTATTTCATTAATTTATATTTTTATGTGTATGAGTGTTTTGTCTCCTAGACACATGTTTGTGCAGCATCCATAGAGTTATAATAGGACAAAATAGTCCCAGGAAGTGTAATATTAGAGCTCTAAGCTGAATTTGTCATGCTGAGAATGAACTTCAGGCCCTTAAATAAGAGCTAAAGTCTTGAATTATTTGTAAAAATTTGGGTATTAGCCCTCTATCAGAAGTAGGATTGGTAAAGATCTTTTCCCAATCTGTTGCTTGCCGATTTGTCCTAATGACAGTGTCTTTTGCCTTACAGAAGCTTTGTAGTTTTATGAGGTTCCATTTGTCAATTTTTGATGTTAGAGCATGAGCCATTTGTCTCTGGTTTGATGTGGGTGTCCTTGATCCACTTGGACTTAAGCTTTGTACATGGTGATAAGAATGGATTGATTTGCATTCTTCTGCATGCTGACCTCCAGTTGAACCAGCACCATTTTTTTAAATGCTATCATTCTTCCATTGGATGGTTTTAGCTCCTTTGCCAAAGATCAAGTGACCGTAAGTGTATGGGTTCATTTCTGGGTCTTCAATTCAGTTCCACTGATCTATATGCCTATCTCTGTACCAATACCATACAGTGTTTATGACTATTGCTTGATGTCAGAGATGGTGATTCCCCCAGAAGTTCTACTCCAGAGAGCCAAATAACCCTAATAAAAAAGGGGTACAGAGCTAAACAAAACATTCTCAGCTGAGGATTGTCAAATGGCCAAAAAGCACCTAAAGAAATGTTCAACATCCTTAGTCATCACGGAAATGCAAATCAAAACAACCCTGAGATTCCACCTCTCATCAGTCAAGATGGCTAAGATTAAAAAAACTCAGGTGACAGCAGATGCTGGTGAGGATGTAGAGAAAGAGAAAAACTCCTCCATTGTTGGTGGGATTCCAAACTGGTACAACCACTCTAGAAATCAGTCTGGAGGTTCCTCAGAAAATTGGACATTCTACTACCTAAGGACCCAGCTATACCTCTTTTTGGCATATGCCCAAGAGATGCTCCAACATACACCAAAGATACATGCTCCACTGTGTTCATAGAAGCCTTATTTATAATAGCCAAAAGCTGGAAAGAACCCAGATGCCCTTCAACAGAGGAATGGATAAAAAAATGTGGTGCATCTACACAATGGAGTACTACTCCACTATCAAAAACAATGACTTCATGAAATTCATAGGCAAATGGAATGAACTAGAAAACATCATCCTGAGTGAGGTAACACATTCACAGAAAAACACACTTGGTACGCACTCATTGATAAGTGGATATTATCCAAAAAGCTCATATTATCCAAGATGTAATCCAAGACCAGGAAGCTCAAGAAGAAGGCTGACCAAAATGTGATGTTCCCACTCTTTCTTAAAAGGGGGAAGAAATATACATAGTAGGGGATATGGAAGCAAACTTTAGAGCAGTGACTCAAGGAACGGCCACTCAGAGCTTGACCCATATGTGGATCATATATATACAGCCCCCAAAACTGGAAAAGATTGATGAATCTAAAAAAATGCATGCTGAAACGGACCGGATATAGATCTCTCCTGAGAGACACATCCAGTACATGTTCAATACAGAGGTCAATGCTAACAGCAAACCACTGAACTGAGAACAGGACCCCCTTGGGGGAAATTAGAGGAAATATTGAAAGAGTTGAAGGAGCCTGCAATCCCATAAAAAAAAAAAACAATGCCAACCAACCAGAGCTTCCAGGGTCTAAACCACTACCAAAAGACTATACATGGATTGACCCAAGTTTCCAACTGCGTATGTAGCAGAGAATAGCCTTGTTGGGGCACCAATGGAAGGGGAAGCCCTTGATCCTGCCAAGGTCGAACCCCCAGTGCAGGGGAATATGGGGAGGCAGTAAGGGGGATGTATAGGGTGAATACCCGTATGAGGGAGGGAAAGTTGAGGGAATGGGGGCTTGTGGAAGGAAACCAACTGGGAAGGGGAATAACATTTGAAATGTAACTAGATTGTTGGGGGGAGGGCGGCAAGGGGGGGAAGGATGGGGAGGGGAACACCCATAAAGAAGGGGAGGGGGGAGGGGGATGTTTGCCCACAAACTGGGAAAGGGAATAATACTCGAAATGTATATAAGAAATGCTCAAGTTAATAAAAAAAAAGAAATGTAAGTAAAGAAATGTATCTAATAAAATATTTTTTTTAAAAAAAGAGCTAAAGTCTTCTTAACTACTTAGGCTCCACCGAAGCAAAAGACTTGTTAAAAATAATGTCCAGAAGTGTCATTAATGATGACTCATTGGTCAGGAGTGCATACTACTCCTGTATGGGATGTAGGATGGAATCATGGAAGCCAGTCATCCCACCTGTGCCTAGAACAATAGCAACATAATGCCTCTGTCCTCTATATCTTCATTATGCGTGTTTATGCATGCATGGCCACACATTCATATATGTAAACATATACTATAAATAATCTTTAGTAAAATAAAGACAAATGTGCTTAGAAAATAATCAAAAAGTTTAGTTCAGTAAAATTTGCCAAACATCTATGAAACAATTTGTATTTATTTTGCAGTTACAGAACATTCTTATTGCTCACTCTTTCTGACCTTCTGGACTACACATAAAACTGCAGTCTATTACACTTTGTCTAATGTATGCACCAATGTTACCACAGGATAATTTACCTATTAGATGCCATCTGTGACGGTTTGCAAATGCTAGGCCCAGGGAGTGGCACGACTAGAAGGTGTGGTCTTGTTGGAGGAAGTGCGTCACTGTGGGGGTGGGCTTGGAGACGCTCCTCCTAGCTGCCTGGGGATGCTCAGTCTGTTCCTGGCTTCCTTCAGGTAGAGATGTAGAACTCAGCTCCTCCTGCACCATGCCTGCCTGGATACTGCCATGCTCCTGCCTTGATGATAATGAACTGAACCTCTGAACTGTAATCAGCCCCAATTAAATGTTGTCCTTTATAAAACTTGTATTGATCATGGTGTCAGTTCACAACAATAAAACCCTAACTAAGACACAATCATTTCACTTTGTCTTAAATTTCTTGCAACATTTTTAACATTTGAGGAGTTTAATGACTTAATGCTCAAGATGTAGACTTTGTTTAATATTTTAAATTTAATAAGTAAAAATGGAGATTATATTGAAATGATAAATAATCTTGAAAATTACTTGCATGTATGAATATACTATAGAATAAATGAATATATAATATTTAGGTCACTCTAATTAAAATAAGGATTAAAAATATTCTTAGTAGTATAGTTGTACTCAATACATAAATAAAAAGTACTGAAATAAAAAATGCTACTCAAGGAAGAAAATAATACCATATTATATATTTTATAAAGTACACAGTAATTATAAACACTTACTATATAGAATGATGTTTCAGACTGGAAAGCATATGGTGCTATTCTCCTTCAAAGCATAGGGTACATTACAGATACTTTGTAAATCTGTTCCTGTTTTCCAAATTTATGGGATAATGTTAAAAATTCATTTTTTGTGATAGAAGGTGGCACATTTCAGCATTAATGAATGAAGTTTTTAATATGAGTATTCATTTGCTGAAATAGTCTAACATTAGAAGATTTTACTTTATATTCATACTGATATATACAACAAAAAACTTGTCACACTAAAAACCATGACTAAACTAATATTTAATGTTCAAATATTTGAATGAATGTATAGAATGATTGTAATTGTCACTGTTAGTATTCAGTAAGAGACAATAGAAAATATCCCTACCAGTAATGGGCAACACTCAAGGTAAGAAAATAAATTGTTCAGAAAATCTACTGTGACTGTAAATAAATCAATATGTATAGCATTAAAAGTGAAACAACATGCTAAAATATACTTAATGAAAAGTCTACCTTGAGAGCACATCTTGACATTTAAAATATATGTAGCAAGTCACAATATTAGAAATAGCTAGATCCAAAAAAGCAGTTCTCTCATCCTGGAAGAAAAAAAAATCTGTAACACTACTTGATTTTTGGAGAGTCCTCCATTTACACAAGGAACACAGATGAAAACATCTGAAGCAGACAATCGCATTAAGAGGCAGAAAATACAAACATCAAAAGTCCTAACAATTATATGCTGTACCCAAGTGTCATGCATCATGTTCAATGCTTGAAATGAATGTTCACTTTAGCAATTGATTTTTACAACTGTTTACAGCTCATAACAGTGACTCTAGTGGTATGAGCTAATTGTACCTATCAGCACAGAGAGTTTTTCTAAATTATTTGTTTAAACAGGACTATGGCTACTTCCCACCAAAACTAAAGACATGATGTTGGTTAAAGAAAATGTACTGTTTAAATTTTCATATAAATTACTCTTCATAAATCATGCATTTTCAGAAATAAGGCCAGGAAATTGTAATCATTTTGTTCTGGTTTTACAAATGAAAATAGCAATGTGAATGGTGTTTGATGTGTATACACAACTATGAAATTACAAACTCAGGGTAGAGTAGGATCCATGGCATGAAATCTGTGGTGTAATTAAGAAATGGGATTAAAGACAATTTCTTATAAATTGTACCTATGATGTTCTGTATTGCTTTTTTTCTTTTTGGTAGAGGTAGTTTTGTAAATAAGGTCATGTATACATGTACATTTAAAAAATATCAATTGTCATATAGTAAGATTTTCCCCAGCAGTTTCCCAGTTTTCCCTACTTCTCTTCAACTTGATAACTGTTTCTTCTAAATTCCAAGAAGTCACACACTTCACTCTCAAAATTCTGCTTTATTACATCCTCGATTCTTATTACTTCTACCACACTTCTTTCTTATATGAATGTGTACATCATATGTAAAGTATATGTTGCTCCTACAATAGAGTAACAAAATCTTTATGCCAGGCAAGAAATGTCTTTTATTTTATTTTTTGAGATGTCACTAAGTAGGTGACCAAGAGATGCTCAAAGTAATATAATCTTGTCACTGCCTTTGTTAGTCTTCCAGAAGCTAAAGGTCAGATCATATTGATAAGGATGCCACACATTTTGGGTACATGATTTGAAGAATTGAAAATGAAAGAACTCCGGAAGCCTCTTTCCTGACAACTAGCTCTTATGGTATGTGAATGTGTTATACAGGCTGCCAATGGATAAAATCAATTATCAATAATTGTGAGATATGAAAAATATGAACCAAAACAATGACCAACCCAGCAAGATATCCAAATAATGAAACATTTATCTTTTGGTAACATACACTTGTCTCGTTGGACCTAGAACCTGCTAAGTAAAAGAGAATTTGTAGCTATATTTTAACTACATATTCTTATACTCTTAGAATAGTGTAACTCTCACTAATCCATCAATAAATTCATCAGGGAACAGACAGAGGCTACTAGAGAGAGAGATTCACAACTGTTCAGAAGAGGAGATTATATGGTGCCTATCTCCAAACAGTACAATACAATTCAACAACACTTGTGTTTAAGGCTGAGAGACCATTTCAAAGGCGACATTAGGCAGTGGGTAAGACAAAGGACAGTCAAAACTGCTGCTAAACAGTGTCTGATAAACATCAAGGGGACTCTGCATCCATAAAACCACAAAATAATGGTTTCTTGAATGAGAGTTGCATAGGACTACACCAGTGGTAATACTACTGAGGAGAGGGAAACTTTCCCATGGCTCTGTAGATAAAGAGGTACAGGCAGACAATGGCGGCTTCTTTTCTCCTTCTCCTCCTTCTCCTTCTCCTTCTTCTTCTTCTTCCTCCTCCTCTTCCTCCTCCTCCTCTGCTTCCTCCTCTCCTCCTCCTCTTCTTCTTCCTCCTGCTCTCCTCCTCCTCCTGCTCTCCTCCTCCTCCCCTTCCTTCTCCTCCTCCTTCCTCCCTCTCTTTCTTCCTTCTCCTTCTTCTAAATTTCAATTATTTTACTTTTTTACATTCCAGTCATTGCCCTCCTGGTCCCCCTTCATATAGTTCCTCACCCCATTCCTCCTCGCACTTGTCTCTAAGAGGGTGCTCCTCCTTCCCTGAGGTCTCAATGATCTCCAGGATTAGTCGTACCTTCTTCTTTTGAGACCAGATCAGACAATACTATTCTCTATATACTTGGAATAGCCCTTGTATGCTGCCTGGTTGGTGGCTCAGACTCTGGGAGCACCCAGGGGCCCAGGTTCATTGAGACTGCTGGTCTTACTATGGGGTTGCCCTCCCCTTCAGCTCCTTCAATCCTTCCCCCAATTCAACCATAGGCATTGCTACTTCAGTCAATGGTTGGGTGTAAGTATCTGTATCTGCCTCAGTCAGCTGCTAAGAGGTTCTCTCAAAGGACAGCCATGCTAGGCTTCTATCTGTAATCACATTAGAATGTAAGCAACAGTATCAGGCCTTGGTGCCCTTCACCTCATGAGATGGATCCCATGTCAGACTGGTCACTGGACTGCTTTTCCTTCTGACTCTTCTTTTTATCTCTGCAGTTCTTTTAGACAGAAACAAATCTGTGTCAGAAATTATGATGTGGGTTGGTGACCCCTGCTTCCACTTGGGGTTCTGTCTATCTACTAGAGATAGACTCTGAGTTTCCCTTACCCCACTGTTGGGCATTATAGATAAGGTCACTTCCACCAAGTCCTGAGATTCTGTCACCACCCAGGTCTCTGGGATTTTCTAACGAAGTTCCCCCAATTCTCAATCCCAGAAGCTGCATATTTCTGTTCATTTTCCTGGCTGCCATACTTTATCCTGTTCCCCCTTTTCTCTTCTCCCCTCTCCCACCAAAATCCCTCCCTCCCTCTGCTTCCTATAACTATTTTGTTCCCCCTTCTAAGTGGATTGAAACATACACACTTGGGCCTTCCTTCTTTTTTCTTTTTTTTACCTTTATTTTTTATTTTTATTTATTTTACGTATGTGAGTACACTGTAGCTGTCTTCAGACACACCAGAAGAAGGTTTCAGATACCATTATAGATGGTTGTGAGCCACCATGTCGTTACTGGGAATTGAACTCAGGACCTCTGGAAGAACAGTCGGAGCTCTTAACCACTGAGCCATCTCGCCAGCCCCTTGGGCCTTCCTTCTTGTTAAACTCCTTATGGTCAGTGTGTTGTATATTAGGTGTTTTGTACTTTTTGGTTAATGTCTGCTTATCAGTGAGTACAAACAAGGCATGTCCTTTTGGGCCTGAGTTACACCACTCAGGATGATATTTTCTAGTTTCCTCCATTTTCCTTCAAAACTCATGATGTCTTCCTTCTCAATAGCTGAAGAGTATTCCATTGTGCAAATGAACCACATTTTCAGAATCCATTTTTCAGTTGAGGGACATTTCATCTGGGTGGTTTCCAGCTTCTGGCTATTATAAATAAGGCTGCTATGAACATAGTGGAGCATCTTTTCTTTATATGCCCAAGAGTGGTATACCTGGGTCTTCATATTGAACTATTTCCAATTTTCATGAGAATGATTTCCAATGTGGTTGTACCAATTTGCAATCTCACCAGCAATGGGGAGATTTCTTTCTCCCAATCCTAACAAGCAAGAACTGTCACTTGAGTTTTTTATCTTAGCCATTCTGATTGATGTATGGTGGAATCATTGGCTTATTTTGATTTACATTTTCCTGATGTTGAACATTTCTTCTTTTTAATTTTATTTAATCTCTTTTTTATGGTACAGATTTTATGCCCCTCCAAGTCAGTACTGTAACTGTTGCCCATCCCATACCTCCTCCCCATGTATCTAACAAGGATGTTTCTACCCACACCCACCTTTGACCCCACTAGACATCACCACTTCCTGGGGCCTCTAGTCTCCTGAGGGTTAGGTGCATCTTCTCTGACTGAACCCAGACCCGGCAGCTCTTTGCTGTATATGTATTGGCGGCCTCATCTCAGCTGGTGTATGCTGCCTTGTTGGTGATTCAGTATCTGAGTCATCTCCGGGATCTAGGTTAATTGAGACTGCTGGTCCTCCTACAGGGTCACCCTCCTCCTCAGCTTCTTCCAACTTTCCCCTAATTCAACTTTGCTTCATGACCATTTGAAATTCCTCTGCTGAGAATTCTCTTTTTACCTCTGTATTCCATTTTTAAGTTGGATTCTTTGGTGTTTTGGAGGTTAACTTCTTGATTTTTTTTTTGTATATTTTGGATATAGCCCTCTATTGTTACAGGATTAGTGAAGTTTTTCTTTTCCCCCCAATCTGTAGCCTTCTTGGAGAGGTTTAGATTCCCGTTTTTAGAGATTGGCCCAATGAAATGTTATCATCTCAAATCATCAGGCCTAATCTCATATATTTGAATAACTCTCTCTCTCTCTCTCTCTCTCTCTCTCTCTCTCTCTCTCTCTGCGTGTGTGTGTGTGCGCAAAAGGGTTCTAAGTAAAGAAGAAAACTACAGAAAAATAACAAAAGTCATGAACTTAAGAGGACATTCAGTGGTACAGGAGAGTTAAAAGAGTAAGGGGAGGGGTGGAGATTGAGTAAACATAGTATTCATGTGTGAAATTCTTAAACATATGTATGAAATTCTAAAAGTTCCAAACACTGAACTACATTTTAATCATTTTGTTTATTATTGTCTGTGTTCATATGTATTTATAGATACACAAGGGGGCAGCTTTGTAGAATATATTCTCTTTCTTCACCTTTATTTTGGTTCTGAGGATCAAAGTCAGATTGGCAGGCTTATGTATCAAATATCTTTATTTGTTTGATAAACTGTCTAACCCTTATTCCAGTCTTTCATAGACTGTCAATGCTTTTTCTGTTTTGCATATCTCCAATAGTTATGATAAGCACATGGTTAATTTCAGTAAGATGTACTATTTTACTTTATATGTTAATTAATTGTGGCCAAATAATTTTTAGTTCCCCCAAAATTGTAAATTTATTTTTAAAATATTGTGGTTTTGTGAATTAGAAACACATGCCTCTCCCTACTCGTTTTACTTGCTAATGAAGAATACCAGTGAGTAACTATACTTATGATTCTGTAAAAATTTACTTATTCCATTTGTTTAGTTTTATGTACACTTGATCTTGAGTTGGTATCTTCTTTTCTCATCTTTACAGTCCAGGGAATTTCACAATTTGAGTATAATTCACTATTAAATGGTACATAAAAATACCAAATCCTTGTTAGCTTTAGGATTCTGTTGCTGCGAGTCAATATGAAGAAGCTTACTCTTTAAATGTATTGACTTTCTAGTCCGTGAGTGTGGTTTATGTCTTTACTAACATAAGCTTTTTATGAAACATTTAATCAATATTTTATAGATTCTAATATAGAGAATTTGACCATCGGTTATCTTTTTTCCTATTATGATAAACATAAACTGTAAATGTATTCTTAGTTCATTTGTATACACCAAGATTTTCAAAGCATGGGTGCACGTTTAATTTTTTCTCATCATTATTGTTTGACACGGAAATAATTCTATTCATTTTTCTGTTAGTTCAGCTGATTTCTTTTTAATATTTTTTTCTTGAAAATTGTAGACATTTTAACAGTGTATTTTGATCACATCTATTCACTGCTAGTGTTTAAGTCCCTGTAGTGAACACTACCCAGTCCTACGTACACACCTGTCTCCTATAAAATTCATGTTCTTTTTAAAATTGATACTAGGAACTCTTGTATTCCGGTTAGGGCTCCACATAATTTCAAGGGCCTGTAGCCATTCTTTGGAGAATGAAAATACTTTCAGGAGCCATATCTTCAGAAGACAGCATTTTTCCTCACCATGCCATAAGTACACGCATATCCTGTCTATCTACTTGACTTCTTTTTTGTATTTTTATGGCCAATTCAACTTTAAAATAAAAAATACATTATTTTATATAATTTTATTTTATTTGTTTTAATTCTTAGGGTTTTTTTCCTATGATTATGATGGCAATTTACAATTTGTGTGTGTGTGTGGGTGGGGTGCATGTGCATGTGTGTGTGCGTGTGCAAGCACATTTGGTAGTGCCTTCTTTATGTTCTGGCTATGTACGGTCCAATAAAAGCAAACAAGATGAGAAATATTCCCAATTTTTTATCTACTAACACATTCAAGATTTCAGTTTCAATTCTTTTTTATTGTTCTATATTCTGTCAATAAAAATATCTCTCCTTAGTGCGTTATTGCTACTGGGAGATTTAAATTTATTTCAAAAGGAATACACAATAAATATCTCCATGTTTGCTTTATTTGCACTCTATGCCATTATAGTTTGAGGTTGGCACAATAAACTACATTTAGATGTGGTACAGAGCACCTTAAGTCTGTGAAGTCTTAGGTCTACATTACTCTCCCCATGTCTTCATTCAGTCTAACGAACCATCTTCTACCAGACTCTTATATTACCTCATGATAATTAACTATGCCGTGAATGAGTGAGGAAAGAGTAAGTTTCATAATTGCAATTGACATAGCCTTGTTCTTATTGATAACATTTTATTTTATAAGCATATTCAAAAAATTATTCCTTCTTGTATGTACAATCACAGTTTTAGAAAGGAGTTGACTGAAACTAACAATATCTTGACAATAAATGCTTAAATTTTAACAAGTAACTTCTAACATAGATGCCCTCTGCTGAATCTCACCTTACACAGGATGATATTTCACAGAAAATATAGAGCATAGATGGGCTTAATTCTGAGAAATGTGCCATTTTATATTTTGTATCATAACATGATTCCTATCCAATCAACATGAGTCCCATAAAAGTAAAATACAGTACTGTAATTCAAATGACACTGTGTATAATTTTCCATGTCCAGAAGTGAAAGAATTTGGTACAGTAAAAAAATATTGTTTGGTTTCCAGAAGGTCTGATGACAAAACATGATATGGTGGTGAGTATCACAAATTTATTTTTAATATAGTTTGAGTGATATGATGATAATTTATGTCTGTAAAGTTTCAAATCACTATTTCCCTTTATTTTATTGCATCTTTTATTTGCAAGAAAATATTTTAAAAGTCTTTAAATCAATTAAATTTAAATTAAATTTAATTTAATTTAAGAAAATATATAAAATGTGATGAATAAATGCTGCTAAGGCTATAAATTGTTTTCTAACTTAAATATAAATCTTACATTTTTATTTTTGATTCACAGTTAACTAGGGTTTATTTGATATCTGTTACTTAGAAAGTTTAAAATACCATAATATGGTGTATATTATTTTCAATTAACACATTTCCTTTAAAGGTAATGTGAAAATTGTTAGAAAAGTTTCTTTTATCTTGAATTTGAAAAAAAAATAATCTTAATCGTGCATTGAGTTCCTTGTTCTGTGTTGAATTAATTGAGGAACATAATCCTAGAAAACACTTTCATTCACTAAATCAAATAATGCCTATGTTCATCTCTGGTCAATTTGATTTCTTTCTGAAATTGGAGAAAGGCAGACATTTAAATGTCTAATTCATAGCATTTTAGAACTTATAATATTTGTTCAAGTTTATTGCTGTATTATCTTAGGGATCAAAATTTGTTCCTTCATGGCCTCATAGTTTTCACTTGTGAGCCTGTCTTTCCCTGTTCTACGAATCACTTCTCAATTAACTTGCTTTTATAAACTTCTTACTGTATTGTGCTGTATTAAAATGTTTGGATGCTATTCTCAGTAGGAAAACACATATCAAATTCATTGTTTACGCTTCCAGATATTGAGTAGAAAGGTCACTGTGCAGTTTCCAATAGAGAATTCTTCACTTATTGATTTCTGAGAAGTTACATTTCCTAAGATTTTGTCAATGAGGCAGTGTTGCAACAATTTCATTTCTGTGTTTCACTCATTAATTTTCCAATAGGATGCTATAAATTGAAGAAACAACAAGACAGCAAGTCAGAATGGAACTGGGCTTTAAGATTTTTTTAATTCTCAAGATTGTGTTCAAAAACTTTCTGTAAATAAATTGTTATGATTTATTATACCTGGCTCATTTCCCTAAGAATCACAGAAGCAGATAACACTTTGTATTAAGGAATCCATATCAGGTTGCTGAAGACATTTTGTAGTCAGTGTCTGCACTGATGTTATTAAACATTACCATTGCATAGCTAGAAAAGACATAAACATTTTGCAAGAAAATTAGTGTTCATTTTAAAGAGAAACAGAAGAATCCCAGTTCTAATTTAATTGGTTTTGATACATACTCATGTGAGGGTAAATAACATATTGAACAGGCATTTTGTCACTTTTGGTGAAGTACGAGCATGAAACCGCCAGGATAATTACTTTTAATAAATTACTGAGATCATTAAAGTGCAGCAAATGCATGATTTTAAGCATGCCCTAGTTTATCTACCTTTATGTTACGGAAGCCATAATTTTCTCTTTTACTTCAGGATAGTTTCCTCTACTGAGGAACTCTAAATCTTTCCCCAGCCATAAATACGTGCACATAAACCAATGATTTATTACAATTTAGCTTCTGTTTCTGTGGAGGAGGTTTCCTGTGTGGAGAAAACTCATTAATCTCATTCACAGCTCATAGTATAAACATAACCTTTAGAATATATAACAGAACAAGTTATGTTTTCGGGTGATTTACTGTTTCTGTTTTGGAAAAAGAGCAAATTGTGGTGTTCTCTTCTATTCTTAACTTTAATATTCATTGAAACATTTGTACTATTAATGCAAACCAGTCGCAAAAAACAATATTTTTACTGTGACATCACTTTTTCTTACATTTATTATAGAAATATAGATTAAAATGTGTTCTGACATAGAAGAAACTCCAAAACAAAACAGTATTTTGTTTTTGTGATGTAAATTGGTTTCAGATACTGAATATAATTATAAACCCAATTTTACATGTACCTACACTGAAACATCATTTCATATTAATTTAACATAAAGTCCTTTAAGAGAAACAGACTTAAGATCAGTATGTCTTGCCAAATAATTTCCGTGTTGTTCTTTCTAAACAGTTTTGTTCTGCCATTCTAGATTTTCACGTGTTCTACTATTTCACGTTGCCTATGCGTAATTTTCATAACACGAGTGAATGTCCTGTTGCCCCTCATAAATTTTGTTCAAATTAGGTTTTCATTCAGCTCATTTTCAAATATTTTGACACAAAGTTTCACTTTGTGTGTTGCTTAGTCAATATACAATGTTGAATTAGAGATATAATTCTCAATGTATTATAAATGAACTAACTTTCTTAAGTATAAATGATCTAGTGACTTATGCGGTAATACCTATGAGTCATTAATAGGCAGCAGCATTCCTTTTTAAGTATAGAATGTGTAGCATGCACAATATTATTTTGTTTAGTTAGGAATTTGAAGGTGTGACTTAATACCAGCTTTTAACACAACATTAACTCAAGTCCTGTGTAAAGTGTTAAGCATTCTGGCTAATGTTTGAATGTGTGTCTTATTCAAATACTTAAAAAGTTCACTTTGACCTGGCATAGAATGAATAGTATAGGCTTTGAATAAAATTCTAAACAGAAGACATGCATAATGTATCTTGCCAAATTATTTTTGTTGTTCTTTCTAAATAGATTTGTTCTGCTATTTTAGATTTTCTTACATTGCTTTTATTAGACCTCACTCAGAAATAATATATTCAAATACTTTCTTAGGTATCAAAAAACCTGTTGTCTCCATGCTTGGTAGCATGGCAGTAGAGGGCAGTATGAAAATATGAAAACAAATTATTGACCACTTTGGGCATTATGCTAGGACACTCAACACAGAAGGAAGGAAGCTTTTGTTTCAATCATAAATTATCCATAATTACCAATCCTTGAATTGAGAATAATCTGCCATAATCTTACTATGCTTACCAAATAAATACTGGGTCTTCACTTGGCTGCAATTGCAGTGTCTTGGCTGTGTTTTGAAACTTCTTCTCTGAACAAAATGTGGACATTAGGTCAATGTGTATCAACATATGGCTTGATTTCTACTCTCAGATGGCTTTACCCATAATGTTCTGACAAACTGTGATTCCTTCCATCTGCCCATTTTTCTTGTCTCTGATCCTAGTATGGATAGAGCATATGGGATATCATAATAATTAATTTACCAATGTTCTTATTCTTTCTGCCAACAACAAATTACTTTTGGAAGATAGAAATCTAAAAATCCAACATCCGCTATAATTGTGCTCCAAAGCATGGGGAGCTATTGTTATACGTCAATGGCATTTTACACACAAGATTTGGGCTAACAAAGGTACCAAGTACACAGAAAATTGCAGCATCAATGGTGGAATGCTTAACTTTATACTTGTAATTTTAATCCAGAGAAGGGAGAAAGTATTCTTTAACCAACTTTACTAAGCACTTTACTCAAACCATTCTCCAGCTTATGTGCTTTGAGCAAAATCATTCAGTACTCTTGTCATCATTTGATCAGAAGTCATGTATTAAACAATAAATTGGATAAAATGCTATTATGACAGCATTGATTATACACGTTTTATCCCCTAACTACACCATAGCTGCTCCTATCATATAATATTTTATTAGAATCTCCTCTGCTGTTAACAAAGTGATTCTTCCCCTGAAACTTCCTTTATAGATATCAGTAAAATCATCAGCATATAGTATATATTCTATAAGTTACTATCTAAAACACATTCCTGCTCCAGGGCCTTCCATAGTAAAAGCAAATGTCTTACTGACATCCGATTTTATCAGATCAGCAATTTTACTGGATATTTTTGCAAGTATTACATTTTTGAATGCAACATTAAATAAGCTTTAGTTTTTGTTACACACAAGGAAAATGAATACAGGTGATGTTAGGTACTTAATATGCATCAGGCACTGTAATGTTGCATTTCATGCTCTGTCTCATTTAATCCCCAGAATGTCTGTGTTCAGTGAGTCTTGGCAGCATTTTATAACCAGGTAACTGAGACTGAGTGAACTTAAAACATTGCTGAGTGCAGAGTCAGTACTGAAACCCAAACCCTTGAGAACATAATCTTTGCTCAACCTTATCTGTCTAGATCCCATGCACCGCTGCAGACTTCCGTTGGGATGCCAGGCCATTTCTGTGCATGATTAAGGGACATCTTTGTGTTGAGTTATTTCACTAGCGCTCCAAGCTTCACCACTGACTGGAGAAAACTGTTAGGAATAATGATTCCATCCAGGCTTTTCTCTTGACCTTCTCTCAATAATGGAACATTTCCTTGAATTTATAATAAACTAAGGGGCATAGTAAAAAAAATGGGAATTAACGCTGCGTCAAGACACGAATACCATTTGAAATAGCAGCTGAAGCCAGGAAGAAATTGGTTCTCTAAAAGACTTTGTCTGAACCTGAGCAGAATAATTCACAGTAAGTACTCAAGGGTTGTTGCGGTGCCATTGTTTTTCCAGATATATATTTTGTGTTAATATTTTGTCAGAAGAAATCTCCCATTGATTACCAGTATTACATAATTTATTTTAGCTGAGAGACAGACTTAACTATTTAAATTTGCAAAGTATTGTTATTTAATGAAAGGAAATGTTTTCTTCTTTCACCACTTTCCGTAAATTTGGAAAGAAATTATTTGGATTTGCTCACTTACAGTGTTTACCCTTTTGATTTCTCTTGCTATTCATGATTAGCTGCATATTTATCTTAATCTCTCTTTAATATATAAATACATAGATAGTATTGGATTACATTTATAACATATACATATATATGATGACAGGATGCAAATAATATGATGAAAAAATAAAGAAGAACAATCTCACATAACTTACCTCTTATTCCTTTTGAAACTTTACAGTCTCAGTGTGCAGTTACAGTTTCCAAGGCCTGAAATTTGAATGCTTAGCCTAAGCCATCATGATCAATCACCTACAGTCTTATTGGAGCTTCCAGTTTGAACTTTTTGGTGCAACTCATGTCTTGCACAGCTTACTTTTATTTCAATGCTGCATCTAAAGTAATATTTGTAAAGATTCATTTATTATCTTTCAGGTACTAAACATTTTCATAGCCTTGCAAGGTAGTTTAAACAAAAATTTGAATTATTTACCTACCAGAGGATATTACTGATCAAGTCACCTGTCCTTATATTTCCGAATTTCTCAACCACTTAGTCAGCTACATTAGTGCTGAAAGAGCACCCAGAAGTGGTCTGTGAGCATTCTTAGTCTGAAACGATCTTGTTCAACCTTCACCATCCAGATTAGCCTTCAGAGAAGTAAAGTCTAATCAACAATAATTCTTTGTGAGATATGCAATTCAATATCTTTCATTTTTAACTCTATTCTACTGAGCTATACTCTTACAAAAATCCTCATTTTACAATTGTTACAATTTATAATAACATACCGACTTGCCTATGTTTCTCAAGAATCAAAATTTCCTGAAGTAACAGAGAAGCTTTGATATTTTTACCACTTTGGACCTAGTATTTTTATTTACTTTCTTTATCTTTTTAAAAGTAAAACCTTTAGAAATTTCTCATAGGCCTTTATAAAATACATGGAACAAATATTTTCTCGTCACCGTGTTAGTTCAACAAATTAAAGTATAACTATATTCAGCAAAGACTTAAAATTGAGTGTGTGGTGGCTAGGGAGTTAGTTGTTTCTGTGGCAAAAGCATTTGCTTGCTCCAGAATAAGGACCTGAGTTTCAGGTCTTCATCATGTAAGAACGAACCGAATCTGATGGTGTGCACTTGGAATTCAGAGAGAGGGGTGGGAGACAGGCAGATGCTATGAACTCTTTCAGGAATAAGTCTTAGTCACATCAGAGAGCACCAGATTCAGTTAGAAAGCCTGCCTTAAAACCAACATGGAAACCTCCCTTCTACACATGCAGAAATATTGGAATAGATACCTGAATTCACTTGTGTCTATACATACACAGCAGACACACATCAGGAAAGCTGGTAACAGTAGTCGGTACATCATGCTTAAAACTCCAAGTCTTCATGCGAAGTCTGAATCTTTTAGGGAGTCAATAAGAGAGGAGGGGAGGGAGGGAGGGAAGGAGAGAGAGAGAGAAAGAGAGAGAGAGAGAGAGAGAGAGAGAGAGAGAGAGAGAGAAAGAGAGTATGCCTTTAGAAAAGTGCAGTTATTTGCAACCTAATGGCTCATTATATTACGTGGCACAGATATTTTTTTTTTTAATGCTGCGGCTCGCTATGAAAAAGGATGCAAATTAGAGGCAAATAGGTTATGATAGAATAGAGATGTTTATCAGTAGAATCGAGGATATTTGGAATCTCTCTTTTCTAAGGCTCTCAAAATAGAGTTTTGGGGATCAGGTCATTCGTGGTAACATAAAATTATACACATTAATTTAAGAGTAACAAAATTTTAGCTCATTTTCCACTACCATTTATCTCTAGTAGTTTATACACAGTCACTAAGATGCCTGACGTTTTGTAATGCTGTCCCTTTAAAGGACATTTTCAATAAGGCCCCTAAACATCGTTACCTTTTCTACCTCTCCACTTGTTGCTCATATCTGGGCGAGGCTGCCATTTTAAGAGCCTAACTACCGTGAGGTTATCTCTTTTGAAAAGATCCAGTTTTTCTTTAAAGCAAAATGACATCTAGGCGCAGAGGCCCAATTATAATTAACAGTCAGCAGAATTGTAATTATAAGTAAAATGTTTCATTATATCTGTTCGACTTTTAACTGAGTCTCTGTTCGCTGCAACGCTAATAAGCAGCTAGGAACTGCTGACTTGGCAGCCTCCCGCATCACGTTTGTGGTAACAAAGGAGGTTATGAAAATGAATTCACCGCAGAAGCCCTACCGAGTTAGTTACTATGATTCACAAGTTTATTATGGTAATAAAGCAACATGAGACAGTAATGCTAGGCCCTCCTATGTACAAGGAATGCTCAATATTGCTCTCAGCACATTATAAGGAAGGACTGTTCTGGGAGTTGTATATAACTGAGTGTAGCCGTTGTCTGGCTGCCGATGAAAACCTCCACTTCTTTTTCATTTTGTCCACATGTTCTTTTCCCCCAACTGAGAATTGTTCTATTGTTTCAGTTATACAAGCGAGGTGTTCTTAGTGTCGTGTCAAGGTTGTGGAATTACCTCTTTCTCTAGAAGAAAAGAGAAAATGGCACAATTTTGATCTTCAAACACAAAGGGACTGTCACTTTTCCTCTCCTCTCTGGGATTTTCGAATGAAGTGGGAGAGTTCAAGCAAATAGACAGAAGTGAAGTAGAGAATTCCAGTAAGACTGAAGGAAAAAAGAAATCCTTGAACTGCATAAATCTGGACTATGTCCCCGGCGTATCAAGCCAGTCAGCATGCACTTTGTACTAACACATGAATAGCACGAGTCTCCACCAAATGCCCAATGTCTAGGTGAAACCTAGTTGTTAACCAGGCGATCCTACACTGTGCCGGAGAAGTAATTTCTCTTTCTTTACAGTGATTTGATTTCTTTGTGCCCTCATCTTCTTTTATAAGTGCGATGATGTGTTTTCATCTTGAAACATAATTCACTCTTGAAAAGACCGCTTTCTTCATAATCAACCTTTATCAAACTGTATATTAGTTTCAGAAAGTTCACAGAAGTTGAAAAGGTCTATGTTCTTCTTACATGCTTTTCTATGGTAAATATTTTATTTTGGTAAACATTTTATTTCTGATATGGATAAAAATTTCACTTGAAAGCAATTTGTGAAATATTATTCAGGTTGGTGGAAATTATTACAAAAGAATCATCATTCTATTTACTTATCTTTTTGAATAGGGGAGTATATCAAAAGTCATACTGGTTTAGAAAACAAAATGTCACCATCAGCTTTTCTTATTTGATATTGATATTTCTTTCATTTCTGAAGGTTAATTTCTATAGTGTGCACCAAGTAGAACTATGCTTTTGTTGTTACTAAGTTCTACCCTCCATTGATTAATGAAACTGAATACAAACAAAAAGAAAAAACAAAATTGATTATGGAGGTATGATTTGTGTAATGATACAAAATATATTGCATCTTCTTTGACAGATAAAATATTCACTTCAATAGGTAACTGCAGTTTATACACAAAAGCTTAAAAGGCTAAAAAATGAAGAAGTGAACATAACAATTTTGAAAGAAACAAAATGAATAAAATTACACATTAGTAATGAATCAATGGAAATTTCCAGTACCATCAGCACATAAAATGTTTTGTAATAAATTTAAAATAGTACGATGACAACCTTATGGTGTTCAAAAATTTCTTGCGACAGTATTGAGAGATACAGAGGGATAGAGAGAGATTTAGTCTCCTTCGCTGGAAAAATAGAACAGATAAGATTTTGGGAAATAGCATTAAAAAACCAGCACATAAAAACAGAAAATGCCTTTAGAGAAGTGTAGTTATTTGCAGCCTAATGGCTCATGATATTATTATGTTTGTATTTAAATGAAAATGGCCCTCACAGTTTGATGTATTTGAATACTAGCCCCCAGTTGGTAAAGGTGTTTCAGAATAGTTAGGAGAATTAGGAGGTGAGGGTATGTGTGAGGTGCAGTGTCACCTGAAGCCAGCTTTGAGCTTTCCAAAGCCTCACCCATCCCTACTTTGTGCTCTCTCTCTCTCTCTCTCTCTCTCTCTCTCTCTCTCTCTCTCTCTCTCTCACACACACACACACACACACACACATTTTCCCTCTTTCTTTTCTCTCTGTGTGTCTGTTTGTCTGTCTGTCTGTCTCTCTGCTATCAACTTTGTGATAAAAATCTGAGCTCTTAGCAAACGCTCACGTCACGGCCACCACGTTTTAACTCTCCATCATACACCCTAACCCTCCTGAACTGTAAGTCCAATTCAACATTTTCTTACACAAGTTGACATGATCATGGTGTTTTTATCACCACAGCAATAGAAAAGTAAATTTTAAAAGTTATCTTAGGAAACTAGTGCCACCTATCAAATTCAAAGTATTGTTGAATCTGGAACATTGGATATTCTCAGACAAATGGAAGCTATAATCTTTGGGATGATGGCAATTTTATATATTTTCTGTACTGGTAATCTCAACAGTTGTTTTAATACCTTAAAATGACTACATGAGCTATACATCCATTATGCAGAATGCTTTGACAAAGTCAGCTAATTTAAAATTTAATCGATAGGAATATCATTTGAATACTTGAACACCATGAAGTAAGCAAGTGGACACATATTTATTCAGTACAAAAAGGGAGATACAATTTTCATTGACTCATGGAGTCAGTATTATGAAAGACATACTCTTGTCCAAATATATCTGTGGAATTGTACTGATAATGAACAAAGGGACTAGAGGATTTCCGTAAGTTGTGTATTTGTGGAAATTTACAAACGTCTTTAACATTTATACACTTCAAAGTGAATCAACATTTCCAGTACGCAAGAAAAACCTGATTCAGAAACTTTAAACAAATTTAAATTGACACGAAATTGTAATATTGAATATAGGATAGACATAGAAATTTAAGTGAATGCTTAACTGATATTTCAGAAATATCCTTTGGTGGTTTGCAGTATCAACTTGAAAGATGGTAGAACCGGATACCTTGGATAAAAATATATGTATATGTCTTTTGTGTATTTTCTGGATGTGCTGGACTGAAATAGGAATATGTACCCCCATTTCAAATTGAGAACTGCCATTCATCTCCCTTTGTTTCCGGGTATGGAGTCAATTTGACCAGTTGTCCCAAGCTCTTGCCATGATAGCTTAAGTGCCACAGTGACCTGTGAACCCTGACCGCAAAGACTGTTGCAACTTCAGCTTACAAAAAAAAAAAAAATCACAAATGCCAAAATACAAACAAGAATATTCGGTTGAAGAATCAATTGCGAAACTTAATCTAAATGTATGCCTCAATTTCTACCTTGTAAAACATACTTTAAGTATGAACGGATTTTATTTGGTAGCGTAAGTTACCTAGTCGGGGTAATATCTCCCTCGTCATATTTAATTGTATTAAATGTGTGGGTTTACGTGTGGGTTTATTGTAGAAAATGTCTACAGTATTCCACGTGACTTTTCAAGAAACCTTTAGTGTTAATTATCTGTCATTGTATTTCGTTCTCTATTATTTATCTCCACCCTTGTTGGGTTCAGTAGGAACGGATTCCCATAGCTCACAGATGTGAATGCTTGGTCACTAGGGAATGGCATTACTTGGAGGTATTTTCTTGTTGGAGTAGGTGTGGCCTTGTTGAAGGCTGTGGCATTTCAAATGTAGAACAAGCCAGGCCCAATCTCCCTCTCATTTTCCTGCCTGCTGATCAGGTTGTAGAACTCACAACTTCCTCTCCAGCACTCTCCATGATTTCCACCATGATGATTACATGCTTTCTTGCATGAGTTGCGGTGATCATGGCTTCTCCTCACAGCAGTAAACACTGACGAAAGCACAGCCCCACTCAGTTTAACTTAATGATATTTATTATATTTTCCCTCAATAGCACAACATTCTTTTTCTCTCTCCTTGGAAAATATTTTTCGCCCTTAATGTCTTGTGGCCTACCTGACACATATGGTTATCCTATATGAAACATGCATCTATAAAGCTTAAATGCTAGCAATCACATATAAGATAAAATATTAAGTTTTTTTTTCTTTCTGGATATGAGTTACTTCAGATGATTATATTGGATAATATAGCTCCCTAAGTTTACCTATAGACATAAAAATGTCATTTTTCATAACATCTTAGGCAATATTTCACAAACAAACAAATAAAGTCATCCATAATGATAATTTATACTCATAAATCAGTGCAGGAATAACCAGAAAAGCTTCCTCCACGAGCAAATGGGATCTGGTAGAGAGACTCACAGCCAGACTTTATTTGGAGAGTAGATGGGACATTGGGAGCTGGGAGAGTAGAGGGAAGGGAAACTTGTGGTATGAGAGAAAAAAAATATTTTCAATTAAAAAATAAAGCCAAACAAAACAACAAAACCTATTTTTCTCTGCTACTTATATTAATTTTTATATTCCTAGGTACCTCCATGCTCCAATTTCTGGCTGAGTGTTTGATTAGTTGACATTAGTTATCTTTTATATAGTCTTTTTTCCTCCTCAGTATTTTAATCAAGTTTTAAGTAATGTTAATTACAGCATTTGAAGGAAAGAGCTAATTCCACAGAAAAAGGAAGACTCTATAATATACCCATTAAACTGCTAAAATTAGTGGTGAGGCTACAAGAGGAGTCAGTTGATATCCATAGTACTCTCAGGGTGTGACCACAATCACTAGACAAGCTCAGAGTTGGAGAACACGGAAGATATTTCATACTCTGCTGCAATGGCAAAATAAAGAGGATGATGATGATGATGATGATGATGATGATGAGGATGAGGAGGAGGAGGAGGAGGAGGAGGAGGAGGAGGAGGAGGAGGAGGAGGAGGAGGAGGAAAAAAACACACCACAAGGAAAAATTCAGTACTGAATGACTGGCTCCACCCTCTCCACCATAAAATAGTACAAAGCAAGTAGCTAACCATACTGAAAGACTACTTTTTGGTGTAAAACAGGGAGCCAGGATAGAAACAGAGGATGATGGGAACAGGGTGCTACGTTTGTCTAAAATCGTCCCTTTCACATAGGCGAGTAAGTGCTTCTGAGCAGATAGGATTGGGACACCAGGGTTCGATGCTCTGGAAGCCACAATTTCATGTGGGGACTGGATTCATATTTACAAAGGGTCTGCAGGTTCCCAGCTTCGTTTTGCAGCTTGTCATCTTTAGAGGGACTCCTCCCCAACCCATACCTACAACTAAAAAAGACCCTTTCTGGAATGGGGTTTCTGCTGTACCTCCAAAATGGCAAACACCTTAAAGCCCTGTCATCCTTAGTCTGGAGGTCTAACTTGATATTTATCAACTCTCGCATCCCCGTCATACATTAAAAGGAAAACTAAATGCTACAAAATAGATTAAAATTAACGGTTGTACAATATTCATTTATGCTTGAAATCCCAGTTCTAAACCAAGCTTATGGCTGTTCTTGCCATCCAGCAGGGCTGACAGCGTCAGTTTGATATTTGGTTTTAGGGTCTGAGTGTACTCTAAGCCAATCAGGCTAGAGTTGCTCTTTTTGGCTGAAAAGCAGGCAAACCTGATGCTTGGTTGCTAAAGCCAGTGTCACTGTTTCCTGCAGTCCTGGAGAGATTGAAAGCAGTCTCCAACTTCTTGTTCACCTATGGTAAACGGAGTCTTGAAATTCTGTATGGTCATTCACATTAGTATAAAGCTGGAATTTGTCCATCTTGTAGACAACTGCGAAGTTGCTCTGGGACTCACTAAGGCCTTCAAGGTTTCAAAATTCATCTGGTAGTCAGCCAGCCAGCTCTTGTAGCCAAGCAGCAGAGCGCCCCGGATTGAAGCCCTAGCGTTGTCAAAGTCCACATCACAGCTCAGGTTGATATGCTCCCTCTTGTACCCTTTCTTGATTTTAGCACCCCCCCAAGTCCCCATGTTAGGCGAGAAAGATGAATCAAAGGTCAGCTTCCATCCATGAGAAAGGTGGTCTTCTACGGTGATCTGAGTCCATCAGTACTTGGTTTTTAGACTGCCTGTCATTCAAGACTTTGGTGGTCTCCGTATTGGCAGAGCCTGAGCTGGTAAATTCCAATCCATTCTCGGACCTCGTTTTCCAGTTAAGTTTTATTAAGCCAAAGCCATAGCCCTTGGTGAAGACGTCCCTGGTGGACTTGCCATGATCAGCGTGCATGGGAGGTACAGCCGTGTTCTTGGAGGTGACGGCAGAACAGTCCCAGCTATGGCTTGCAGTGAGGAGCTATGTTTTGTACATTCTATGTACCAATCTTCTGTGGGATTTATAGCTGAAAAATGTGCTTTCCCGTTCTGTGGACCACTGCTGTTAGCAAATCATGGCGTCCATTATTATAATAGAAACGTTTGGTTTCGTATAGTCACTTTTGTCAATTTTTGGTCTTAATGCCTGTTCTATCATTGCTCCGCTTAGAAAACACTTTCTTGTGACTCTTAGTTGAAGCACACGTTCCACTTTATTCACTGTATCCACTTTATTTAGTCCCATGGAATCTGGTCTTTCATAGAACACCTTTGAAAATTTGGAGTTGAGTTTTTGTAGGTTGAGAGATGAAGGTCTAGCTTAATTTTCTACATGTAGGTTTTTTACTTTTTAGGATTATGCTTTTTTCATTTTATTCTTGAGATTATTATATAAATACACCGTTTCACCCTCCCTCCAATCAATACTTCACAATGTAACAAAATGTAACTGAAGCTTGGGGAGCACTGCAGAAAAAGTGCATAGTGAGGGAGTTTGTTGTAGAACTGTGTGTCTGAGCAACACTAGAAGCTACTCGTAGATTTTATGTTTGACTGGCATCATTTATTGCAGATGCGGTCTTTCTTATCTATGCCTTTGGATTGCTTGGCAAAAGTCTGTTGGTTGTAGGAGTATGGTCTTATATCTCTTCTCTTGTATAAGTTCAATTCTTCTGAAATGAATAGGATTCTGTTTGTTTGTTTTTTGTTTTGTTTTGTATTGTTTTATCACAGCACCTCACTGGTTTTGATACTATAGCCCTACAGTTGCAGTAGTGGTTTCATTGATCAGGACAATTTTATATATCCTGGGTCTTTTATGTTTTGTGTGAATTTTAAGATATTTTTTTCAAATTCTATGGAGAATTGTCTTTTAATTTTGAGAGAAATTGCATTAAATCTGTAAGTTGCTTTTGCCAAGATGGACACATTCATAATACTAATCATATTAATCCCATGGGATGGTGTTTTGTCTCCTGGTTTGCCATGTAACTTAGCTTCAGAGTCCTGAAGCTTTTATTGTACAAGTCTTCAAATTTTGATTCATATTTATTCCAAGATATGTATTGAGGGTCTTAAGGATGAGGTTGTTTTATGATCTTTTTTTATGATTATCTCTAGTATTAGGGAATTGACTAATTTTTCTTTATTGTTAAGTTTGCTGCTAAATAGCTGACCATGCTCATGACATTTTCTGTTAGATTCCTTAAGGAGTTTGAATTCAGAACCACGAGTCCATCAAATAAGAATGCTCTTATCATTCATATATGTATCTCCCTTTCATCATCTCTTATTACTTGAGATGAGAGTTCATGTAATCTATTGAACTGGAGAACAAAGAGTGTACCTCTCCATAGTGAAGTAAAATGGCTTGAGTTCTCCATTTAGCATGATATTGGATGTGACATGGATGGATACTCTTTTTATTAAGTTAAGACACATAATAAGTAACGTCTATCCCTAGATTCACTAGAATGTTTATCTCGAATGATTGTTGGATTTTGCCAAATATCAGTGCTTCATATCAGGTGATACTCATGTTCCTGCTCTAAGTCCATTTGCATGACTTATTGAATATGTTTTTACAAATATTGAATAATCCCTTCTGTTTTTGTAAGTTGACTTTATTATGATGGACGATCTTCTTGACATATTCTTGAACTCAACTGATAAACACTTTATTGAGACTCTCTCTGTTTATGTTTATCAAGGATGTTTGCTTATTCTGATATATTAACCTCTATTGATATATTGACATTCTCTTTCTTTATCTCTCTTCCTTTCTCCCCCCACTCCCTCATTTATCCCTCTTTGTTGGGACTCTGTCAAGTTTCAGTACCAGAATAATACGAATCTTAAAATAATTTTAAAATATTCCTTCCATTTCCATTTAAGGGAATAGTTTATAGAACATTTGTCTTATTTGTTCTTTGATGATAGAATCTTGCACTAAATCCTTTTGACATTGTTTTTTTTTTTTTTATTAACTTGAGTATTTCTTATATACATTTCGAGTGTTATTCCCTTTCCCGGTTTCCGGGCAAACAACCCCCTCCCCCCTCCCCTTCCTTATGGGTGTTCCCCTCCCAACCCTCCCCCCATTGCCGCCCTCCCCCCATAGACTAGTTCACTGGGGGTTCAGTCTTAGCAGGACCCAGGGCTTCCCCTTCCACTGGTGCTCTTACTAGGATATTCATGGCTACCTATGGGGTCAGAGTCCAGGGTCAGTCCATGTATAGTCTTTAGGTAGTGGCTTAGTCTCTGGAAGCTCTGGTTGCTTGGCATTGTTGTACTTTTGGGGTCTCGAGCCCCTTCAAGCTCTTCCAGTTCTTTCTCTGATTCCTTCAATAGGGGACCTATTCTCAGTTCAGTGGTTTGCTGCTGGCATTCGCCTCTGTATTTGCTGTATTCTGGCTGTGTCTCTCAGGAGCGATCTACATCCGGCTCCTGTCGGTCTGCACTTCTTTGCTTCATCCATCTTGTCTAATTGGGTGGCTGTATATGTATGGGCCACATGTGGGGCAGGCTCTGAATGGGTGTTCCTTCAGTCTCTGTTTTAATCTTTGCCTCTCCCTTCCCTGCCAAGGGTATTCTTTTTCCTCATTTAAAGAAGGAGTGAAGCATTCACATTTTGATCATCCGTCTTGAGTTTCGTTTGTTCTAGGGATCTAGGGTAATTCAAGCATTTGGGCTAAGAGCCACTTATCAATGAGTGCATACCATGTATGTCTTTCTGTGATTGGGTTAGCTCACTCAGGATGATATTTTCCAGTTCCAACCATTTGCCTACGAATTTCATAAACTCGTTTTTGATAGCTGAGTAATATTCCATTGTGTAGATGTACCACATTTTCTGTATCCATTCCTCTGTTGAAGGGCATCTGGGTTCTTTCCATTTTCTGGCTATTATAAATAAGGCTGCGATGAACATAGTGGAGCACGTGTCTCTTTTATATGTTGAGGCATCTTTTGGGTATATGCCCAAGAGAGGTATAGCTGGATCCTCAGGCAGTTCAATGTCCAATATTCTGAGGAACCTCCAGACTGATTTCCAGAATGGTTTTACCAGTCTGCAACCCCACCAACAATGGAGGAGTGTTCCTCTTTCTCCACATCCTCGCCAGCATCTGCTGTCACCTGAGTTTTTGATCTTAGCCAATCGCACTGGTGTGAGGTGAAATCTCAGGGTTGTTTTGATTTGCATTTCCCTTATGACTAAAGATGTTGAACATTTCTTTAGGTGTTTCTCAGCCATTCGGCATTCCTCAGCTGTGAATTCTTTGTTTAGCTCTGAACCCCATTTTTTAATAGGGTTATTTGTTTCCCTGCGGTCTAACTTCTTGAGTTCTTTGTATATTTTGGATATAAGGCCTCTATCTGTTGTAGGATTGGTAAAGATCTTTTCCCAATCTGTTGGTTGCCGTTTTGTCCTAACCACAGTGTCCTTTGCCTTACAGAAGCTTTGCAGTTTTATGAGATCCCATTTGTCGATTCTTGATCTTAGAGCATAAGCCATTGGTGTTTTGTTCAGGAAATTTTTTCCAGTGCCCATGTGTTCCAGATGCTTCCCTAGTTTTTCTTCTATTAGTTTGAGTGTGTCTGGTTTGATGTGGAGGTCCTTGATCCACTTGGACTTAAGCTTTGTACAGGGTGATAAGCATGGATCGATCTGCATTCTTCTACATGTTGCCTTCCAGTTGAACCAGCACCATTTGCTGAAAATGCTATCTTTTTTCCATTGGATGGTTTTGGCTCCTTTGTCAAAAATCAAGTGACCATAGGTGTGTGGGTTCATTTCTGGGTCTTCAATTCTATTCCATTGGTCTATCTGTCTGTCTCTGTACCAATACCATGCAGTTTTTATCACTATTGCTCTGTAATACTGCTTGAGTTCAGGGATAGTGATTCCCCCTGAAGTCCTTTTATTGTTGAGGATAGCTTTAGCTATCCTGGGTTTTTTGTTATTCCAGATGAATTTGCAAATTGTTCTGTCTAACTCTTTGAAGAATTGGATTGGTATTTTGATGGGGATTGCATTGAATCTGTAGATTGCTTTTGGTAAAATGGCCATTTTTACTATATTAATCCTGCCAATCCATGAGCATGGGAGATCTTTCCATCTTCTGAGGTCTTCTTCAATTTCTTTCCTCAGTGTCTTGAAGTTCTTATTGTACAGATCTTTTACTTGCTTGGTTAAAGTCACACCGAGGTACTTTATATTATTTGGGTCTATTATGAAGGGTGTCGTTTCCCTAATTTCTTTCTCGGCTTGTTTCTCTTTTGTATAGAGGAAGGCAACTGATTTATTTGAGTTAATTTTATACCCAGCAACTTTGCTGAAGTTGTTTATCAGCTTTAGTAGTTCTCTGGTGGAACTTTTGGGATCACTTAAATATACTATCATGTCATCTGCAAATAGTGATATTTTGACCTCTTCTTTTCCGATCTGTATCCCTTTGATCTCCTTTTGTTGTCTGATTGCTCTGGCTAGAACTTCAAGAACTATATTGAATAAGTAGGGAGAGAGTGGGCAGCCTTGTCTAGTCCCTGACTTTAGTGGGATTGCTTCAAGTTTCTCTCCATTTAGTTTAATGTTAGCAACTGGTTTGCTGTATATGGCTTTTACTATGTTTAGGTATGGGCCTTGAATTCCTATTCTTTCCAGGACTTTTATCATGAAGGGGTGTTGAATTTTGTCAAATGCTTTCTCAGCATCTAATGAAATGATCATGTGGTTCTGTTCTTTCAGTTTGTTTATATAATGGATCACGTTGATGGTTTTCCGTATATTAAACCATCCCTGCATGCCTGGGATGAAGCCTACTTGATCATGGTGGATGATTGTTTTGATGTGCTCTTGAATTCTGTTTGCCAGAATTTTATTGAATATTTTTGCGTCGACATTCATAAGGGAAATTGGTCTGAAGTTCTCTTTCTTTGTTGTGTCTTTGTGTGGTTTAGGTATAAGAGTAATTGTGGCTTCGTATAAGGAATTCGGTAGGGCTCCATCTGTTTCAATTTTGTGGAATAGTTTGGATAATATTGGTATGAGGTCTTCTATTAAGGTTTGATAGAATTCTGCACTAAACCCGTCTGGACCTGGGCTCTTTTTGGTTGGGAGACCTTTAATGACTGCTTCTATTTCCTTAGGAGTTATGGGGTTGTTTAACTGGTTTATCTGTTCCTGATTTTACTTCGATACCTGGTATCTGTCTAGGAAATTGTCCATTTCCTGAAGATTTTCAAATTTTGTTGAATATAGGTTTTTATAGTAAGATCTGATGATTTTTTGAATTTCCTCCGAATCTGCAGTTATGTCTCCCTTTTCATTTCTGATTTTGTTAATTTGGACGCACTCTCTGTGTCCTCTCGTTAGTCTGGCTATGTGTTTATCGATCTTGTTGATTTTCTCAAAGAACCAACTTTTGGTTCTGTTGATTCTTTCTATGGTCCTTTTTGTTTCTACTTGGTTGATTTCAGCTCTGAGTTTGATTATTTCCTGCCTTCTACTCCTCCTGGGTGTACTTGCTTCTTTTTGTTCTAGAGCTTTTAGGTGTGCTGTCAAGCTGCTGACATATGCTCTTTCCTGTTTCTTTCTGCAGGCACTCAGCGCTATGAGTTTTCCTCTTAGCACAGCTTTCATTGTGTCCCATAAGTTTGAGTATGTTGTATCTTCATTTTCATTAAATTCTAAAAAGTTTTTAATTTCTTTCTTTATTTCTTCCTTGACCAGGTTATCATTGAGTAGAGCATTGTTCAATTTCCACGTATATGTGGGCATTCTTCCCTTATTGTTATTGAAGACCAGTTTTAGGCCGTGGTGGTCCGATAGCACGCATGGGATTATTTCTATCTTTCTGTACCTGTTGAGGCCCGTTTTTTGACCAATTATATGGTCAATTTTGGAGAAAGTACCATGAGGAGCTGAGAAGAAGGTATATCCTTTTGCTTTAGGATAGAATGTTCTATAAATATCCGTTAAGTCCATTTGGCTCATGACTTCTCTTAGTCTGTCGACATCACTGTTTAATTTCTGTTTCCATGATCTGTCCATTGATGAGAGTGGGGTGTTGAAATCTCCCACTATTATTGTGTGAGGTGCAATGTGTGTTTTGAGCTTTAGTAAGGTTTCTTTTACATATGTAGGTGCCCTTGAATTTGGGGCATAGATATTTAGGATTGAGAGTTCATCTTGGTTGATTTTTCCTTTGATGAATATGAAGTGTCCTTCCTTATCTTTTTTGATGACTTTTAATTGAAAATTGATTTTATTTGATATTAGAATGGCTACTCCAGCTTGCTTCTTCTGACCATTTGCTTGGAAAGTTGTTTTCCAGCCTTTCACTCTGAGGTAGTGTCTGTCTTTGTCTCTGAGGTGTGTTTCCTGTAGGCAGCAGAATGCAGGGTCCTCGTTGCGTATCCAGTTTGTTAATCTATGTCTTTTTATTGGGGAGTTGAGGCCATTGATATTGAGAGATATTAAGGAATAGTGATTATTGCTTCCCGTTATATTCATATTTGGATGTGAGGTTATGTTTGTGTGCTTTCATTCTCTTTGTTTTGTTGCCAAGACAATTAGTTTCTTGCTTCTTCTAGGGTATAGCTTGCCTCCTTATGTTGGGCTTTACCATTTATTATCCTTTGTAGTGCTGGATTTGTAGAAACATATTGTGTAAATTTGGTTTTGTCATGGAATATCTTGGTCTCTCCATCAATGTTAATTGAGAGTTTTGCAGGATACAGTAACCTGGGCTGGCGTTTGTGTTCTCTTAGGGTCTGTATGACATCAGTCCAGGATCTTCTGGCCTTCATAGTTTCTGGCGAGAAGTCTGGAGTGATTCTGATAGGTCTGCCTTTATATGTTACTTGACCTTTTTCCCTTACTGCTTTTAATATTCTTTCTTTATTTTGTGCGTTTGGTGTTTTGACAATTATGTGACGGGAGGTGTTTCTTTTCTGGTCCAATCTATTTGGAGTTCTGTAGGCTTCTTGTATGTCTATGGGTATCTCTTTTTTTAGGTTAGGGAAGTTTTCTTCTATGATTTTGTTGAAGATATTTACTGGTCCTTTGAGCTGGGAGTCTTCACTCTCTTCTATACCTATTATCCTTAGGTTTGATCTTCTCATTGAGTCCTGGATTTCCTGTATGTTTTGGACCAGTAGCTTTTTCCGCTTTACATTATCTTTGACAGTTGAGTCAATGATTTCTATGGAATCTTCTGCTCCTGAGATTCTCTCTTCCATCTCTTGTATTCTGTTGGTGAAGCTTGTATCTACAGCTCCTTGTCTCTTCTTTTGGTTTTCTATATCCAGGGTTGTTTCCATGTGTTCTTTCTTGATTGCTTCTATTTCCATTTTTAATTCCTTCAACTGTTTGATTGTGTTTTCCTGGAATTCTTTCAGGGATTTTTGCGATTCCTCTCTGTAGGCTTCTACTTGTTTATAAATGTTTTCCTGTGTTTCCCTAAGTGTGTTCATGTCTTTCTTGAAGTCCTCCAGCATCATGATCAAATATGATTTTGAAACTAGATCTTGCTTTTCTGGTGTGTTTGGATATTCCATGTTTGTTTTGGTGGGAGAATTGGGCTCTGATGATGGCATGTAGTCTTGGTTTCTGTTGCTTGGGTTCCTGTGCTTGCCTCTCGCCATCAGATTATCTCTAGTGTTACTTTGTTCTGCTATTTCTGACAGTGGCTAGACTGTCCTATAAGCCTGTGTGTCAGGAGTGCTGTAGACCTGTTTTCCTCTCTTTCAGTCAGTTATGGGGACAGAGTGTTCTGCTTTCGGGCGTGTAGTTTTTCCTCTCTACAGGTCTTCAGCTGTTCCTGTGGGCCTGTGTCTTGAGTTCACCAGGCAGCTTTCTTGCAGCAGAAAATTTGGTCTTACCTGTAGTCCCGAGGCTCAGGTTCGCTCGTGGGGTGCTGCCCAGGGGCTCTCTGCAGCGGCAGCAACCAGGAATACCTGTGCCGCCGTTTCCGGGAGCTTCAGTGCACCAGGGTTCCAGATGGTCTTTGGCTTTTTCCTCTGGCGTCCGAGATGTGTGTGCAGGGAGCAGTCTCTTCTGGTTTCCCAGGCTTGTCTGCCTCTCTGAAGGTTTAGCTCTCCCTCCCACGGGATTTGGGTGCAGAGAACTGTTTATCCGGTCTGTTTCCTTCAGGGTCCGGCAGTGTCTCTGGCAGGGGTCCTGCAGCTCCTGGGCCCTCTCCCAGGGGAGCCCAGAGGCCTTATACAGTTTCCTCTTGGGCCAGGGATGTGGGCAGGGGTGAGCAGTGTTGGTGGTCTCTTCCGCTCTGCAGCCTCAGGAGTGCCCACCTGACCAGGCGGTTGGGTCTCTCTTGTTTTTTTTTTTAGTCAGGAGATTTTACTTATTTTTTCTATTTCATTCATGGTTGTGCATCATTTCAAATTTCAAATAATCTTGGCTTGATTTTGCTAAGTATCTGTCTAGAAATGATTTCATTTCTTTCGGATTTTCCAGTTCTGTGGAGTATATATTTAATTTTTTTCATCATAATATTTATTCAATAGCAACTGTACATGGCTAAGCATGTATGCTATTAGTGAATATTAGTATCTGGGTCAGATAAAAAGGCCTACTGCCTTCACTGTTTTGGACAGAGCAGGGGAGCTGATGAAAATCCCAGAGTAAAGCTGTACCCCAAGGAGGTAGAGTGCTTTCTTAGCTTTTAAGAAGTTCTGGGTTTGCTTCCCAGCAACAGTGGGTGAGGATAATAAATTAGACACCACATGTGTCTGGACTAGAATAGAGCCAACAATGAAGCTTCCAAGCCAAGCCTCTGAGGCACTGATTTTAAGTCCTTCCTGGTGGCTGAGCTCTTCTGCCATGAAGACAGATTAAGGGACAAAAAGTGTTTACTCTCCCTGGCATAAAGCAACTAGGAGGCCAGAAAATAAATAAAAGAAAATCTGGAAATGGACAGGAGTTGCTTTTTGTTTATTTGAATTAGTATTCTCAGAGTAGTTTTTTAGTGTTAAACAGCATTCTTTTTTTCTGTTTCCTTGCTTCTCCCTGTAACTCCTGCTGCCTATGAATGACTCCTTACCGTTAAGTAATGTCCTTCTCTTTGGCAACAGTATGAGTCTCTCTTAGATGTTTTCATTGACTATGGGCTTTCTTTAGTGAAAAAGAATGGCCATCCATGAAAGAATAGTCAGGAAACTCCTTGGAAAGCCCATTCCTGGAAAGGGTTGGACTCCAGGCTCTCCTGAAGTTGCCACAGGCTACACATGGAAATTTCTATGCTGTAGTGCAGTTCCTAGACCTGTATGTACATGCAAAAGTCCAACATGCCCATGGTATGTCAAAGGTCTTGATTATGAAGTTTTAAAACATGCTGCCTTCATTTGGATTTATTAATTCTAGCTCTGATTTTGATGATCTCTTTGTAGCAATAACCTGAGTGTTTGGGAGATGTTGTTTGTCCTTATTTATCTAAGTCCTTCACAAGCATCATTAAGAGCTAATGATGCTATCTACCTATAATTGATATAGACACTTAGAGCTGTAAATGTCTCTCTCATTATTGCCTTCATTATATGCCACAGAGTTTGGTATTTTTTATTTCATTTTTACTTACTTTTAGTAATTTTTAAATTTTCTTCTTCTGTTGTTTCCTTGACTCAATTACCATTAGGTGGTATTTCATGTTCTTTAGACTCTGTTGGTGTTAATATCCAGCATGTTTACCACTTAGTTGTGGTAAGTTAGAATACAGACTGTCATTTTCATTATCTTACATCTGTTAAAATATTCTCTACAGCTTAATATATGATCAGGTTTGGAGTCAGTTCCATATTTTGCATTCATTCCACAGTTTATTCATAATAGTGGAGTATTGAAATCACTCACAGTACTTTTGTTGCTGGAAATATGTGTAATTAATCCAATCGTTTGTGTTTAATAGCATTGAATGAAACGGTGTATGATGTCTTTAGGTTTAATTTCATCATAGCTTCTTAGTGAGTTTTTCCCTAAATGAGCATAGAGTGATCTTTCAGATTTCTTCTAATTTTTTGTATATTTTCTCTTTTTATTTATTCCTTTCTCTTATTTGATATCCTGGCTGCAGGCTTCCCTCGCTACAGTTATTCTCCAGTTATTCCTCTCAGTTATTGCACACAGTCTCCCCTCTCCTGTTCATCCACCCCTTGTCAGTTTCTCTTCAGAAAAGATCAGGCCTCACAGGAATAACAACTGACATTCCTGACATAACAAGACACCAAAACTAGGCAAAACCCCCTATCAGGGCTTGATAAGACAACTCGGTTGAAGAAAAAGGGACCCAAGAGGAGGCACAAGAATGAATCAGTGATAACTCACTCCTACTGTAAGGAGGTCACCAAGATCACCAAGCTAACAACCACAACATATATGCAGGTGACCCAGCTCAGACCCATGTAGGTTCCAGGATTATGGGTTCAGTTCCTGTGAGATCCTGAGTCTTTCTTAGCTAATTTTGTGGGACATGTTTTTCTGGTGTTCTGAACTACTTTAGCTCCTACAGTCCTTCTCCCTCATTCGGTAGAGTTCCCTGAGTTCAACCTAATATTTGGTTGTGAGTTTTTGCATTTGGCCCCATAAGCTGCTGAAAAAAGCCATTGCTTTTTTTTCCCTGTCAGTTGTATTTGGCTCTAGTCTAGGTTTCTGAGCCACCAAGCTTCTGAATCCTGCCATCAGGCCATCTAGGTAGTGTCAGTCATGGATTCCCTCTTATCCTCTTGTATTGTGGACCTCAGGTTCTAAGTCATTGGTTAGCCACTCCCACAAGCTCTAAGCAACCACTGCCACAGTACATCCTTCAGGCAAAGAAGGTTACCTAGGTTTTGTGGTTGGGTTGGTGTCCCAGTACCACCACTGGCAGACAATCCTGGCTACAGAAAATGGCCAGTTGAGGCTTTTTAACATTTATTACTAGGAGTCCTCACTAGTCTTCCTTATAGCTTCCAGGAAGAACTAGTTGTTCATGTCATACCTCAAATGCCACTCATTTCAAGTCCTTTCTTCCCATGTTTTCCCCTTTGTCCTTCAGTTTTCCAACAGTCCCACAGTATACCTTCATATTCTGTTCTCTTTCCACATTCCATGGATATCCATACATCCCCTTAGAACCCTCCTCCTTGCTCCTTAGCCTTTGTGGGTCTGTGGACTGTAGCCCAATTATTTGTTAGATTAAAAACTAATATTCTCTTACAAGGGAATGTCTATCGTTTTTCTTTTTCTGGGTCTGAATTGCCTTGCTCGGGATAATGTTTTTGCAGGTTTCATCCATGTCTGCAAATTTCATGATGTCATTTTTAATAGCTGAATAATATTCTATTTTGTAAATGTACCATGAACATAATTGAGAAAGTGTTCTTATGATATGATGAAGCATCATTTGGTTGATTCCTAGGAATGGTATAAATGGTCTGGAGATATAGCTCTTCCCAATTCTGAAAAGTGGACAAATTGATTTTCAAAGTGCCTGTACAAGTTTGCATTCCCACCAGCAATGAAGACGTGTTTCCAATGATCCATATCCTCACCAACATGAGCTGTTACTTGAATAGTTTATCTTAGCCATTCTAACAGGTATAAGATAGGTTCTGAGTCATTTTTATTGCATTTCCATGATAGTTAAAGTACTGAATATTTTTAAAGTGCTTCTTGGCCATTATAGATTCTATTGTTAAGAATTCTCTGTTTAGATCTGTTCTTCATATTTTGGTGTTGTTTGGTTTGTTCATATCTAGTCTCTTAAGTTATTTATAAATTTTGGGTATCAGGCTTCTGTCAGGGGTGGGTTGGTGAAGAACTTTCCTATTCTTTAGGTTTTGTTCTGTTAATGGTGTCATTTGCTTTACAAAAGATATCCAGGTTCATGTGGTTCCATTTATTAATTATGTTTCTATTTTTTAATAGTCTAAGTTATTGGTGTTCTATTCCAGAAGTTGTCTCCTGTGCTGATATACTAAAAGTTGCTCCTAATTTCTCTTCTATAAGGCTTAGTGTATATTAGCCATAAAGTAAAGAATAACCATGCTACAATCCACAGACCCAAAGAACCTAAGTGATAAGGAGGGCTCAAGGATATAAGATTGAATCTCACTGAGAAGGAGAAATAGAATAGATATTGAAGGTGGATGGCGGGGAGAGACTGAACTATGGAGGGGCAGATAGGAAAAAGGAGGGGTCAGATGGGAGAAAGACAGGGGGAGAGAGTACAGGTAGAGACAAGGGGAGTTGGGTGGGAAGCATCTCTGCAATGAACTAGAAACCTAGGCCAATGGAAACTCAAGAATCTACGAGGGTGAGCCTAGTTAGGACTCCTAGAAATAGCATATATGGAGCCTGAAATGGCCATCTCTTGCAACCAGGTAAGATTTCCAATGGAAGGAATGGGAACCCAACGAAACCATAAAACCTTTGCCCTATAATGTGTGCTTTTTCAAAAATGTTAAGGGATCAAGATGGAACAGAAACTGAGGGAATGGCCTACCAATGACTGGTCCACTTTGAGACCCATCCCACAAGAAGAAACGTGGGTACTCTTGACACCGCTATACTTGTAAACAGGAGCCTAGCATGGTCATAACCAGAGAGGTTTTACCAAGTAACTGATGAAAATAGATGCAAAGACCCACAGCCAACTATTAGGCATAGCTTGGGGAATATTGTAGAATATGGTGAGGAAAGAGTGTAGGAGCCAGATGAGTCAAGGACACCAGAAGAAAAACCTACAGAATCAACTAATCCAGGACTACTGGGGCTCCTAGCGACTGCACCACCAACCAGAGAGCATATATGATGGTAAACTAGGACCTTCACACCATAGCTTGAACTTTATGTAGGGGGGCTCTCTCAGACTCTGTTCCTTGCCTTTGGAACCTTTTCCACTCATTGGTCTGCCTTGTCTAGACTATATAGTAGAAGATACTAGTAGCTACTAGTCTTACTGCAATGTGATATGACAGTTGATATCCACAGGAGATATCCACTTTTGAAGAAAGGCAAATAAGTGGATGGGGGGAAAGGGAGATGAGTGGCCTGGAAGGAGAAGAGAAAGGGGAAACTGAATTTGGGAAGAAATATAAATTAATTAATTAATTAATTAATTAATTAAAAATAAAAATAAAAATCAATGAACCTATAGTCACAAAATTGCAAAACCTAAGAGAAATGGATAATTGTCTTGTATATACAACTTACCAAAGTAAAACAAAGATCAGATAAACAAGATAAATAGACCTATAACCGTTTTAAATAAAAATAATCACCAAAGTCTCTCAGCCAAAAATGCCCAGGCCCCTACAGCTGTAGCACTGAATTCTCCCAGACTTTCAAAGAAGAGTAAATACTGATACTCCGCACATTATTTCAAAATAGAAACAGAAAGAACATTGCAAAATTCATTTTATGAGGCCATATCATAGTCTGATACACAAGCTATACAAAGATTCAACACAGAAAGATAATTTCCAGACTAATTTCCCTAATAAACATTGAAACAAAATTACTCAATGAAACAACCACTTTGCAGGAAAGAACTTTAAAGAAAAATCACCCACCACGATCAAGTAGGCTCCATTCCTAGAGAAGCATGGTCATTTAACATATAAAAATCAGTCAAGGTTATCCACCATATAAACAAAATGAAAGAAAAAAAATCTACATGATCATCTCAGAAGATGCTGGAAAGGCCTTTGGCAAAATCCAACACACCTTTCTAATAAAATTCTTATATATAAAAGACACAAAAATACAAGAAAAAAATATAACAAGCCTGTAGCCAACTTCACAATTAATAGAGAGCAACTCAAAATAGTACCATTAAAATAGGAAAGACAAGGTTCTCCACTCTCTCTGTAATTATCAACATAGGCCTTGAAGTTCTAGCTAAAGCAAAAAAGCAATTGAAGGAGATCAAGGGAATATAAATTGGAGAGAAAGAAGTCAAAGATTTTATTTGTTGATATGATAGTGCACATAAGCAACTTCAAAATGTACCAGTTAACACCTATAGCTGATAAACACCTCCAGAGTACAAGATTAACTAAAATAAAAAATCAGTAGCCATTATGTATTAAAATGACAAAGGGTCTGAGAAAGAATCCAGAAAAATAAGACCCTTCACAATAGCCACAAATAATACAAAATATCTTGGGGTAACCCACAAAGCAAATGAAAGCCTTACATGACAAAACCAACTCTTTTAGGAAAGAAATCAAGGAAGGCATAGAAATAGTAAGATCCTCCATGCTCATGAATCTGCAGGATCAAGATAATAAATATGAATGCTCCACAGACATAATCTGCATGTTCAGAACAATACCTGTAAAAGTTCTGACACAATTGAAAGGAATATACTCAATTGCATATGGAAAAATGAAAACACCAGGATAGGTAAAACAATCCTGTACAATAAAAGAAATTGGGGAGGTAACACCATCTCTGATTTCAAGCTATACTACAGATGTATAGTAATAAAAATCTTCTTAGTAGTGGCATAAAAACAGACATATAAATTAATGCTATCAAATCAAAAATCTACACATAAAACCACACAACTGTTGACAACTGATTGTTGATAAAGAAGCACCAACTACATAATGCAAAAAAAAAAAAACACTTTAGCAAATGTTGCTGGTCAAACAGAATCTTTGCATGTGAAAGAAGGCATATAGATTGATACTCATCAACTGCACCAAATCCAAGTCCAAGTGGATTAAAGACCTCAATATTAAGTCAGACACACTGAACCTGACAGAAGAGGAAGTAGGAAACAGTCTTGAATATATTGGTACAGGAGACAACTTGCTTAACAGAACACCAGTAGCATACACTCTAAAATAAACAACTAAGAAAATGATACTTCAGAATATTGGGAATTGAAATGTCAAGACTCAGCTATCCTACTCTTTGGTATATATCCAAAAGATATTCCATCATCCCACAAAGGATCCTGCTCAATTATATTCAAAGTAGCTTTATTCATAATAACCAGAAACTGGAGACTACCTATGTGTCCCTCAACAGAAGAATGGACGAAGAAAATATGGCACATTTGCATAATGGTGTATTACTCAGGTATTAAAAACACGAACATCATGGAATTTGCAGGCAAATGGATGGAACTAGAAAAGATCATCCTAGGTGAAGTAACCCAGATCCAGAAAGAGTATCATGGTATACACTCACTTGTGAGTATATGCTTTTAAATTACAACTTCCTTGCTTGAAATTATAGCACATTTTTGTACCTGATTTTTGTTAGTTTGGGTATTCTTTCTCAGTAGTTTAGTTTGTTTTGATAGGGGTTTGTCTACCTTAAGGATTAACTCTTTTATTTTCTCTTTGTATTGTTCTCTTCATTTCTATTTTCCTGATTTCAGCCATTACTTTGAATATTTTCTGCTGACTGTTTTTCTTGGGTTTGCTTACTTCCTTTTGCTCTAGAGCTTACAGGTGTTCTGTTAAGCTGCTAGTATGAGGGCTCTATAATTATTTTAAATGCAATTACTTACTGCTGTGAACTTTTCTTTTAGCACTGGCTCCATTGTGTCCCATAATTTAGGATATGCTGTGCATTCATTTTCATTGCAATTTAGGAAGCCATTAATCATGATTCATTTCCGTTTTAACTCAGTATTCATACAGTAGAGGTTTGTTCAGCTTCCATGAGTTTTTATGCTTTCTGTTGTTTCTGCTGTTGGAATCCAGCTCTGATTTATGGTTTTCTGATAGGATGCAGGATTGTTTTGAAATCAATTTTTTTGTATCTGTTGAGACCTACTTATGAATAAAGATGCAAGGAGACCTGGGAACAGGGTATATTCTTTTACGTTTTGGTGAAATGTTCTGTAGATATATCTGAGGTCCATTTGGTTTATAGCATCTTTAGCTCCCGTAGTCCTCAGTTTAGAATTTGTCTGAATGACATGTCCATTGGTGAAAGTGAGGTATTGAGGTATCCAAGTATCATTGTGTGAAGGTCAATGTGTGGTTTAAGGTTTAATAATATTTCTAGTATGAATGTGAATACCCTGTCTAGAGAACATAGATTTTAAAAATTGAAATGTTGTTTTGGTGGATTTTTACTGTGATGAATATGAAATCCTTTCCCAACTCTTTTGATTGATTTTAACTTGAAGTCTATTTTGTTTGATATTCAAATGACTAGAGAAGCAGCTTGCTGTTTACATCTATTTGCTAGGAAGATGGTTTCCCAACTCTTTATTCTAAGGTAACATCTATCTTTGATGCTGGGTTTGCTTTTGTATGCAGCAGAAGGATGCTCTTTACATGCATTTTCTTAGTCTGTGTTTTTTTATTGAGGAATTGAGTCCACTGATACTTAGAAATATCAATAATTATTATGTGCTATTATTTTATCGTTGGCAGGGATGCTGTGTGTGTGTGCGTATATGCGTGTGTGTGTGTGTGTGTGTGTTTATAAATTTTAGGGTTTTTACGTTTGTTTTGTTTTTGGTTGGTTGGTTGGCTTTTGGGTCTGAGTTTATTTATAATCTCTTATATTTTGCTGGTAATGATTGTGTCTCTAGTTCTCCTTTGCTTACATAGATTTTCCATCCCAAGGATTTCATTAGGTTGTGTTTTCTTTATTCCTTATATCTCTATTTTCATATCTTGAACAGTTTTATTGAGTTCCTTCAACTGTCTTTTCTATTGCTCTTTTTGAGGGGGTGTTCTTTCTTTAAGGTATTGTCATTTCATTTTTTTTTGTCTTTTTCTTGATTTCTTAAAGTAATTTTGTTCATTTCTTTAAGCCCATCTATCTTCATAAAGTTGGTTTTAAGGTTTTTGCTGTTGTTTTTTGTTTTTGTTTCATTTTTTTTGTTTTTTGTTTTTTGTTTTGCCTCAGTTGTGTTAGAATAGTCAGAGTTCTGTAGTCAAATATCTGGGCTGTGGTGGTGACATATTGCTCTGACTGTTGTTAGTTGTTTTCTTAGGCTGGGATCTAAACATCTTGGTTTGAAATGATTATAGGTCTAGGTGCTGATTTCTGGGTTTATCTTTGTTGGATGAATGTTTTGTTCATGGTATCTGCTACTTCTCTAGTCTTGTAGCCTGTGTATTCTGTGGTTGAACAGGGTCTCCAACTGAGTTTAGGGTTGGACTTCTGGTGGCAGGTGTAGTCTCTTACCAGGCCAGATGTCTTCACTTGGCTTAGAGAATGCTAGCTTTCTGGAATCCTACATGGGAGCTGATCCAGCTGGGGGCTTCAGCCTGTTGTAGGCTGGTGCATGCTGATCAGGAAAGAAGCAGGGAGAAAGGATAGTTTTGTCTTAGGCACAGAAAGAATGCAGATGGTCTGAAAGCATCAGGTAGCCTCCCTTGATTTCTAGTGCCTGGTGACCACTGGTTCAGCAGGGAGTCTCCAACTTTTGGGGGGCTGGAATATGGTAAGAGGAAAGGAGTATTTGAATGCTGTCAGATGAGGCTTATTGAGAATATGAAGGGGGTCTTCATGTAGGCAACCTACTTGGTTTTCTAGCAGCTATGACCTCTGTTTGGGCTGGGGGTGTCTGCTGGAGTTGGGGACCCGTCTTCTGGCAGGCATTGCTTGTGGGTACACAAGGGTTTCTGATCTTCCACATTTCTTCTGATTAAAATCTATGTTGTCAAATGTTAGGGATAGATACGCCTGCTTTTCTTTCTTAGTTTTATTTGCTTGAAATACTTTTTCCCGATTATTAGTGAGAATGACTTGTGGGACTTTAAGGAGGCAAAAACAAAACAAAACAAAATAAAACACCCACAAAAACATGCATTATATATTTTTTAATTCAGTTTATTCATCTATGTTTTTTAATTAAAGAATTGGTGCTGTTTCCACTCAGAAGTTTTACTGAAAGATGTGCATTAATTAACTAGAACAAGATTGCTGTAATTTTGTAATTCTTGTAGTGTTTGCTTAGTCCTTAGTATTATAGATTTCTTCTATATGAACTTGTTGGTGTAATTTATACTATTCTTCACACTAATCAGCCATCATGGTATCCATAAATTCCTTAATTGAGCTTATTATGGAAAATTTTAATTTTTCTTCAAATTTAGTGGATACTTTTGCTGAGCACAGAAGTCCTGGTTGACAGTAATGATCCTTCAGAACTAGAATATGTATTTCTAGGCCCCCAGGCTTTAAAAGTTACCATGTAGAACTTGGTCTTAAATTAATTATTTGACCTTTTTTCCTTTTAGTTCTCAATTTCCTGTCCTCTCTTTTTTGCATGTTTTTAATGTTTTAATCATAATAGATCACACAAAGTTTCCTTTCCCAACTTGTCTATTCATGTTTTGAAGACTTTTGTATTTGGGTAGGAGAATTTGGGAATTTTTTTCTATGAACTAAATGATGATATTCTATGTACGTGTTTGGTTCAGTTAGTGGCATGATTCGAAGGTGTGGCCCTGTTGGAGTAGGTGGGGACTTCTTGGAGTAGATGTGTCACTGTGAGTGTGGGCTTTAATACCCTAATGCTAGTTGCCTAGAAGTGAGTCTTCCACTAGCAGCCTTCAGATGAAGAAGCTCTCAGTTCCTCCTGTACCATGCCTGCCTGAATGCTGCCATGTTCCTGCCTTGGTGATAGTGGATAGAAGCTCTGAATCTGTAATCCAGACCCATTTAAATATTGTCTTTAAAAGAGTTGTCTTGGTCTTGTTTGTGGTGTCTATTCACAGCAGTAATACCTGAACTAAGAGAGAAACTTGATACCAGGGACTGGAGTACTGCTGTGATAGGCCTGACCATGTTTTTGTTTGGAAACGTTTTAAATTTTGGGATGCTGTATTTGGAAAGCCATGGAATGCTTTAAGGAGGGCTTAATGGGCCAACATAGTAGGAAAATGGAAGTCAGTGGTGCTGAGGGTCATTTGAACTTTGTATGGCTGCTAATCCAAGAAGTTTCGGTAGAGAAGAACTTCGATATTCGGCTGAGAGACTTTTTTCGATGATATTTTGGTGAAGAACATGACTGCTTTTTTTGCCGTTGTCTGAAGAGACTGCCTGAGGCTAATGTAAAGAGATTTATAGTAATTGCATCAACAAAGAAAGTCACAGAAAAGCCCAACAGAGACTTTGTTCTCTGGTTAAGTCTGATGAAGTGCACTTTGAACAAATGTAGCAAGCTGAGAAAGGAAAACTACAAAATATATAGTCTGAGTATTAAAGGAATACCAGGAAATGAAATGGAGTTGAATCCTGTTATCAAAGATATTAAATTGAATTAAGGAAATAATGACCTTGAGGTAAGTTTTCACCCAGATAAATTTAGGTCCAGCCATGGCAGTACAAGCCTTTAATACCAGGAGGCAAAAAAAAAAAAAAAAAAAAAAAAAATCTCTGAATTCAAGGCCAGGCTAGAACAGAGTAAGTTCTAGGCAAAGAAAAACTTAAATCCAGGCTTGGTGGACCACGGGCTTAATCCCAGTACTTAGGAGACAGGCATGCAGATCTCTGAGTTCAACGTCAGTTTATGGAGCAAGTACCAAGATAGCCAAGCTTAGTCAGTGAAGGAGTTGAACAGAAAGCTGGTGATAATGTAATAGAACAAGGGGGCCATGTTCCAGCTCCAGCAAGGAGAGAACTCGGCACCTTTGGGCATAAGGCTCTGGATTTAGAGTCCAAAATAGAACAGACTACTAGGACAATTGATAATTAGCTGGAGTTAAGAAATTAGTGGTGATTAGGAAGAGACCAGCTTCGCTGAAGTGAAATCTTCTGGGAAGTGTTTTCTGAGAGCCCAAAAAAGCTGTTTTCCAGAGATAGCCAAGGTTGTACCTTGTGCTGAAGCTGTACTTGGTAATGTGTAAGAGTTGCCCAGGATGTACTGATTTTAAAGGCATGGAGGGGTCATGAAGAACAGCTGAGTCTTGGCACTGTGAGAGGTCATTGAAGGCCATTGGTGAAAGTGCAGTCTCAGTTGCAGTTTATGACCCAGTACTGAAGGGGTCATGCGAAGGATTTGAGGCTTGTCAACATGAAGAGTACCTATGAGAGGCTATTGATGAGGCCTTGTTGCAGTGGAAGACCCCAGTGTATGGAAGATGCGAGTACAATGGGATAATCACCAAGAATAGCAGTGGCAGAGGAGTGCTCAATTTGAGTTTACAGTGCCACAGAGGGCAAAGCTGGAGATGTGATGCCAGCCCTTTGAAGGAGCCCGGAAAATTATGTGTGGATCCAAGACATTGAAACATGAACCTGTAACACTGAAAATGCCTTGGAGACCCCACGATGTTCGAGATGCTGGAGCCGTGCCTGAGGAAAGCTGCTAATGGAGTGGAACCAGCCCAGGAGAAAGAAGTTCCTTGCTGTCAAAAGAGATGAAAAAAGGAGTTGAAGATCTGAAGACCACTTTGACATCAGACATGGAGATTCAGAGTTTGAAGCTTGCCCATCTGGTTCTCTGTCTTCCTTCGGGGATTACAGTTAAATGACTGGATGAATCTCAGAAGAAACCTTGAACTTTGGACTTTTACCATTGTTAAGACTGCAATAGACTATGGGGACTTTTGAAGTTAGCCTAAATGTGTTTTGCATTATGCTATGTTTAGGTATAGTCTCCATAGACTAATGTGTTTGAACAAGCCAAAGGAGGCCAGGAAGTGGAATGCGATGGTTTGTACATGTTTGGTTCAGTCAGTGGGACAATTAGAAGTTGTGGCCCTGTGGAGTACATGAGGATTTGTTGGATTAGATGTGTCATTGTAGGTGTGGGCTTTAATAACCTAATGCTAGCTGCCTAGAAGTGAGCAGCCTTCAGATGAAGATGTTGAACTCTCAGCTCCTCCTGTACTTGCCTGGATGCTGTCCAGTTTCTGCCTTGATGGTAATGGACTGAACCTCTGAACATGTAAGGCAGCTCCAATTAAATATTATCCTTAAAAGAGTTGTCTTGGTCATGGCGTCTGTTCACAAGAGTAAAACTCTAACTAATACAGTTTCTGAAGGATTAGTGCTAACAACCACAGACAATAGAAAACATGTAGCATAAACATATCTGAACAAGTATCTATGAAGTAGGACTTCAAATACTTTGGGCCTATGCCCTGGGGTGGTATAGCTTGGTCATATGGTGTATTCGTTTTATGATTTTGATAATTCTCAACATTGATTTCCAGAGAGTGCCTCCACCATTTTGAAATCCCATAAACAGTGAGTCAAGGTTCCCATTTCTCTACATCAACTCTGATTCTTTTGTGGCCTTTAGCCTTTCTGACTGGCGAAGATATTTCAAAGTTGTTAATTGCATTTCACTTACTGTTAAAAATAATACATGCTTTTAAAGGTATTTTAGCCATTTATTTTTTTATAGAACTCATTCAGTTCCATGGTCCATATTTTCAGTAAGTCAGCTTTTGTGTGGTTTTAATATTTTATTTGAAATTTGTTACATATTCTGGATGTAAATCTTTTGTTAGACTTACAGTCCACAAATATTTTCTACCACTTTGTATCCCTCCTGACCTCATCAGTTGCTTGGTTTATTTATCTTTGTGATCTAACACAAAACACACTCAGACATTTTACACACACACACACACACACACACACACACACACACACACACACACACACACAGAGTGCCACTTAAGCTGATTTTTCTCCATAAGAACATGTAACAAAGACTGAGCAGCATGAATAAGAATCACTTTCTAAATTTGTTGGTTGTGGACATCAAAGAGACTAGTAGAACCACATAAACTGTTACTTCTGCCCCGTTGGCCTCGCAGAGTTTAATGGTTCCTGTTGTTGAAGAAAACATGTCATTAGACAAACGTACACGACATAGGACTTTAAAGATTAAATTGGATTTGACCTGATAGTCTTCTCCCTGATGTCTAATGTTTGTGCATGCAGAAGGTCCTATGTAAATATCAAAAGTGGGACAAATATCAGTAGTCTTAACTCCCCTCTGAAGCATAAGTGCTCATATTAAGGACCAAGATCATAATATATCCCTAAAGGTACAACATTGGCACTGATATCTTGGTGGTACCAACAGCTTTATGATTGACCTAAGGGCATCTTAACAGGAAAAAAATTATATTTGGTATTAGAAACCTAGTCAACACCCGGGAGACAGAGGATTCATGAATGGTGTAGAATTGCCTACAACCATTGCTTTCTTAGACTGGTATAATTCTTAACTGCATTGTACATATTATCGTCAGTCCCGCTCATACACCTCAAAGAAGTTTCTTTTTTTAATAGACAGAGATTATGACAGAAAATCAGAACATGTTAAAATACAGAAAACCATCACAAGCATCCTGAGGTGCTCAGATCATAGAAAACTTAAACAAAAGTCCTGCCTTTAAGTCTCAGGGGCCATCTCAGAAAAGGTAGTGGAGGGAGAAAATATTATCAATGCAAGAGAGCAAGGAAGTCTGCTGTGAGATTTTGTCTCCTATAGAGATAGGGAAGTTATAGCTATCCTAATAATATGTGGCTGCCTAAACATAACCAGGACAACGACACTCCTAAATTACGTAGGAATGTGAGGAAGAGGTTTCTCCAAGGTCCGTACCCCAGACATAGAACTATATAATATTCACCTAAAAGTACTGAAAAGAAAGAGAAATTTTCCCCCCAGGAAGAAGTCCTCAGATGAATTATCTAATATGAGTTGATCAGCCCTGACATCATGTGTATTCAAGCAACACTACAACAAAAGAGGCAAGAATTTGAGAGGGAAAATAGAATACAATGGGATGATTTGAGGGGAAGAAGTGGGAGGAGTTGTTGAGAGGGGAAAAAGGGGGAGAATGGTGTAATTGTATTATAGTTAGAATAGAAGTATGAAGAAAAAGAATTAGGTGTAATAAAATAAAAAAATATTAATCATCATAGTATGAACAAAAGAATGAAGTGGTAGATAATTTGTTTTTAGTTGTACATATAATTAAAGTAGTCCTAGTAAATCAGTATCCTATGACTTATTATAAATTAGGTAAAAAAAATTAAGTTGCATATTGTATTTTACTATGAATAAAAGAATTCTCATCTCAAAATTAATAAAATTTCAATAGTTTTTCCATTCAACATAGAAATTATAAAATAAAGTAGACCATATGCTTAAAGAAATATAATAATATATTTTCAAACCATTCTTTAACCTTCCTGGATAATGAAAAAGCAGATTAATTATATTTTGGGAAGGGGAACTAATGGTAGTTACTCCAGGTTAATACAAAATTGAAATGAGCATTTCTGTCTTGAACTTTATCATGTCCTTTCTGTTTGCAGTTACACAGATAATTTACATTTTCTACTAGTCATTAAATTAGACTTTTCAAGTGTCAATGACAAAATGTTCATCTAACATCATTAAATTAAATGTAATAGAAATTACCTTTACTATGTACCTTTCTTCTCTGGTCATGTTTCGAATGATGGTTCTTTCCATGGTGTACAAGCTCTCATGTACTGTTTGTATAAACTTTAAGATATATTTTAATTGTTCTTAACTAAGCAAACCACTAAACCTACTTGGCTTCCTGACTTGACTTTCAATTTTTCAAATTGAATGAAAAAAGGAAAGAAAGAAAAAGAAAGAAAGAAGGAAGAAAGGAAGGAAGGGAGGGAGGAAGGAAGAGAAAGGAAAGACTATGACTGACTGGTCCTTTATGAGGTGGAGAAGAATGCTTACTGTAGATGAAAAGGAGACATTACCAGAGGCAGGGACATCAGGAAGGCCCAAAAGATAAAAGATGTAATCATAATGGATGGATTATATAGAGGGACAAGTCTCTAGGGGAAGGGTAACCCAGCAACTGAGCTGTAAATTTTGGGTAGAGGGTGGGGTATGCTATTTGTAGTCTGTAATAGTTCGGCACTGAAGAAGGCTGGGAGTACCTAGCTTTCAATCCACTTTGACGTGTTAAATAGGCACCTTGCCTTTGCCCCTTTGTTCCAGAGTTTTAGAGTTAAAACAGATGGCCCATTTTGTTGGTGAGGCTCTCCACTGATGTTTTCTATTGGGCTATTTAATTTTCACATTTCAACCATCATTTTAGGTTGCCTTTTGTTCAGCAATTCTTTTTCTTCATTAAGTTCAGTTTTGTATCTTAGATTTGTGGAATCCTGCTATTTAAGGTCATAGTCTACCACATCTGCACAGCTCCTCTGAACTTGGGGCAAAATGGAGGACTCACTTTCCCAGCAGGGCTTCCTCTTCTCTGCCTCATCTGGGCAGACTAGCCCTACACTCTCTGCCTGAGGAAAGTCATTCAGTCCTTGCCACACCTGTAAGTTCAACTTTCTCTTTCCCAATAAGAACCTGCCTGGCAAGTACCTTAGGATCCTGGAAGATGTCTCCATGCCAATGAAGCATTTCCAGTACTTTAAACTCTAGTCAGTGATTTACATTCATCGTAAAAACTCCTTCCCACCTTATAAGGTTCATATGGCCATTTTCTACCCTGAAGGTAGAAAAGGTGTATGAAGACGAGGTGTTTTACTGAAGATTTCTAAGCGAGCTGTTTCACAGAGTGCTATTTAAGGATCGATAACACTAAAATCCTCAGAGGACCTTGTCCCCACCCCCACTGCCACCTTTTTGCACTCCTTCAGAACAAGCATTCTGGGCTCTACTTCATTCTTCCAGCCCAGTATGCAGAGGGATCTGGACTCCCTGAGAGACAAAGCAGACTGAAAAACCACATAGATTGCCCATTTTATTTCACTTGCCCCTCTCTCTCTCTCTCTCTCTCTCTCTCTCTCTCTCTCTCTCCCTCTCTCTCTCACATACACACACACACACACACACACACGCACACCCATGCACACGCACATATATATCTATAATATTTTTCAGCATTTATAACAATATGACCTGTATATATAATGTTACTAGTATGCATACATAATTTCAGGCCCACCCACATGGTATTGAATAACAAAATGAGGGGCTATTTTTAAGGATAAGTAATGTTTTAGTTCTCAGGTTTTCTTAGATATCTGTAGTTCTTTTTCCAGGGTTTGGGTCCCTTGATCTTTTACCTTTCCATGTTAGCATGTCCACTGGTATTCTTGGTTAGGTCTTATTTAGGCAGCAATGATGTTGAAAAATCTTGGGTTTAGAAATATCTTTTTACAACATACAGAGACCATAGTAGAAAATTATCACTAATAACAAAGCAAAAACCATGTGATCTTATGGTGCCTAGACTAAGCTTAACCATTTATAATACAACTCCTGCAACTAAGGATGAAGGATAATCATATAATTTATGGCAAAAAGACTCAGAGCTGGAGAAACAGAATGTCTGGTGTGAGATGGTATTTCCTAGACATGTTGGCTGCATTTCTTGTTCAAATCACCTTTCTATTTTCAGTTTAGGCTTATATAATTTTCATTAGTCATTATATTGCAAGTTGAGATGTCGGTTTATTTCGCTGTTTGTTTGTTTTTCTAGCTTATTTTGAGGGTTATAAATTTCTATCCCTTTTATATTGTAAGGTTACTGTGGGGCGGCGAGATGTGAAAGGTACCCTGATTCCTGGTCTAGGTAGGTCGAATCCCCGGTGACCCTAAAGAGACCACAGGAGCATACTCAGCCTACCAAATCAAGGTCTCACTAGCAAAAGCCTCCCACAAACGTCTGTAGAGAGGTTTGAGACAGACCGAGTCACATAGAGCAATGCCCCAAACTTCCTCCTTAGGTGAGGACTTGACCACAGGTCACATAGGCTCCAGACAGATCAGTAGTAGAGGCAGGACCACGCCCCCGAATATGTAGATGAGGCAACCCATACAAAAAACTGTATTTAAGGGTCGTGTTCAGAATTAAAAGTGTGCAAAATCACACTGTCTGAGAGCTTCTGTCAAAAGAGCTCTAACACCGAAGCTTGGGGAAGAGATCTGCTCTCCCAAAATCGCCTCCAGAAGCCTTCCTGCTGTCCTCACCAGCTAATTCTTCTCCTGCTTGCTAAACCCAGCCTGAAACAGAATTAAAACACCTGCCCAAGTTCTCTTCCTTTCTCTTGGAACCTCAAACCTAGCCGGACCAGAGATCTCCATGGAAAACCTCCGGCTCAGAGGCCCACATCCTGCTACTATCTGCCTAAGCAAGTACTATCAAAGTGATAGCATATTTCTTTGTAGTGTTCTCATCTTCTGCTTTATGATGTGTTTTTTCAAACATAGTAACTCTATCTTGAGTAAGCTGTGTTCAACCAAAACTCACGGATAGGAGATCTTAGAAAGCAAGATATGTAGTCAAAGGTTATGGATGATGTATGGCTCTGTACATTCCTTAAGTGGTGGAATTAGATATGGCAAAGTGAACAGTGCCATGTTTGTGAGAGGATTGGAAGCCTGCAGTTCTCAGGCGATTGAGCAGTAGGAAAGCTTGAAATGGTGATTTTGCATTATGGTTTTATTAACAGTTATTTTTAAAGAATAAACTATGAAATTGCCAGGTACTTATTTTTATCAGTCAACTGGCTTCTGACATGTGGCTCACTAGAACCTCATGTAATCATTGACATAAACATAGAGTCACTGAGACTATCTGAAAGTAGTCTAGAGCTCAGCATAAATAGTAGAACACGCTTCTTTTGTACACATTGTAATAAGTTAAAGAGGCACATGACACACACAGTTGTGTGTTGAATTATTTAACAAAGCTAGAACGAAAGCCTATAGCATGAAAATGAGACTGTACCTTTTGTTATGTTAATGGTCCCCAAAGCCTGCCATGGCTGTTGTGGAAATCCCTGTCTTTGTGCACCAGTTCTCTCTGAGCTGTTCAAATGTACCCATTTTCTCTGGCCCTGTTAATTCTCTATAAATATGTCTTAATAAACACCCCAAACACCCCCTTTTAATGATTGTGTGGGGTTTTTTGTTTGTTTGTTTAACTCTTTATTCTAGGGTATAAGCACATGGAAATCTTTGTTGAAACCTACTGAATGCTAATAATAACCAATAACAAGAATGTTGATGATGTAGGTAAAACATGGTCAATTCAATTTGAAAAAGTTCTTAGGTAGCTTTATATAACATTAAGCATGGTTAACATATAAGCCAGCAAGCCACTAAAGTTATTAGTCCAAAAAAAAAAAAAAAGCAAATCTTGTCACAAAAACTGGCAATAATTTATTAGAATGTACTATTTCCAATAACCTGGAAGTAGAAAAGTATAATGTTTACTATATAATGAATTGAATTAGAATACTGTGGTACACTTTTAGAAATAAATTATGGGGTTGGGGATTTAGCTCAGCAGTATGGCGCTTGCCTAGCAAGCGCAAGGCCCTGGGTTCGATCCCCAGCTCCGAAAAAAAAAAAAAAAAGAAAAGAAAATAGAAATAAATTATAATAGACTTACTTTTATCAACCAAGCTGTTGTTAGTCTTCCAAAACCTTATACTGAAATTTCGATGGTATGTACAAAGTTATGTTTATAAGTCTGAAATTCTATGATTCAGAAACATTATAGAATATAGGAAATAATCTATAATCCTATCTGCATGAACTTTACCAGAATTGAGTGCTTAGAATTGTTTAAAAATGACATGTCATAAATATATTTTTTGATTGTATTTATAATTTGGGTTTATGCATTTTTAAAACTCAAACTATCATTATATATTATTATAAGGAAGATATTTCTCCGGTCTATCATGCCTGCATGCAACCTTGGAACAGAAATTGTTTAGTTGACTTCCAGAATACCCTGGAAATTATGCCCATAAAACATGTAAGAGAATCCAGTGACAACCAGAAGTATTGTGATGAAAGTTTGATATTTCTCCTTTGAGGTTGTGGGGAAGACGAGTGTTATCAGACCATCCCTTCAGATTCCAGAATCAACTGGAGTGGTGATTTGAATAGCAAGGACATCTATAGGCTCATATAATTAAATCCCATTGGTGGACCAATGTGGGGATGGTTACTAACTGTGGTCTGGTAGGAGGAGATGTTTCACAACGAGAGAAGATTTTGAGTTTTCATGAAGCCCATCACTCCCAATCGACTCTCTGTTTCATGTAGGCTGATCATGTATGCAGTCTCAACTACTGCTTCAACACCATGCCTTCCTTCCTGTTGCCATTCTTCCTGACAGGATGCCTGTGCACTCTAATCCTCTGGAAAACTTAAATGCTTCCTTTTAAAATCTACTTTGGCCATGATGTCTTCTCATGGCAGTAGAAAAGCAACTAAGACAAAAGTTACTATCAGGGAAAGGGCTATTGCTATGGGAGGACCCATTTTGGTTTTTAAAGTAAAGATGCTTCTGCCCATAACTCCAATAAGATCATTTGTTCATGATACTCTGTACTTGGGTATAGATGACAAGACTTTTCAGTAGTTAGATAACTGTGTTCATATTCAAAAGTAAGTAAAGCACATGGAATTTCCTTTATACAAAATAAATATATATTTTAAATACTGACAATAGTATCACCAATGAATAATATATACATATTGAACAAGAATAGGAATTGGAACACCAAAACTTGTCCAAAAAGGAAAAGAAATTTATGAATAGTGGAGAGCTTTCATAATATACTACATTAATCCTCTTCAGCACAAGTTGAAAGACCTCTACAGATATCAGATATTAAAATAAAGATATAATGTGCACGTCAAAAGTATAAGGAAAAAAAGACTGTGATATTGTGATGGATTTTATCATTTCTTAAATACATGAAAATAAATTTGTATTTAATTATGCTCTCTCCCTTGCAACTAGTTACATAAATTAATTTTGTGTAGTAAGTAGACGTATTTTGAAATTTACAGCTATACATTTAACTAATGTGTTAATAATATATAATTAATTATATATTGCAGTTGCAACTTCATATGAAATTTTGAGTCATATTAAAATATTTGAAGACGGAAGCAGAGAAAAGATCAATTTAAAAAGTAATGTGGGGTAATGTGATCAGTGAAAGCACAGCGAAAATTCAAGAACATTAAGATGACACAAAAACATATATTTTATAATACATATTATCTATTTTTTATATTATTTCACATTTAATTGTTTAACAGTAGACTTACTCTTTTTTTTAAATTTTTATTAGATATATTTCTTTAGTTACATTTCAAATGTTATTCCCCTTCCCGGTTTCCTGTCCATAAGCCCACATCCCCTTCCCTCCTCCTCCCCCATATGGGTATTTCCCCCACCCATCTCCCTTACTCCCCCCTCCTCATATTCCCCTGCACTGGGGATCCAACCTTGGCAGGACCAAGGGCTTCCCCTTCCACCGGTGCCCCAACAAGGCTATTCTCTGCTACATATTCAGGTGGAGCCCTGGGTCAGTCCATGTACAGTCTTTGGATAGTGGTTTAGTCCCTGGAAGCTCTGGTTGGTTGGCATTGTTGTTCTTATGGGGTTGCAAGCTTCTTCAACTCTTTCACTACTTCCTTTAATTCCCCCCAAGGGGGTCCTAGTCTCTGTTCGGTGGTTTGCTGCTATCATTGACCTCTGTATTGGACATGCTCTGGATGTGTCTCTCAGGAGAGATCTATACCTGGTCCCTTTCAGCATGCATTTTCTAGCTTCATGAATCTTATCTAGTTTTATATGTGCCACATATGGGGTCTCTGAATGGCCTTTCCTTGAGTCGCTGCTCTAAATTTGCTTCTATGCTCCTATGAATATTTTTCACCCCTTTAAGAAGGAGTGGGAGCATCTGCATTTTGGTCATCCTTCTTCTTGAGCTTCCTGTGGTCTGTGGATTGCATCTTGGGTAATTGAGCTTTCTGGCTAATATCCACTTATCAGTGAGTGCGTACCAAGTGTGTTTTTCTGTGATTGAGTTCCCTCACTCAGGATGACATTTTCTAGTTCATTCCATTTGCCTATGAATTTCATGAAGAAATTGTTTTTGATAGCTAAGTAGTACTCCATTATATAAATGTACCACATTTTCTGTATCCATTCCTCTGTTGAAGGTCATCTGGGTTCTTTCCAGCTTCTGGCTATTATAAATAAGGCTGCTATGAACACAGTGGAGCACGTGTCTTTTTTATATGTTGGAGCATCTTTTGGGTATATGCCCAGGAGAGGTATAGCTGGGTCCTCAGGTAGTTCAATGTCCAATATTCTGAGGAACCTCCAGACTGATTTCCAGAGTGGTTGTACCAGTTTACAATCCCACCAACAATGGAGGAGTGTTCCTCTTTCTCCACATCCTCACCAGCATCTGCTGTTACCTGAATTTTTTATCTTAGCCCTTCTGACTGGTGTGAGGTGGAATCTCAGGGAAAAAAACATTAGTTACTGAATTAAGTATACACAATACCATTCTAGTACAGTTTAATTTTTGGAAATATTGATAAATTTATAAATAATAGTGTTAATATATTAGTTTTGTCAATTTTGTGTTTCATTAGGTTCTGCTTACATTTCTTTCTATTCATCCTTTAAAATATTAACAACATAAATTATCCTTTCTGTAGATCAGGTTCTCAACTCTGCGTCCGTACATACTCAGGGGCCACATTTCCATATCCTGTATGTCAGATATTTACATTTTGATTCATAATAGTAGTAAAATTATAGCTGTAAAGTAGCAGCAAAATTACTTTATGATTGAAGGTTACCACTACATAAGAAATTATTAAAGATTTGGTCGTGAAGCACTGGTGTTTATTAAAATGCACATTTGTATTTAACTGGGTCATATTATAGGCTTAAGACATTTAACTCTTATGATGAAAGATTTTGGGGAGGATTTTTTTAGTGTGTTGTACTTTCTGATAAGAACATACACTTAAATTTAACAGTTCAAGGATGTATCTTGATAAACACAATCATTTTAAAGTGGAAATCTCTGCTTGTGTTGTCGAAATGCATCCATATCAATAATATTCTTGTTCAATTTGATTGTGACCTAAACTTTGAAAATTACAGACTAAGTTGAGCAATTATGTATAATATTAACAATTATCTATTGCCGGTCATCAATTACTGCCAAGAATAATCTGATGCATTCATACTTCCAAGAACAGTATTTAAATATCTTTTCTGATGACTCAATGCTACTGTATTTCCAGCTGTGTTTAGCCACATTCACAGGCCTCTTCACATTCCTTTTAATCTGTTATTTTAATCAATAATATTGAAATCAAAGAAAGAAAAACAGTCAGCTTCATAATGGCTCTAGGCTGTTGATTTGAACTAATTATGTGCATTTCATGCATAACACAAATCACCAGGTTAAACGGAAGCTTGATCCCTTGCATATATACAATAAGTATTTAAACAGTGACATCTCATGGCTGAAACTACCTTTTCTAACTCTGAAACACATTTGGATTCTGTGTTTTCTCCCTGTCTACGTGCCTTTTTTTTTCTTTTGTCTAGTTCCTGTAAGTTTTGAGTCTAAAATTGGATGCTTTCCCAGAACAAATGATGTTTTCCTATGCTTGCTCATTTCTTGTCTTTCTGTCTGTTTCAAGGAATGTTCATCTCCTAAGGAAGGAGTAAGAAGAAAGAGAGAGCCAGAGAAGCTAAAGTCGAATAATACAGACTAATCAATGGCTTTCCAGAGGTAAACATACTTCAAACACAAACTATTTCATAATTTTAATTAAAGATAGAGTCAGCACATAAAAAGTGGCAATGTGCATCAGTTTTTTTTGGTTGTCTGTTTTATGCTTAGAAGTGAAAAAATAGAAAAGGCAAGGAACGTGAACATGCCACTGTTAGAACGGTGTCAGCTGGAGAGTCACGTGACGGAGACCAGTTAAGAGGAGCAAATTAATATTTCACAATATGCAGACGTTCTTTCGTTTTAAAAAGTTCTTTTCCAGGAGATGAGCAGGAAAGTGGATTGAGAGTTGTTTTCTTAGGAGCAGCAGGACATCCTTGTTTCAGATGATAAAAAGAAGAGAAAGTAACTAATGTAGAGACTGAAATAGCTTGGACTGCTGAGATGCATACTGAGGCACTAAGGACATTCAAACTTGATAGCCTCGTGGTAGATAATGGATAGATATATAGATACATAGATAGATGATAGAAAATAAATACATAGGTATTATGTGTCTGTCTGTCTATATATGTATATATGTATGTATCATCTATCTATCTATCTATCTATCTATCTATCTATCTATCTATCTATCTAGAGCAAATTTACACCATCTCAATCTTATGACAAACTGAAAACAGATCCAATGATAAACATTTTCCTCTTACTTTTTTAATTGTTGCTACTCTCCTGTAGTTAAGAGGAAGAATTTGGTTTGAGAAAAGTAAATTTGTAACAAATCAAGATTTTAAGAGATTACTTAAAAATTTTAACATTAGGTTTCAGATATAAGCTAAACTACATGAAATGTAAATTGAGATTTTGCAGTTACATTTTCTTTCTGTACTTTATAATCCTATTGAGAAAGCTCAGTAAAGTGGTATATTCTGCGTGGTGAGGGACTATATTGGTTAATGAATGGCATTATAAAGATGCAACAGAAATGTGGGACTTATAATGGCTGCTTATAATTCGGCATCTTCCATGGATCAGACACACTGAGGGCTAGATCAAATAACTCATCACCTACTTGTTAAGAAATATGCAAGATAAATATCATGAATAACAATGATTTTACTAATATCAATTCTATACATTATAGTAATCTTTCTAACATGCTAAAATATTATAGGCTGTATTAATATAGTTCAACTTCTCTGGCTAAGTACTGTATAAAATTAGTTTTGGCTTGGTATACACCAGGTACTTCAGAATCTGAAGGAGGATGACCTTAGCTGTGGCTTTAATGGTAGCATAGAGAAACAAGAAAGTATCACTTAATTCTTAGTGCTTAAAGGGGGCTCACATTTAGTAGACTATGAGAGATGCTTAAGCAAGTTAATTAAATTGATCTTAACAGCAATTCAATAGAGTTGTGAAGACCATTTCATAGATAAGGGAACTAAGGCACAATTTATTACATTATTTAAAATCTGAGCACATAGTATTTTTCACTAAAGTCTAGACTCTGAAATGCCACATTATTCCTCTGGATTTATAAAGCAAGTTTGCCTGGCTCTGAATTGTGGCCTAAAAAACCACCAATTAAGGTGGTTAAAAATTACTTTCAAACATACAAAAGGTCAAGGGTTAAAAATTTATACTTGGATTATAGCAATTGTACACTCATTTTGAAAGACTGGTTAAAAGTAGGCATTGAAGGTATGGATTATTATATGCTAAATAATGAATGAATCGCAGAAGTCGTTCAGCCAAAGAAAATGACTTTTATTTTATTAATGAGTTCAGGTGCAATCAGATGATGATTTAAGGCTTGACCAAATAGACTTTGAAATTTCAGAGGACTGTAATATCCAGTGTGATGGGGAATCAGCAAGTAATCATGATTCTAGTCTTGTCTGGTAATTTAGCAATTGGCCAAGCTATTTAAGAAGTAATATCAATACTTTTGCTTAGTTACTGTTTAATTAGAGTGAAGAGATACTGTGACCAAGGCAACACTTATAAAAGAAAGCAGTTAACTCTGTACGAATTCAGAGGCCTGGTTAAGAATCATCATGGTAGGGAGTAAGGTACTACAATGGCAGAACTGACACTGTAGATGTTGTAGAGTTCTACATCCTTTCCCACAATCAGCAGGATTAAAGAGAGGACAGTCCGGTGTCTTGGTTAGGGCTTCATTGCTCTGAAAGGACATGACCAATGCAATTCCTTTTTATATAATAATTTTAAAATTCTTACTTATTTACCTCCCTGTCCCTACCGTCCACTTCACCTCTGAAAGGGGATAGTCGCTCCCCACCACAGCACCCCCGTTCTCAGGGACATTAAGTCCTTACAGGATTAGTGACATCTTCCTCTGCTCCATATGTGCTAAGGACCTGCAACCAGCCCTTGTATGCTCTTTGGTTGGGGTCTAGTCTCTAGGAGCTCTCAGGGCTCCAGGTTATTTGACACTGTTGGTCTTCTTATGGAGTTCCAGGCCCATCACTCCTTCAGTCCTTTCACTAACTCTTCCATAGTCACCTCTGATACCAGTTCAAAGCTTGGCTGTAATTATCTGAACCTGTCTCAGTCAGCTGATGATGATGCTTTCCAGAAGACAGCCATATTAGGCTTCTGTGTGTAAGCACAGAATAGCATCAGGAATTGTGTTAGTGTTAGTTGCCTACCCATGTTATGGATCCAAATTTGGGCCAGTCACAGGAAGGCCTTTCCTTCAGTCTCTTCTCCAATTTTGTCCTTGAATTTATTTTAGACAGGAACAATTCTGCATCCATAAACTTGAAGGTGGGTTGGTGAAACCATTCCTCCACTGAGGGTCCTGTCTATCTATTGAAGGTGGTCTCTTCAAGTTCCATGTCCCCACTGTTGGGCATTTGGGCTAAGGTCAAACCCATTGAGTTCTGGAAACTTCTCACATCCTGGGTCTCTGAGACTTTCTAGAGGTTTTTCCCACCCACTACCCCAGGCATTTGCATATTTCTATTCTTTCTCCTGACCCTCTGGGTTTCTCTCTTGTCTCACCCATACCTGATTCTGCCCCCATTTCCTTTCCACCTCTGCTCTCTCACCCAGGTCACTCCCTCCCTCTGCCTCCAGTGATTGCTTTGTTCTCTTTCTAAGTGGGATTGCAGAATTCTCACTTGGGTCCTTCCTTCTCGTTAAACTTCTTATGGTCTCTGGGTTGTACCACGGATATTCTCCACTTTTTGGCTACCATTTAGTGAGTAGACACCAAGAATGTCATTTTGGTTCTGGGGTACCCCACCCAGGATATTTTCTAGTTATAACTGTTTCCCTGCAGAATTCACGATGTCCTTATTTTTAATAGCTGAATAGTATTTCACTGTGTAAATGAACCACATTTCTGTATCCGTTCTTAGATTGAGGGGCATCATGGATGCTTCCAGTTTTTGTCCATTATGAACAAGGCTGCTATGAACATAGTGGAGCACATGTCCTTGTAATGCGGCAGAGCATCTTTGAGTTTATACCTAGGAGTGATATAGCTGGGTCTTCAGGTGGAACTATTTCCAATTATCTGAGTAACCTTCAGAATAATATTCAGAGTGTCTGTACCAGTTTGCAATGCCACCAGCAATAGAGGAGGGTTCCTCTTTCTTCAGATCCTCCCCAGCATCTGCTGTCACTTGAATTTTTGATCATTGCAATTCTGATCAGTGTAAGGTGGAATCTTGGGGTCATTTTGATTTGCATTTCCCTGATGACTAAAGATGTTGAACATTTTAAAAAATTAATTACTTTATTTATTTACATTCAAAATGTTGCCTGCCTCCCAGTGCCCCCTCCTAGAGTTCTTTAGCCTATCTCCCTTTCTCTTTGCCTCTAAGAGGGTACTCCCCTCCCATCCACAGTACCCAACCTCACCCACAGACCTACCTCCTCACACTCTCACTTCCTTATCCCCTCCACATGCATAGCATCTCTCTATCCCTTATACCTATGCACCCCCACCACCACACCCCACAACTCCACACTCCCTACCCAACAATGTACCCATTCACCATCCCAACCCCAAGGCATCCCCCTCCCTCTGGCATCAAGACTCTATAGAATTAGGTGAATCCTCTCCCACTGAAGCCAGACAAGGTAGCCCCTGTTCCAGGAGATACAACCCAGCACATCTATGCTCTGGCTGATGGCTTAGTCTCTGGGAGCTACTAGGGGACAGGTTTAGTTGACACTGTTGGTCCATCACCTTCAGCTCCTTTAATCCTTCCCATAACTTTTCTATAGCAGTCACTGACCTCATCCCATTGCTCGGCTGTAAGGATCTGTATCTGTCTCAGTCAGCTGCTGGTAGAACCTCTAAGAGGATAGTCATACTATGCTCCTGTCTGGAAGCACAACGGCTTGTAGACACATTAGTAATAGTGTCAGCATTTAGTGCCATTCCATAGCGTGGATCCCAAGTTTGTCCAATAACTGCATGACCAGTAAATGGTTTCTGGTCCGTTTTTGTCCCTATAGTTGTTTAAGAGAGGAACAATTTTGAGTCAAAAAAAATTGAAGGTTGGTTGGTGGTCTCTTCAGGTTCCAGCTCCCCACTCTTGGGCTAAAGTCATCCCCATCGAATCCTGGGAGACTCTGAAATCCTAGAGCTCCAGAACCTTTTAGAGGTTCCACCCATTCCCCACCGCATATTTCCATTCTTTCTCCTGGTCCTCAGGGTTTTTTTTTTCCTTTCTCCCCCAAACCTGATCCTGCCTTCCTTCAAATGTTTCTTTTTATTTTTTCATTTTTATTAACTTGAGTATTTCTTATTTACATTCATGTGTTCTGTGTATCTAGGGTAATTCAAGCATTTGGGCTAATATACACTTATCAAGGAGTGCATACCATGTGTGTTTTTCTGTGATTGGGTTACCTCACTCAGGATGATATTTTCCAGTTCCATCCATTTGCCTACAAATTTCATGGCCACTCGAGACTCCTCTGTTGAGAATTCTGTTTACATCTCTACCCCATTTTTAAATTGGGTTATTTGGTTTTATGGAGTCTAACTTCTTGAGTTCTTTATATATTAGTAAAGATATTTTCCCAATCTGTAGTTTGCCATTTTGTCCTATTGACAGTGTCTTTTCCCTTACAGAAACTTTTTAATTTCATGAGGTCCAATTTATCACTTGTTGATCTTATGTCCTAAGACATTGTGTTCTGTTCCAGGTATTTTCCTCTGTGCCTATTCAAACCTATTTTCCAATTTCTCTTCTATTATAATCAGTGTATCTGGTTTTATGTTGAGTTCCTTGATACACTTGTACTTGAGCTTTGTGCAAGGTGATAAATATGGATCAGATTGCATTCTTCTAGATGCAGACTACTAGTTATACCAGTCATCTATCTAATAGTCACCAACAAGTCATCTGTGTTCCCAGGGATTCTACTATTTGCTATGATTTGTTGCTTTATGTGAATTAGACTTCATATCATGTCAGTTAAATGTTTTCAGGAGACAAAAAATCATTTCAATTTTTAGACATATTTTATCTTTTCCTTCTTTAGAGATCAAGGTGGTGATATTCATCTAAAGTCAGTTTCTATACAGTATTTATGGTTATGAAGTTGAAAATATTTCAGTTATCACAGGTCACTAGTTCTTCACATTTTTTAAAATGAGGAAGGATAGAAATAAACATATATATGAATTGCTACTGTGAAATTTTAAGGATCATGGAGATTATGATTCAGATCAAGTTCCATTTTATAAAGCTCATCTTATTTCTGTGGAAGACTAAAGTGCAATCTGCATCCTCTTCCAAAAACAGCTCAGCTGAGAAAAAGAAATGCATGACTCTGTAAGTGTGTCTCCTCTTGAGTCTAGACCTGTTCAAAGGTAGAGGTTCTGAGGCCATCTCAGCATATGTCAAATGGTTTCTCTCTGTGGGTTCTAATGTAGACATTGCCAGATTGATACACATAGAGCTTTATCAGAGTCAAAACTTTAAAACATGCTTGAATTAGACAACTAAGATACTAGGCTGCTAGTTTTTCTTACATGTGAAGAATATATTATGACTCTATTTATTCCTCTAAACATAGAATGTACAATAAATGGTGAACATTAAAAAACAATATGAAGTTGCTTGTCTCCTAGAATGAAACACACAAACATATATCCCCACACACATGTGTGTTCTTGTAGTTTGGAAGATGCTATACTATTTGAGGTGACAAATTGGCACCAAGATCCAAGACTATCTAACAAAAGTCTACTGGAAAATCTCTCTTCAAGTGAAGGGAGAAAAAAGTCCCACATTTTTTTATGTTATTTCTCACTGGTAGTAAGAACCTATTAATAAAGATTGCATTCACTTTAGACAAAAGTCTTGGAGGAAACAAGCTGCAGCTTACCTAGAAGCCTCTTCTCCAAGGTTTAAATCTCATACTACTCCTAAAGATCCAATAGTGGCACTTACAACTTGAAGTAACTAACAGCTGTCTAATTGGACTTTAGGACTGCTGAAAAAGTAGTAGGAAATTTATGCCGGGTACCATAAACTTAGCCAATTATCACTGGCTAGTAAGACCATGGACTATAGAGCAGAACCCACTACTGTCACATTCTTAAACTAGTATAACTCCTAGCTACATTGTAAATATTTACCTTTATACTCAGAAGTAAGTATAGTCCTTACATTGAAGAAACTTCTTTTCACTGCAAACAGAAACTGTTAATGAAACACACTATGGTTTAAAATATAGAGACCAGTTAGTAGTTGGGTGCAAAGGAAGGGGCAGAAAGATTTCTAATAGCCAGAGTACCATGGTCCGGGAAGTGAAATGTTATCTAGTGTATGTAACAAGGAAGTTGTGATCTAAATAATATTTCACCTCAATTGGGGTTTTATACCCCACCTTTGTTCATTCAGTTCCCAGACAAAAGGCACGAAACCTTTACATTTATAATACTGAGCCTTTAAAGCACTAGAGCTGGGCAGATATTTACTTTCTAAGCTATTAGTCTCTACTTCCCTATCAATAACCCTAAGTTATAATTTGCCATGCTTCATCTCCACTGCTCTCAACTTCAATTGGCTAGCCCTCATGGCCGTGTTTTCATTATTCACCTACAAAGTGGTGTCTGCTCCTCTCTCCTACTCTTTTTCTCTCCTTTTGGTCCTCCTCAGACTCCAAGCCAGGGACTAATTCCCCACCTATCTCTCTTATGTCCAGTTATAGGCTATTGGCATCTTTACTCAGACAATAGTTTTAAATTAAGGAGCAAGATTATATAGCATCACTTGGTGTATGTAAGGATTCTCCCATCCACGAGACAACATGTATTTACTTTTAAAATAGTAGGTAGCTTTACAACACAACAGACCAAACCTCAACAAACTGTACCCATGAAATCTCAAAAGCATGGTTCCCTAAATAAGGCCTGGGCAGACTACATTATTTGACATTCCAGCATGGATGGAGGTAAATCACAAGACTCCATTTAGAGAAAATGTCATAGGCAAAGAATAGCTGCTCAAATTGGAAGAATTGGTATACCCAAGAGAAAACCACAATGATAAGTTATCCAATTACAACAGGTCATCCCTAAACACATACACATAAATAACAATCATATATGGCTCAGCAGGCTGTGTGTGTGTGTGTGTGTGTGTGTGTGTACGCGCAACAATAATTAAAGAATAAATCATAGATTTGCAGGAAAGAAGAAGGACTGAGGAGAAGTTGTTATGATGATAAAAATGATATTAACTACAGTGCCCATGGACAAATTCTCAAAAGAAAACTAATCAAATTAGAATAAAATAACGGAAGCCTCAAAGTTGAAGTAGATTAAAATGAAATGATTTCTGATAAAATGGCAGCTTGTGTGACATAGTGATGTTTTTGTCTCAAAATAAAACAAAACCTCAAAAAGAAGTTATTAGTTTTACATTTGTATTATTTTAATTAAAAAATATATAGTGCTATCATGTGTGAGTGTGATGTGAGGTTAGGTAGGGGCACTGCCCTATGGCACAGGTTTGGAGGTCAGAGTACAATTTTGTGTAATTGCTTCTCTCCTTTCATTTAAAGCCCTCTGGGAATTATATTCCAATAAAGAGGCGTATGAGATAAGAATCATTATCAAATGAGGTATGTAGTACACACTGAGATGTGGATTTTTCAATGGCAAAGAAAATGCAGAATGAAAATGTTGAAATTTTATTTGCATAATTTAAATATTATATAATAATAATATAATTATATAATAATTATATAATACTTGCTTTATATTAATTAGAGAAAAGCATATTCTCTAAAGGATATGAAGGAACTGTTTAGCTTAAAAATAACATAAAGTAAAGAAGCCGAGAAGTCGTTCTAGTAAGGACGAGAGGGACTTCTTAAATTTTCCAAAGAATTATTTCATCACTGGTTCTTTATTCTGTCTTTACACTTTATGTGTAGTGTCTCGAATGAAAAGGTAATTAAACCTTCAATGATAAAGAAAAAAACAACTTATGACCAGTGTCCTCTTCTAAAAATTTAATTAACACAATAGACACACAGGATGCATAATATAGACATAAGATACACAAATAAGAAGAAATTTTTGAAGAAAAGTAAAGCACACATTATTTATGTGATAAAGGGACTCATTGTGTATGTGTAGGTCAAGACATGGAAAGATGAGAGTTTGATAGAAAAGGGTGATAGGCACTTTCTAAAGATGTAGCACTTGGGTGTAAGCTTCAACTTCTATAGTCTAAACTGAGGTGGAGAAAGCAAGGCCTGAATTCATTGCATCTGTTCATCCACATTTTCTATGGGCATAGGAACTACACACAGCACAATGAATGAAGGCCCATGTGCACAAGAACACAGAGATTTCTTTCTCCTTCCAGAGATTTTCTCCTAAGTACACTGCATAGAGATGAAGGCCTTCAGAGTCAGCTAACCCATTGGTTCAGAAGTGCAGCTCAAACTTTAGATAGGTTTTGTCAGGAAGATTCTTCAGTCTACAGGTTGCTCAGACGTTCATGCACTTTTTTTGAGGTAACCCACACAAAGTGACAAAGGTTAAATATTTCTACTGTTGCTAGGGAAATCTTGATTTCAGAGAAATTTATTAACCAGAATAAAATTTCCAGAATTTAAGGAAAGGAGTTTTGTGTTTTAATGCAATAACCAACTAAATGAATGTAATTGCCTGATTTGGGATACTTGTGTTAACAAAGGAACCTATTATGTAACTAGATATAAAATTTTCTATCTCAACTGATTTTTTCTATCATTTTGTAAAATGTCAGTTTAATTCATGAATTATTTCATTTATTAGAGTAAAAGTGAGCAGTGGTCATGGAAATAGGTAAAATATTTCCTTTGTTACTTGAGAATGGAAGGCACATATCACCAGTTTACACATTTCAGAGATCAATAGCATGACATAAGGTTTAGTTAATACTTTATAAGTATTTGTCCACAGTACTAGATCCTCTTAGTATATTCTCCTCACCTTTAAAAATAATATTTTATATGCTTCAGTTACTAAGAGTGGGATGTTTTGAAGAATATTCACTATATTCCAAAAGCTCCAGATTTTCATTTATCTTAGAATGTAATTCTCATATTTAGACTATTCTATATTGTAAGGAGAGTAAGACATGTGAAGCAATATTTACTTACAGAATCAGCCCAAGGAAAATGCTAGATATTATTTGTATCAATGTGTTGCACTGGGAATACTAGCAGAATGACTAGCTTCAATCTGAGTGCTTACAGTCTATTTTTAAAGCTGAGTTATTATTGACTACACACACTCAGATTTATTCCACAGAATATTTATGGCCAGACTGTCACTACGGTGTCATTTTGTAGGAGTGAGCAAAAATTCAACACTGCAAGCACTCTCTAATTTAGAGGCACTTTATGAATGTACTTAAATGACAGGAAAAGCATGACTTATTCTGTCAGTTACATCAAACACACAACAAACAAACCAGAGAAATCAAAGAAGTTTTTGACATTTTCCATATATAATTATTGTTGATAATCAAAAAAACTTCATTCTTAGCCAAATGGGTAGGCATTAGATAGACATTTCATAGAGCTATTTTTAAATTCCATTTTTAACTTGTAACTTCTCACCTGAAAGCTTTCTTTTATATATCTTATTTTAAACTTTAGTAACCCTGATAACCACACAGTAGATTTTGCTGGAAACTCTTCACGTGTCTTTGCTTATTTGAGACATGTTATTGAGATAGGTATAGCTAAAGCTTGCCTAAAATCCATTATGTAGTCCTACCTTTCCCCAAATTCATGGTGATTGTTCTGTCTCAGCCTCCCCGGTGCTAGCACTCTCAATGTAAGCTGCCATACCCTGCTCAATTGGCCAAGGTCATTTCATGTGACAGGGAACAAATTCCATGGCAACATGAGAGTGATCCTGATGATTAAGTCAGTGAGGGTTGACATTGATATTAATGCTTTTGTATAATACTTAATTCAATATTTCTGAAGGAACCAAGTTATTCGTGTCACTGGTTATGACTTTACACATGTACATTGCAGTCATTTGCTTGTGATTATTCCACAATGACTGAATGGGGGACTTTTTATCTTAAATTGTGTGCGCTTGACACCCAATTAAAACTAGAACCTCATATTTAAAGCTAAGAATCAGCATGAAGTATATAGTTGCTTACAAACAGAACTTCTGGAGAACACTTGTTCTACCCAGGTGTAAGACACTGTGTTCGCACTCACCTCACCATCTCTTATTCTTTTATCTCCCATTACCGAATAACCACCATGGGTTGATGAGGAAAAAGACAACATCAACTAGAGGATTGCAAATAATGTGAGGTAAACTATGTTAGGGAGGATTTATTTCTTTTTCCAGTAGTTTCCACTCACATTCTTAGATTATGTGATTTCTTTCTGACTGACACAAGTTACTTCTTGCTGGATGCAAATTTTTATTTTCTGAAAAAAACACAGATCAGAGAGTTTTTCTTCATGAGACTCAAATTTCAGTAGTAGACACACACACACACACACACACACACACGTTTGTGTGATTCTGGAATTACAAGCAGTACTTCTCTCAGGTGGAAATAATAGAAATTAAGTTTTAGTTTTGTGTAATGATTTACAAGTGTGAAAATGAGTTTCTGCATATACATCATAGTGGGGCATTTTAAATCTACTCAAACAGCAACAACAACTTATATTTAGAAACAAGTAGGCTACGGAAAGACACATTAAAATATTCAATTATGTTTACAAAGTACAAGACAGACATGGTATGTAGATTGAGATCATATGGTGAAAGAAGAGCTAAGTATGTTCAAGAGTCATTAAACTAATACCTATTTTTAAAGTAAAGTTGTATCTGTACTAAGAGATAAGTTTTATGTGTGAATTACTCATTTTGAAAAAGCAAAGAGATTCAGCTAGGCATTCATCAGAAGTATTTTTTTCTTGCTGAATGTAGTTTTCTCTCAAAAGTGTAAGGTAATATTAGATTGTTAACAGTAGCATTGCCTATAGTGAGAAAAGGAATCTGAATCACTATTAAATTTTTATTTATACCTTTTATATCATGAAGGAATAATTACATAATGTACAGACTTCACATACAGTGTCTGAATTGTAAGTAGTGTCTGTTTGTATTATTAAATTTCTATGGAAAGCACAGAGAGAGAGAGAGAGAGAGAGAGAGAGAGAGAGAGAGAGAGAGAGAGAGAGAGGAGATGGAGACAGAGACAGACGGAGACAGAGAGAGACAGACAAAGACAGAGAGACAGAGACAGAGAGAGACAGAGAGAGAGTAGGCTACAGAAAGACACATTAAAATATTCAATTGTGTTTACAAAGTACAAGACATGTATGTAGATTGAGATCATATGGTGAAAGAAGAGCTAAGTATGTTCAAGAGTCATTAAACTAATACCTATTTTTAAAGTAAAGTTGAGACAGAGAGACAGAGAGAGACAGAGAGAGAATATCCAGTGAATTCTATAAATAATCTGAATCTTATACAGACTGGAGCAGCTGTGATTCCTAATATATCTTTTTAATGATGACAATGACCTTTCTGTTTTTGTCAGCTCATGTGACTGAGACAAAATGAAGAGCCTTATGACTTGTCAGAGTGTCAAAAGAAACATTTCTGTTGTCATAAATAGCAAACACAACTTCAGTTAATAGGCCTATTTTCAAAAGGATTCATATTATGTCCTCTCTACATTGTAATGGAGAAGTAGACACTAAGATACTTAGTTATATTTTTGTCTTGTTTTTAGCATTTTACTATAAGCTTAATGAGTTATAACTAAACACATGGTCTTAACTTACAAACAGTTCAATGCCTATTAAACTTGTCATTAAAATTTATCTCAAAACATAAGTAAATGAAACTTAGATGTATGGTGTTTTAGGTAAAGGGCAAAAAAAGTGCTATATCAATTCCCAAATAACTGTCCTTAATAAATATGGTAATAATATCACACACATATTTTCATTTCTGCATTATAAGATTGTGTTGCAGTTTCCAAACAAGAAACATAGCTCTTCACAAAGCAAACATGTGAACCCTATTCTGGGCTTCTTTATTCACACAGAAGTTTGTCTGTCTGGGTAATGTTATGTTGAGTAAAGCAAAAAGTGTTTAAATAAACCTATCATTTGGCTTTTGTTTGTTAACCTACTTACGTATTCGTTTGTTTGTTTGCTTTTCCACAGACACATGTACATCGAGTTGAGTAGTGATAGAATTTAGTCAGAAAATCCATAGAAGGAAATAGGGGGTGGAGGATAGAAGGCCAGCTTAGACAGTGTAGTAACTTGCCTTTTTCAAAAGTTGGAAATGCTTTGTGCTTACTGTAAATCCTCCGATAGAGAATACAGAGATGTTTTGCATATTCCTTAATATTTTTGACTATTTTTACACTAAAGAGAATCATGTAAGACCACCTCTTCATGTCCCTGATCCTCTAGAAAGAATCTATCCAGCAGGAAAAAGATGTCTGCATGAAGCATATTGGTTTAGGTTTTGATCCATTTAGTGGTCATTGGATGTGATTATTTACTGTTGAAAATAACTACAAAGAATAAATGTTTGAGACAGGATATTTAATATTTTGGAGAAGGCATGGGAGGGGTTGGTTAGTAGTTGGTTACTGCCATGTTGCCTCTGCACCCAGAATGAAGAAGGGTGGTAGAGTGGGTAGGGCAAGTGGAAGTCTCCTGGTAAATGAAGGCAGAGAGTGATATAATAGGAGGCGCCATGTTTTCTTTTTGCATATGACACAGACCATACATCATATTCATGTTCACAAACACACATGAATCCACAAAATTATTAGAAATATTGTAGTATCAACATATGAAAGTCATATATGTTGCATTAAATAAGAAAAAAATGCATGCACCACCCCACAGTAAGCCAGGCACTGGCGGGCCATATGGCACCAGCCAGGTGTTCTCATCTCAGCGTACTCTCTGACTCTTTGCTCTAAAATCTCTCCACCCGACTAGCTAAGTTCCCATGGTGGGTCGCTGCCATGCCAGCCCTATTCATCAATTTCTGTGGGTGCCTGGGGTGCCTACTAAACCATAAGCTAACAAAAGCTCTAGGATCCAACATATGTAAGGGCTATAGCTGTTGGCCTTCGTTGCTTCCCAGAAATAGAAATGAAAAGTGTATTTCTAAAGATACCACATACTTCAGAAAGAAGACTTGGAGGAATTAAGTTGGAAGTGACCCAGAATCTACCCCTTTGTGTACTAGCTACCATAGAATCAAAACAAGTTGTGTAAGAAGAATAGAGAAAAATCAATTAGTACTAAACAGTTCTAAACAACTGCAATGCCTATAAAAAGCAACCATCATTAGTAGGCATAATACTTCAACATGTGTGGTTGTGACACTTCTATTCTTGGGTAAACAACAGATATCAAGTAGAATTAAGACCTGCTCAATAGGAGGCAATTAATTTCTAGTATTGTATATCTAATCCACGATCAATACTGATGTGTCCGTGACCACTAGAAGAGTAAAAGTGTAGCTTCAACAGCCAATAGCATTCTAATTGTACCATCTACTTATCCTTATACCAACAGAGATATTTAGTTCTTACCCTTTACCACAGAAGCTTCTATCTGCAGCAGACCAAGACTGTCGCAGAGAGGCACACCAGGTCAAAGTTTAGAGAACCACTCACAGTGGATTTGCAATCTCACTGGATACATGCAAGGAGGAAGAAAATATTTGAAAGCCAGATGACCAGATGGGGACATCTAGTGTGACATTCTTCTATATATTATGGAGAAGCTGAACCCATAAAATTGTAACAATATCATTACATAAACAAGAGCTGATACATGACAACTCCTAGAAGAATAGATACGTGCTTGTTGGGAAAGGAAGAATTTGAATTTTGTAGACACAAGCCCCTTTATACACTGGCCAAGAGTTCAGACCTAAACACTAGTATTATTATAAATAATATTAGCATAAGTAATACTAAGTAATTTACATAGGTTGTGTCTGTAAACTTAAAAACATATGCACACACACAAACACACACACTTTTTTTTTTTGGTTCTTTTTTTCAGAGCTGGGGTCCGATCCCAGGGCCTTGCGCTTCCTAGGTAAGCGCTCTACCACTGAGCTAAATCCCCAGCCCCTCACACACACTTTTTAAAGAAGAAAGTTGCATCACTTGTGGTGTAAATAGTTCCCCAAGAACCAGAGATATTAAAAACAATAGGGAAATTGTACACATGCGCGCGCGCGCGCACACACAGACACACACACACACATGCATTGCCAGATCTGTCTGTCAGTAATGCATATGAATATGTATGTATGTATGTATATATATATATGTATGACACATAAAGAGTTAAAGAATAAGAGTATATGACTTTGATAAGAGGGGAGAGGAAAGAGAGGAAGCTGAGATTGAGTTGAAGACATTTCTTGATTCATATTATGATTACTGCATGTATTCTAGCAAAGGCATGAGTGTCAAGCTGATACTGAATTCTGTATTCTGTATTCAGCAGTGAATTAGAGCCTGGGAACCAGTGAAATTGACAGGGAGGCAGTTTGGATGATTTACATAACTTGTAATTCAAGCAGGTCTCCCTGGAGCCAGTTTAAAAGAATCATGTAGTTACTGAGAGTAACCAGGTCTAGGTCCCCATTTTCTGTGGACAGAACCAACTGCTGATGTCTATAACAGAGGCTAATGACAAGAAGACCTAGCATGTATCAGACAACTCTTACCTGAGGCATCTAGAAAAAGCTAGAGTATTGACATTATAGTGTATTTATATACTTTATTTTATATTCCCACATAACTGACTTCACTATATGTAACTGCTTTAGTTAAAATATCTTAAGTGATATCAATACATACAGCAAATTACATGTAATAACTAAATTATAATTTGATACAGAAAACAATAAAAAAACCAAGGCATTTGTCCAACCATAGTTAATTTTAATGTTATTTTGTGAGAAAAATGTGGTACAAGTCTAACCAGGATGACACATTCAGTGTGTCCTCAGAGTAAAATGGCTCATTTAGCCCAGGACCATTCTAGTGTCCCAGGTTCCTGCTAAAGAGGTTCCCCTAGCTTTCATGTGTCTCTCAGCTGTATGTTATCTCTGCTAGGGAACTGCTTTTGAATACTATATTTTTCTTGAACTGTGCGAGAATAAAGCCTTTGCTATAATTAAACAACTGTTACAGTAAAAAGAAGATGCGGGGATGTTAATAAGATTTTAACATAAATGCTCTGGGATTTATCAACTTAGTAGTTAAATTATTGATGAGTAAGATTTCACTAATCAAAAATCAGATTCAAGTGTATTTTCAGTGTGCAATTATGTTCAGTCAATTTGTCTTTTAATTAAAAATAAACGAATGATCTTATGCCTTCCTTGAAGGTCTTATGGGGAAACTACTTATTAAAAACATAATTCACCGTGGCTTTTTGAGGATGGAGATTTGTGTCATTGTTCATATTAGCTTTTTTGAGCAAACATAAAACAAAATAAAGTAATAAATAGTTCATTCCGGAACCAAATGTGAGTGACCCTGGTTGCCTCCAGTAACATGTACCAAAATAGTAATGGATTTACAAGCTATTGATTATCACAGAACCAAACAATATCGTAATTCCAGCCATTCACTGCACAGCAAAAGCATGGAAACCTTTGATAAAAGTTTCAAATACTGTCATGAAAATCTTTGATAAAACTTTCACATACTATGTGATAGCATTCTTAGATTTTAGGTTGGTCAAAACTACAGATCTCTTTTTATATAGCAATAAAATTTACCCACCAATTCCAAGGTGGCAGGTAGTGAAAGGCGTTGTGCAACAATCAGTTATTAAAGATGTCAAAAGCGGCCCAGGAGATTTTGTTTCTAGGTTTGTCTTATTTCTGTAATATAATATACAATCTTAGAAGCTCTCCTCTTTCTCCTCCTCTTCTTCCTTCTCTTCCTCCTCCTCCTCCTCCTCCTCCTCCTCCTCCTTCTCTCTCTCTCTCTCTCTCTCTCTCTCTCTCTCTCTCTCTCTCTCTCCCTTCTCTCTGTATGTCTTTGTTTGAATATGTGTATAATTGTGCTTCAGCCTGATTATGGAGTTAGACTTCTACTCCATAAACCCATCTAACCTTCCCACCTTGCATGAGCAGGGTCTGCCTTTTCTCGTGATATATATGTCACATGAGCTGGCTCATGAGCTTCTGGGTGTTTTCCTGTCTCAGCGTTCCATTGCTAATCTCCTGTAGCCATGCTGATACTGGATATGCTCACAGTATCTACTTGGCCTTTATATGAGGTATGGTAGGAAAAGCCCAAGCACTCACACTTGTTCAGAAAGGATTTGTGCTGCTGAGATGCCACCAAATCACGTTAGGGTCTTTTCCACAGTTACAGCTTTGTTCTCAAAACTTCAGTTTTAAACCAAAAGCAAATGTTCTACTCTTATTCTGAAATGGTTATTAGAAATGTAAGTATACTGAATATTTTTAAACATTTCTAAACACCCTTGAGAGAAACGTTAAAAATCATAAAATAGTCACAGTTACTGAATACTTCCTCATCTTTATATTTTATCTTTATTATAATTCTTTAATTTGATAATCTTTACATCAATTTTTTTACCATGCAAACATTACTTTAGCAGTGATAGTTGGCACTTGTATACACTTACTCGAAAATCTAAGATTCTTTCATTGACTATTTTTGAGAGAAAAGATTTACACATGGACATTATTTTTTACATAAGGACATTTTATATAACTAAAACATTCTGTATAAATATATGTTCATTAAAACACAGATATAATCAATATAATTAAGAAAGTACTTTGGATTTCTACTGATGTTTTTGAGATCTAAGAGAACTCATGGAGAGGGAAGGAAATATAAAGACTCTTTTTGGTAAAATGGTTGCAATATAAACCATGAGCACCTGAAGCTGAGAAAAGAGAACCGTGCCCTTCCGTTTCTAAGGGCTGAGCTAATTTTATAGGCTGCTTCTCCTACATGTGAAAGTTTTATGATCCCTAAAATATGCATGGACAAAAGTGTAGAAAACAGACGTTGTTGTCTAACATCTCCAATTGCTCATGTTGACTTCTTCCTAAAATACAACTTTTTAAACTAAATAGTTTTCCGTTTTCTGTTTATTTCTTATGATTTTATATTCTCCCACAAGAGTTGAGAATGTAAAATGTAATAAATGATTAGTTCAGTTTCCAAGATTTGTATGCTTGCTTGTTTTGTACCTGTGCCAGTGGGTTTATTTAGTGCCTGGTGCATTGGGGCCATTGCCAATAGCTAAATCAGTAAACAAAAATATTTAAAGATATCTAATTCTAAATATTGCTAGATAGCACAGATTTTTCCAAAGATCTTTCAGTTCTTAAGCCTTGTTCAGAGTCCCATTTCTCCAAAAAAAAAAAAATTAAATTTGTGTGCGTATGTGTTTTGTAAGAGCAGGTGGGGGTTTTGGTGCCTACTCTGCCTATGTGATGTTGTTAGGCCACAAAATTCATTTGCTTATTCCTTTTCACAAAGTAACAATACGTAACATATAATTTTTTATGACTCATTTAAGGTTCCCTTGGGTTAAGTATAAACCTCATTTTTAAAAACACAAAACAAAACTGATTTCTTAGTCATTGTGCTATGGCTTGAAAGTATTTTCTTTAAACTTGTGATAATATTTAATTTGCATCAAGAGATATTAACATGGTACAAATTAATTCGACTCTGTTATTTAGAGGCAAGAGTACTAAAACTAATTATGATTAAAGTCATTAAAGTCTATATCCTATAATTGGGTCATGGGAAACAGATTTACATGATAGTGAGAGAAACCAGGACACACACCTCAGTCACAATGTGTAGATTCCACACTCTCCTAGGTATGCTGTTGTTGGTAAAATTATATATTTAGAGTCTACACTTAAATATTTTTGAGTAGGGAGAAATGGGTCCATGGCTAATAGCATTTGCCTTTGCAGCAGAGTTGAATTAGATTCTAAGCAACAGTAAGGTGGCTTGCAAGTGTCCATAAATCCAGGAGATCCAGGAAAGCAAAACACTGATACACATCACATAAGATACAAAAATCTAAAAAGTAATAAACTTTTCTTTTAAAATGACCCCTTATATGAGATATTACAACAACAGAAGAAAATAAGATACAATACTTTCTTTTGGCCAAATACCATAAAGATTTCACAATAGCCAAGAGTCATTCACTTTACACAGTTGGAATTATCAAGGCCATTTATCAATTCTTATAATAATTATATATAATAATTAAACAAATGGAATGTTTTCATTAAAGAATGAACGTGGATTAATAGTTTTATCCATTTTTTCCTTTTTTTTTGATTGAATATATTTTTATTTACATTTCAAATGTTATCCCATTTCCAGGTTTCCCATCAGAAAACTCGCTATCCCAACGCCCCTCCCCCTGCTTCTATGACAGTACTTCCCCATTCACCCAACCACTTGGGTTTCCCCGCCCTGACATTCCCCTTTACTGTGACTTTGAGCAGGACCAAAGGCTTCTCCTCCCATTGGTGCCCAACAAGGCCCTCCTCTGCTACACATGCAGCTGAAGCCATGGATCTGTCCATGTGTCCTCTTTGAATGGTGGTTTAGTTCCTGGGAGCTCTGGTTGGTTGGTATTTTTGTTCTTGTGGGGTTGCACACCCCTTCAGCTCCTTCAGTATTTTCTCTAACTCCTCCATTGGGGTCCCCGTTCTCAGTTCAATGGTTAGCTGCAAGCATCTGCCTCTGTATTTGTCATGCTCTGGTAGAGCCTCTCAGGAGACAGCTATATCAGGTTCTTGTCAGCATGTGCTTCTTGGCATCAGCAATATTTTCTGGGTTTGGTGGATCCCCAGGTGGGACAGTCTCTGGATGGCCATTCCTTCAGGTTCTGCTCCAAACTTTATCTCCATGTTTCCTCCTATGAATATTTTTGTTCTCCCTTTTAAGAAGGATTGAAGCATCTGCACTTTGGTCATTCTTGAGCTTCATTTGGTCTGTGGATTCTATCTTGGGTAATTTGAGCTTTTGGGCTAATATCCACTTATCAGTGGGTGCATACCATATGTGTGTGTGTGTGTGTGTGTGTGTGTGTGTGTGTGTGTGAGAGAGAGAGAGAGAGAGAGAGAGAGAGAGAGAGAGAGAGAGAGAGAGAGAGAGAGAAGATCGGGTTACCTCACTCAAGATGATATTTTCTAGTTCCATCCAATTGCCTATAAATTTCAGGAAGTCATTGTTTTTAAAGCTGAGTAGTACTCCATTGTGTAAATGTACCACATTTTCTGTATCCATTCCTCTATTGAGGGACATGGATTAATATTTTAAACAATGTGCTTAAGAACAGTTTTCTGAGGCTTTAAGTGGTGATGTTTGAGGATGAAGTTGAATTTGCAACTGTTTTCACCTGAAAAATAAAAGTGAATGTTGAGACATTCACTTGTTTATTGTGTCCTTTGCCAGAATATTTAATAGTAACATAATTTGATTTTAGAAGGAATAGGAGGCATTAAGTCAGTTATCAAATTTTGAGAACCAATTTGGGTAACGGTGAAGAGAATAATTTTCCAACGTTTCAACTAGTTAAATGAAAATTACAATAAATTATAATCAAATGAACAGAAAAGGTGACTTCCTTTTAGCTTGATTGCTCTAGAAACTTTTAAAGACTAATATGTATAACTTACTATATGGAGAACAACCTAGGGAATAGAGAACCAAGTTAGCCATAATCAATATGTTTAATATTAACAATGCTAAATGTTTTTCTTTCTGTAAAATGGTGAATAGTGGTTCTTCCACTTTTCTGCTTCCCTGAAGATCATACATAAATACTCTTATTTTTTTGCCCTCTCTTTTGGAGGCCTCTAACATCAGTAAGAATATATTCAAGTGTCACTTTCACAAAATACAATAGCTTTTGTTGGTGGCCGTTCAAGCACCATTTATGAGTACTCTGAAAAGTACTATTCATGATGTGTACTTTTTCGAATCCTTCACTGTAGGATCATTCACACAGAGAGTGAAGATTAGCAGTTTTAGTGTAAATAAAAACATAAGTAACTCACATAGCACCCAGCAGATATGTGTTACTGATACGTGTTGTTTATGATTATATTAAATGTGAACCTATTCACAGGATGTTTGGAAATCCCATCTTAACTCTGTTTCGTTTTTATACTCCAAGGTTAAAAAAAGTAAAAAAGAATAAAAAAAAAACAAAGAAAAAAGAAAATCTATGGTAATCAGCACTTAGTGCAGCATGAAAAGGATCCACATTATATGTTTAATATTTTTCTCAAAAATAAGTCTTGTTTGTAGTTATAATGCTTTTCAAAAGGTGAAGAGACAGTAGCACTAGAATGTTCTTAGAGCATACATGAACTTGGAATCTCTAAAGACTTAATGATTTGTTGTTAGAAATAAAATAGTCCTATTCTCTCAAAGAGTATTTTATCTAGTACAAATCTAAAAGGGTAGAATATTTACATTAGAGGCCTGGGTGTGTTCCTTGTATATTCAGCTCTTGACATATTCCTAGCTGATGACATCATCATCTCTGCACAATGCAAATTATAGTTTGCTCTTTCTTGGGCCCTTACATTGCCTATGGTACATTTTTAAGATCGCACTTGCTTTAACAAGATGTTTTTATTCGGCCACATGACATAAATAATAATTTTGGGTTTTTTTGTTTTTCATAAGCTGTTGTTTAACATTATATAACTGTTATAAACTTCTAATCCTTAATTTCATAATCCTTGATGACATGGTTTGTTGACATAATTTTAGCATCAATGATGCCACCTTTGATCTAAAAGCAATTTCAGTAGTTTTGAAATTCTATTATTGCTTACAAGGAAGAAGAGATATCTTGAAAAAAGTTATAAAATTGCATTTTTTATTTTATTTTTTATTATTAATATATATTTATTTTTACACATTCAAGATTTTATTCCCCTCCTGGCCCACCGTCCATCTGTTCCACATCCCATACCTCCCTGGAGCCCCTGTCTCCACTAGGCTGTTCCCACTCTACCCACCCTGCTAGACCTCTAAACTCCCTGGGACCTCCAGTCCTTTGAGGGTTAGATGCGTCTTCTCTGACTGAACCAAGACCGGAGCATTCTCTGCTGTATGTGGGCCTTATATCAACTGCTGAATGCAGCCTGGTTGGTGATCCAGTATCCAAGAGATCTCAGGGGTCCAAATTGATTGAGACTCCTGGTCCTCTTAAGGGGTAGCCCTCCTCCTTAGCTTCCTCCAGCAATTCCCTAATTCAACCAGAGGTGTTCATTGGTTTGGTGCCAATAGCTTCATCTGATTCTTTCAGCTGCTTGTTGGGTGTTTTGGAGGGCTGTAAATCTAAGTCCATGTTTGTGAGTGCTCCATAACTTCAGTAATGGTGTCAGTCTCCCCCCACCCCTATCCCCTGCCCCTGAACTGGATTCCATTTTGCGCCTGTCCCTGGACCTTCTTTTCCTCAGGCTCTTCTCTATTTCCTTCCCTGCAGTTCTTTCAGACAGGAATAATTAAGGATCAGAGGTTGGATTGTGGAATAGCAACCTCATCACTCTCTTGATGTCCTGTCTTCCTGCTGGAGGTGGGCTCTACAAGTTCCCTCTATTCACTGTAGAGTGTTTCACTTAGCGCTCCACCCTTTGAGTACCGAGGGTCTCTCAACTCCTAGGTCTCTGGTGTATTCTGGAGGGTCCTTCCAACCTCCTACCTCCAGAGGTTGCCGGTTTCCATTTCTTCTGCTGTCTCTCAGGCTTCAGTTCTCCCCACCCCCCACAATACCAGATAATGCTCCCCATCCCCTTTTCCTCCCCAGTCTTTTCCCCTTCCTCCCTCTCTTCCTTCCTTCCTTCCTTCCTCCCTCCCTCCATCCCACCCCCCTCCCATCTTATGGTTGCTTTCTTCTACCTCTCAAGTGGGACGGAGGCGTCCTTCCTGATTTCTCCAACACTTTTAGCACGAAGTGATGTTTTAATTTGTCAGATGCTTTTTCTGCATCTAAAGAAACAATCATGTGATTTTTCCTTTGATTTTGTTTATATAATAGATTATGTTCATAGATTTTTGTGTATTGAACCAACCTTGCTCCCTGGGATGAAGCCTACTTGATGGTGGTGAATGATGGTTTTGATGTGTTCTTGGATTTGGTTTCTTGAAACTTATTGAGTATTTTTTCATAGATACTCATTAGTGACACTGGTCTGAAGTTCTCTTATTTGGTTTGGTCCTCGTGTAGTTTAGGTATCAGAGTAATTGTGGCTTTGTAGAATGAATTGGGTGGTGTTCCTTCTATTTCTATTTTATAGAATAGTTTCAGGAATATTTGTATAAGGTCTTTTTTTTTTTTTTTGGTTGGGAGGTTTTTATTGACTTCTTCTATTTCCCTATGAAATATGGGCTTGTTTAGAAAGTTTACATGGTTTTGATTTATCTTTGGTAGGTGGAATCTTCCTAGAAAAACTATCCATTTTGTCTAGATTTTCTAGTTTTATTGAATATAGGCTTTTTTTTTTATTAACTTGAGTATTTCTTATATACATTTCAAGTGTTATTCCCTTTCCCGGTTTCCGGGCAAACATCCCCCTCCCCCCTCCCCTTCCTTATGGGTGTTCCCCTCCCAACCCTCCCCCCATTGCCGCCCTCCCCCCATAGTCTAGTTCACTGGGGGTTCAGTCTTAGCAGGACCCAGGGCTTCCCCTTCCACTGGTGCTCTTACTAGGATTGAATATAGGCTTTTGTTTTTTTTTTTTTTTTAATTTCCTCCGCATCTGTTATGTGTCCATTTTCATTTCTGATTTTTTTTTTAATTTGGATACTGCCTCTGAGCCCTTTAGTTATTTTGGCCAGGGGTTTATCTGTCTTGTTGATTCTCTCAGAGAACCAGATTCTGGTTTTCTTGATTCTCTGTATTGTTTTCTTTGTTTCTATTTGATTTCAGCCCTGAGTTCGACTATTTCCTGCCTTCTATTCCTCTTAGGTGAGTTTGCTTTTGTTGTTGTTGTTGTTGTTGTTGTTGTTGTTGTTGTTGTTGTTCTAGAGCTCTCAGGTGTGCTGTAAAATTGCTAGTGTAAGAGCTCTCCAGCTTCATTATCTGTTCACTTAGTGCTAAGAATTTTCCTCTTAGCACTGCTTTCATTGTGTTCCATAAGTTTAGGTATGGTTTGTCAATATTTTCATTAAATTCCAAGAAGTCCTTAATTTCTTTCTTTATTTCTTCCCTGGCCAAATTATCTTGAGTAGAGAGTGGTTAAGCTTCCATGTGTATGTGGACTTGCTGTTATTTTTGCTGTTATTGAAGATTAGCCTAGGCCATAGTGGTTTCATGGGGTACATGGAATTATTTCATCCTTCTTATAGAGGTTGAAGGTTGTTTTGTGACCAATTATATGGTCGATTTTAGAGAAGGTAGCATGAGATGCTGAATAGAAGATGTATTCTTTTGGTTTTTTTGTTTGTATATTTTTTCATTTTTTTTTTGTTTTATTTGTTTTTTGGAACTGAGACATGAACCTAGGTACTTGTGCTTGCTAGCAAGTGCTCTACCACTGAGCTAAATCCCTGATCCAATATTCTTTTGTTTTAGGGTAAAATGTTCTATAGATATCTGTTAAATACATTTGGTTCATAACCTGTGTTAGTTTCACTGTGTCTTGGTTTACTTTATGTTTCAAGGACCTGTTGATTGGTGAGAGTAGGGCATTGAAGTCCCCCAGTATTATTGTGTGGGATTCAATATGTGTTTTGAGCTCTAGTAAAGTTTCTTATATGAATGTAGGTGCCTTTGCATTTGGGGCTTAGATGTTCAGAATTGAGACTTCTCTTGGTGGGTTTTACCTTTGAAGAATATGAAGTGTCCTTCCTTATCATGCTTGATTACTTTTGGTTGAAAGTATTTTATTGGATATTAGGATGGCAACTCTAGCTTGTGTCTCAGGACCATTTGTTTGGAATATCTTTTTCTATCATTTTATTCTGAGGTAGTGTCTGTCTTTGGTATTGAGGTGTGTTTCTTATATGCAGCAAATGCTGGATCTTGTTTGCATATCCAGTCTCTTAGCTTATGTCTTTTTATAGGTGAGTTGAGTCCATTGATATTGAGACATATTAAAGACCGATGACTGTTGGTTCCTGTTATATTTGTTTTCATAAGTGGCTTTATGTGCTTGTGGATCTCTTATTTTGGCTTCTTTGTGAGATGCTTAATATATTTTGTCTTTTCTTTGGTGTAGGTATCTTCCTTGTGTTGGCATTTCCCTTCTAGGATCCTCTGTAAGGTTTTATTGCTAGCTAGAGATCCTCTGTAAGGTTTTATTGCTAGATAGATACTGTTTGAATTTGGTTTTGTCCTGGAATATTTTGGTTTCTACATCTATGTTGATTGAAAATTTTGCTCGGTATAGTAGCCTTGGCTGGCATTTGTGTTCTCTTTGAGTCCTCATGACCTCTGACCAGTCTCTTCTGACTTTTATAGTCTCTGTTGAGAAGTGGGGTATAATTCTGGTAGATCTGTCTGTGTATGTTACTTGACTGTTTTCCCTTGATGCTTTTGTTATTCTTTCTTTGCCCTGTGTCTTTAGTGTTTTGATTAATATGTGATGAGAGGATTTTCTTTCCTGGTCCTATTTGTTCGGTATTCTATAGGCTTCTTGTACCTTTATGGCCATCTATTTATTTAGGTTGGTGAAATTTTCCTCTATGACTTTGTTGAAGATGCTTTCACGTCCTTTGAGCTGGGAATCTTCATTCTCCTCTATTCCAATTATTCTTAGATTTGGTCTTTTCATGGTGTCCTTAATTTCCTGGATGTTTTGGGTTAAGAGATTTTTTGGTTTTGAATTTTCTTTGACAGTTGTGTCAATATCTTCTAAGGTATCTTTTATGCCTGAGATTCTTTTGTCTATCTCTTACATTCTGTTTGTGATGCTTACATAACTAGTTTCCTAGATTTTCCATTTCAAGGTTTGCTTCCATTTGTGTTTTCTATAGTGTTTCTACTTTCACTTTTAGGTCTTAGACAGTTTTGTGCAATTTCTTAACGTGTTTAATTGTATTTTTAGGTATTTATTTAAGAGTTTTATTTGTTTCCTCTTTAAGGGATTCTACCTATTTACCTGTGTTTTCCTCTTTTTCTTTCAGTGAGTTATTTATAACCTCCTTAAAGGACTCTATTATCTTCAGGAGATAGGATTTTAGGTCAGTTTCCTGATTTTCAGATGTGTTGGTGTATTCAAGGTTTGCTGTGGTGGGAGAACTGGGTTCCGATGATGACCACATGCATATATTGGCTTCTGCTGCTTATGACCTTGCAGTTGCCTCTCACCATCTGGTTATCCATGGTATTTCTTGGTCTGGGTGACTCTGTCTGTAATCTACCTCTTTCATCGCTGGGTTGCAACAAGTCTTCAGAGAGGCAGAAAACCTGCTGATTTGTTACTCTGGCTGCAATAGATCTCCTGGGAGGCCTTCAGTCTGTTGGGTCCTCAGAGCAGCTGTCAAAGTATCGTCCTGTGTGAAGCTATTCTCCTATGGACTATGGTTTCTGTTTCCCTGTTTGGAGCAGAACTCCAGGGAGGCTTTCAATCTGTTGGGTTCGTTGCCCTGCATGCCACAGAGCCACTGGGAAGTCTTCAGCCCGTGGTGTCAATTGCTCATTTGCCCTGTGTTTAGAGATACTCCTGGGATGCCTTCAAGCTGTCAGGTACTGTGTGCAGTGGGTCTCCTGGGATGTCTCCAGTTGTAGTTTCAGATGCCTTGAGTGCAACAGGTCTCCTGGCATGCCTCAGGATTTGTTATCAAATGCTCTGAGTGCAGCTGATCTTCTGACCTCTGGATATAGCCTCTTTCAAGGAGCAGACTAGCTAGCAGTCTGTCCCAGCAGAAAGGTCCAGGCAGAAGGGGGAGTGCTATTCTGCAGCCAGGTCCAGGGTTGTGGGGGGTGGACCCCTGAGTCCACTGGGCTCTCAGTGGTAGTATGGGACTTCGGGTGGGGGCATGATCTTACCAAATACTCTAAGTGCAGTGAGTCCTCTGGTTTACCTCAGGATATAGCCTGAGCAAGACTAGCTAGCCTTCTTTCCCAGCAAAAAGGATGAGGCAGAATGGGCTATTTTATTCTTTAATGCCAAAATAATTGTGTTTTAGTCAAAATCTGACTAAAATAAAGTTGGATACTTCTCCACTGATTGTCCATCTTGAAGATAAAATTCTTGTAAAACTAACGTTTATTCACCAGATATAATTGCTGTCTTGGAGGCTTAGTGATGAATAAATTCATCTGTTCTAGTTCTTTATGAACTCTGCCTAGCTAGTTCAACTCAGCTTTTCTGGCCCAACTCCTCTTCAGACTGACTGATTCAAACTGGCTTCTTTTGGCTTCTGAGTAAATTCTTCCACCCAGCCTCATATGAACTTTGGCAATAGGTTCTAATATTCTGGCTCTTTCTCATACAATGGCTCATTCTGTGTTTACCTCTTCTCTGTAAATATCTCTCGGTCTCTGTCTTCATCTTGTTCACCCACCTCTGTCCCTCTTCTCCTCCCCTCTCTTTCTCTGTGCTACACTCTTAAGTCCTCCCTCTTACCTGTGATGTTCTCATGAGACTTAAGAATATCCCATCTCTCACTAATTCTATCTAATCTTTCTCTGCTTCAACACTTTATCTACCTTCTTGCCCCAAATTAGATATCACTTTCAAACATGGCTGATTCCTCTTACAAACTAACTTTGAATTATAATGTTAGGGATTAAAGGTGTGTACTATGGTATGCCTATATTCTAGCTGGCTCATATTATCCAGGCTGTTTCTACATTCCAGATGAATAATATCTTTGGATATGATCCCTTGCCACAGCAGTTATCATACTGAGTTAAAGTTCCTCTCCAAATTCTAGGGATATCTTTTCTTTTTTATTTTCTTACTGACACAACTTAAATACATTTTCTGAAACCAAATAGTTCTCCCATGATGTTTTGAATCATTCTTGTCAAGATGAGTCATGGACTGAACCCTTAAAATTATGTGTTGAAAAAAAATCTCTGGCCTGATAAATCGATTAACCCTCCTTTCTTGCAACAGTGATGAAAAACTAAAGCTTTTATTTAGTTCAAATTTCTTCAAATAATTTAAGATATCCATGTCTTTACTCATTCACTCTTTATGTACATACAACATAGTTGTGATGTGTATATCAAAAAATTATCTGGATATATAGATTAAACTATTAATAATGATAACTGAATAGATCAGAGAACTCTAAAATCTTAAATAATATAACAAATATCAAAGATGGTATAAGAATTTGTGGAATAGGAGAGAGAGACCCAACCGCCAGGTCAGGTGGGCACTCCTGAGGCTGCAGAGCAGAAGAGACCACCAACACTGCTCACCCCTGCCCGCATCCCTGGCCCAAGAGGAAACTGTATAAGGCCTCTGGGCTCCCGTGGGGGAGGGCCCAGGAGCGGCAGGACCCCTGCCTGAGACACCACCAGAACCTGAAGGAAACAGACCGGATAAACAGTTCTCTGCACCCAAATCCCGTGGGAGGGAGAGCTAAACCTTCAGAGAGGCAGACAAGCCTGGGAAACCAGAAGAGGCTGCTCCCTGCACACACATCTCGGACGCCAGAGGAAAAAGCCAAAGACCATCTGGAACCCTGGTGCACTGAAGCTCCCGGAAGGGGCGGCACAGGTCTTCCTGGTTGCTGCCGCTGCAGAGAGCCCGTGGGCAGCACCCCACGAGCGAACTTGAGCCTCGGGACCACAGGTAAGACCAAATTTTCTGCTGCAAGAAAGCTGCCTGGTGAACTCAAGACACAGGCCCACAGGAACAGCTGAAGACCTGTAGAGAGGAAAAACTACACGCCCGAAAGCAGAACACTCTGTCCCCATAACTGACTGAAAGAGAGGAAAACAGGTCTACAGCACTCCTGACACACAGGCTTATAGGACAGTCTAGCCACTGTCAGAAATAGCAGAACAAAGTAACACTAGAGATAATCTGATGGCGAGAGGCAAGCGCAGGAACCCAAGCAACAGAAACCAAGACTACATGGCACCATCGGAGCCCAATTCTCCCATCAAAACAAACATGGAATATCCAAACACACCAGAAAAGCAAGATCTAGTTCCAAAATCATTTTTGATCATGATGCTGGAGGACTTCAAGAAAGACATGAAGAACTCCCTTAGAGAACAAGTAGAAGCCTACAGAGAGGAATCGCAAAAATGCCTGAAAGAATCGCAAAAATCCCTGAAAGAATTCCAGGAAAACATAAATAAACAAGTAGAAGCCCATAGAGAGGAGACACAAAAATCCCTGAAAGAATTCCAGGAAAACACAATCAAACAGTTGAAGGAATTAAAAATGGAAATAGAAGCAATCAAGAAAGAACACATGGAAACAACCCTGGATATAGAAAACCAAAAGAAGAGACAAGGAGCTGTAGATACAAGCTTCACCAACAGAATACAAGAGATGGAAGAGAGAATCTCAGGAGCAGAAGATTCCATAGAAATCATTGACGCAACTGTCAAAGATAATGTAAAGCGGAAAAAGCTACTGGTCCAAAACATACAGGAAATCCAGGACTCAATGAGAAGATCAAACCTAAGGATAAGAGGCATAGAAGAGAGTGAAGACTCCCAGCTCAAAGGACCAGTAAATATCTTCAACAAAATCATAGAAGACAACTTCCCTAACCTAAAAAAAGAGATACCCATAGACATACAAGAAGCCTACAGAACTCCAAATAGATTGGACCAGAAAAGAAACACCTCCCGTCACATAATAGTCAAAACACCAAACGCACAAAATAAAGAAAGAATATTAAAAGCAGTAAGGAAAAAGGTCAAGTAACATGTAAAGGCAGACCTATCAGAATCACACCAGACTTCTCGCCAGAAACTATGAAGGCCAGAAGATCCTGGACTGATGTCATACAGACCCTAAGAGAACACAAATGCCAGCCCAGGTTACTGTATCCAGCAAAACTCTCAATTAACATTGATGGAGAAACCAAGATATTCCATGACAAAACCAAATTTACACAATATCTTTCTACAAATCCAGCACTACAAAGGATAATAAATGGTAAAGCCCAACATAAGGAGGCAAGCTATACCCTAGAAGAAGCAAGAAACTAATCGTCTTGGCAACAAAACAAAGAGAATGAAAGCACACAAACATAACCTCACACCCAAATATGAATATAAAGAGAAACAATAATCACTATTCCTTAATATCTCTCAATATCAATGGCCTCAACTCCCCAATAAAAAGACATAGATTAACAAACTGGATACGCAACGAGGACCCTGCATTCTGCTGCCTACAGGAAACACACCTCAGACACAAAGACAGACACTACCTCAGAGTGAAAGGCTGGAAAAAAACTTTCCAAGCAAATGGTCAGAAGAAGCAAGCTGGAGTAGCCATTCTAATATCAAATAAAATCAATTTCCAACTAAAAGTCATCAAAAAAGATAAGGAAGGACACTTCATATTCATCAAAGGAAAAATCCACCAAGATGAACTCTCAATCCTAAATATCTATGCCCCAAATAAAAGGGCACCTACATACGTAAAAGAAACCTTACTAAAGCTCAAAACACACATTGCACCTCACACAATAATAGTGGGGGATTTCAACACCCCACTCTCATCAATGGACAGATCATGGAAACAGAAATTAAACAGTGATGTCGACAGACTAAGAGAAGTCATGAGCCAAATGGACTTAACGGATATTTATAGAACATTCTATCCTAAAGCAAAAGGATATACCTTCTTCTCAGCTCCTCATGGTACTTTCTCCAAAATTGACCATATAATTGGTCAAAAAACGGGCCTCAACAGGTACAGAAAGATAGAAATAATCCCATGCGTGCTATCGGACCACCACGGCCTAAAACTGGTCTTCAATAACAGTAAGGGAAGAATGCCCACATATACGTGGAAATTGAACAATGCTCTACTCAATGATAACCTGGTCAAGGAAGAAATAAAGAAAGAAATTAAAAACTTTTTAGAATTTAATGAAAATGAAGATACAACATACCCAAACTTATGGGACACAATGAAAGCTGTGCTAAGAGGAAAACTCATAGCGCTGAGTGCCTGCAGAAAGAAACAGGAAAGAGCATATGTCAGCAGCTTGACAGCACACCTAAAAGCTCTAGAACAAAAAGAAGCAAATACACCCAGGAGGAGTAGAAGGCAGGAAATAATCAAACTCAGAGCTGAAATCAACCAAGTAGAAACAAAAAGGACCATAGAAAGAATCAACAGAACCAAAAGTTGGTTCTTTGAGAAAATCAACATGATAGATAAACCCTTAGCCAGGCTAACGAGAGGACACAGAGAGTGCGTCCAAATTAACAAAATCAGAAATGAAAAGGGAGACATAACTACAGATTCAGAGGAAATTCATAAAATCATCAGATCTTACTATAAAAACCTATATTCAACAAAATTTGAAAATCTTCAGGAAATGGACAATTTCCTAGACAGATACCAGGTATCGAAGTTAAATCAGAAACAGATAAACCAGTTAAACAACCCCATAACTCCTAAGGAAATAGAAGCAGTCATTAAAGGTCTCCCAACCAAAAAGAGCCCAGGTCCAGTTTAGTGCAGAATTCTATCAAACCTTCATAGAAGACCTCATACCAATATTATCCAAACTATTCCACAAAATTAAACAGATGGAGCCCTACCGAATTCCTTCTATGAAGCCACAATTACTCTTATACCTAAACCACACAAAGACACAACAAAGAAAGAGAACTTCAGACCAATTTCCCTTATGAATATCGACACAAAAATACTCAATAAAATTCTGGCAAACCGAATTCAAGAGCACATCAAAACAATCATCCACCATGACCAAGTAGGCTTCATCCCAGGCACGCAGGGATGGTTTAATATACGGAAAACCATCAACGTGATCCATTATATAAACAAACTGAAAGAACAGAACCACATGATCATTTCATTAGATGCTGAGAAAGCATTTGACAAAATTCTACACCCCTTCATGATAAAAGTCCTGGAAAGAATAGGAATTCAAGGCCCATACATAAACATAGTAAAAGCCATATACAGCAAACCAGTTGCTAACATTAAACTAAATGGAGAGAAACTTGAAGCAATCCCACTAAAATCAGGGACTAGACAAGGCTGCCCACTCTCTCCCTACTTATTCAATATAGTTCTTGAAGTTCTAGCCAGAGCAATCAGACAACAAAAGGAGATCAAGGAGATACAGATCGGAAAAGAAGAGGTCAAAATATCACTATTTGCAAATGACATGATAGTATATTTAAGTGATCCCAAAAGTTCCACCAGAGAACTATTAAAGCTGATAAACAACTTCAGCAAAGTGGCTGGGTATAAAATTAACTCAAATAAATCAGTTGCCTTCCTCTATACAAAAGAGAAAAAAGCCGAGAAAGAAATTAGGGAAATGACACCCTTCATAATAGACCCAAATAATATAAAGTACCTCGGTGTGACTTTAACCAAGCAAGTAAAAGATCTGTACAATAAGAACTTCAAGACACTGAGGAAAGAAATTGAAGAAGACCTCAGAAGATGGAAAGATCTCCCATGCTCATGGATTGGCAGGATTAATATAGTAAAAATGGCCATTTTACCAAAAGCAATCTACAGATTCAATGCAATCCCCATCAAAATACCAATCCAATTCTTCAAAGAGTTAGACAGAACAATTTGCAAATTCATCTGCAATAACAAAAAACCCAGGATAGCTAAAGCTATCCTCAACAATAAAAGGACTTCAGGGGGAATCACTATCCCTGAACTCAAGCAGTATTACAGAGCAATAGTGATAAAAACTGCATGGTATTGGTACAGAGACAGACAGATAGACCAATGGAATAGAATTGAAGACCCAGAAATGAACCCACACACCTATGGTCACTTGATTTTTGACAAAGGAGCCAAAACCATCCAATGGAAAAAAGATAGCATTTTCAGCAAATGGTGCTGGTTCAACTGGAAGGCAACATGTAGAAGAATGCAGATCGATCCATGCTTATCACCCTGTACAAAGCTTAAGTCCAAGTGGATCAAGGACCTCCACATCAAACCAGACACACTCAAACTAATAGAAGAAAAACTAGGGAAGCATCTGGAACACATGGGCACTGGAAAAAATTTCCTGAACAAAACACCAATGGCTTATGCTCTAAGATCAAGAATCGACAAATGGGATCTCATAAAACTGCAAAGCTTCTGTAAGGCAAAGGACACTGTGGTTAGGACAAAACGGCAACCAACAGATTGGGAAAAGATCTTTACCAATCCTACAACAGATAGAGGCCTTATATCCAAAATATACAAAGAACTCAAGAAGTTAGACCGCAGGGAAACAAATAACCCTATTAAAAAATGGGGTTCAGAGCTAAACAAAGAATTCACAGCTGAGGAATGCCGAATGGCTGAGAAATACCTAAAGAAATGTTCAACATCTTTAGTCATAAGGGAAATGCAAATCAAAACAACCCTGAGATTTCACCTCACACCAGTGAGAATGGCTAAGATCAAAAACTCAGGTGACAGCAGATGCTGGCGAGGATGTGGAGAAAGAGGAACACTCCTCCATTGTTGGTGGGATTGCAGACTGGTAAAACCATTCTGGAAATCAGTCTGGAGGTTCCTCAGAAAATTGGACATTGAACTGCCTGAGGATCCAGCTATACCTCTCTTGGGCATATACCCAAAAGATGCCTCAACATATAAAAGAGACACGTGCTCCACTATGTTCATTGCAGCCTTATTTATAATAGCCAGAAAATGGAAAGAACCCAGATGCCCTTCAACAGAGGAATGGATACAGAAAATGTGGTACATCTACACAATGGAATATTACTCAGCTATCAAAAACAACGACTTTATGAAATTCGTAGGCAAATGGTTGGAACTGGAAAATATCATCCTGAGTGAGCTAACCCAATCACAGAAAGACATACATGGTATGCACTCATTGATAAGTGGCTATTAGCCCAAATGCTTGAATTACCCTAGATCCCTAGAACAAATGAAACTCAAGACGGATGATCAAAATGGGAATGCTTCACTCCTTCTTTAAAAGGGGAACAAGAATACCCTTGGCAGGGAAGAGAGAGGCAAAGATTAAAACAGAGACTGAACGAACACCCATTCAGAGCCTGCCCGACATGTGGCCCATACATATACAGCCACCCAATTAGACAAGATGGATGAAGCAAAGAAGTGCAGACCGACAGGAGCCGGATGTAGATCGCTCCTGAGAGACACAGCCAGAATACAGCAAATGCAGAGGCGAATGCCAGCAGCAAACCACTGAACTGAGAATAGGTCCCCTGTTGAAGGAATCAGAGAAAGAACTGGAAGAGCTTGAAGGGGCTCGAGACCCCAAAAGTACAACAATGCCAAGCAACCAGAGCTTCCAGGGACTAAGCCACTACCTAAAGACTATACATGGACTGACCCGGGACTCTGACCCCATATGTAGCAATGAATATCCTAGTAAGAGCACCAGTGGAAGGGGAATCCCTGGGTCCTGCTAAGACTGAACCCCCAGTGAACTAGTCTATGGGGGGAGGGCGGCAATGTGGGGAGGGTTGGGAGGGGAACACCCATAAGGAAGGGGAGGGGGGAGGGGTATGTTTGCCCGGAAACCGGGAAAGGGAATAACATTCGAAATGTATATAAGAAATACTCAAGTTAATAAAAAAAATGTTGAAAAAAAAAAGAAAAAAAAAAAGACCTGTATAAAAAAAAATAAAGTTCTGATAAATTTCCATCTTTAAAAAAAAAAAAGAATTTGTGGAATATGTTAATTCAAAAAACGTAAATGTAAGCTGTTGCCATTTTAATGAGCTTTTAATATTTACCAACATATTAAGTATAAAACAGTATTTTAAAAACAATTTCACATTATATTCCTGCCAACAATGATATTGAGGTACAAAATTCCCAACCTCTTTCTAAACTCTTCTAAGGGGTGCAGGACCAGATGAGATAGGCTCTCACTATTGCTCCCTGGCTGGCATGGAACTCCCTTTGTACATCAGGATGGCCTTAAACTCACAGAGATTTACTGCATTCCATCGTGATGGGATTGTCCTAAACATTTTATAGATATTTTATAGATATTTAAGATAATTTTCACCCTTCAGTTAATTTAGCATTATATTGATATTAATTTTAATTTTGTTACATATAATTTGATTCTTTTTTTCCCTTTTTTTGAATCCTGTTGGAGCAATAAGGGCACCAGCTCACACACTAAAATTTGACCCAAAACTTATCCTGTCTATAAGAAATTCTGGGATTGGGAATGGAGAAGAGACGGAGAGAGAAAGGCCAACCAATAACCGGTCCAATGTGAGACACATCAATAGACAAGCATCAATCCTGACACTACTAATGGTACTCTTGTATGCTTGCAGACAGGAAGGGCTCTCATAGACTGATCTGCCAACCAAAGAACATACATGAGCTGGACCAAAGCCTCCTTGAATATATGTAGCAGATGTACAGCTTGATTTTATTTCCTATGTTCTAAGAAAAAAATATGATTGACAAATGATTGTTGGATTTTTTTAATATTTTATATTAACCAACAGATTTACAAATTAGTTTGAGTTAATTATATTTATCCTATGTTGTTTCCATTGAGACAAATTAATTTTTAGTCACAGGTAAATTCTATGATCATATTTATATATAATGGATGCTTTATGGCAGTGTTTCAATATATAAGGAGTGAAGTTTTATTTTGTATGTTTTTAATAGACATTTAATTCTTCTATGTCATTTTGAGGAAGAGAAATATTTGCTTGGAAAGAATGGGATAAGAGTATTAATAAAGGAGAATGGTGATGGGTTCACTTGGTAGGGTGCATTAACAGCATAAAAACATGGCCTTGATCCCTAGTTTCACATAAAGTGAACTTGGTTGTACATGAATGTAGTAATAACGTATATCATGTAGAGGAAAGAATATCTCAAGACCAGGTCATCTACAGAGCAAGTTAGAAGACAGCCTGGGATGCACAAAATTCTATCTCAAAGAAAAAAAGCTCAATTAATTTTTAATGCAGAGGTTGTTTGTTTGTAACTATCTGCCATGAACCTAATATTATTTTATAATTAAAAATAAAAAAAAAACAACCCTACCAGTCAAGAAACAGGAACTACAAAGAAAAAACAATCCCAGTGAGTGTTTTACTGCTGTGAACAAACACCATGACTAAGGCAAATCTTCTAAAGGATAACATTTAGTTGGGGCTGGCTTTCAGGTTCAGGGTTTCTCTTCATTATCATATGGCTAGGAACATAGCAGCATCCAGGCAAGAAAGGTTGCTGGAGGAGCTGCGAGTTCCACATCTTAGTCAGGAGCAGACTGTCCTCAAGCAGCTAGGAGGAGGGTCACAAAGCCTACCACCACATTACACACTTCCACCATCAAGGGTATATATCCTCCAACAAGGACATACCTCCTAATAGGGCCACTCCCTGGGACAAACATATTCGAACTACCACATTCCACTCTTTGGATCCTTTAGGCTTGTTCAAACAGAGTCTTTGGTGGCCATACCCAGGCATAGCATAATGCAAAATACATTTAGTCTAACTTCAAAAGTCCCATTGTCTATAAAAGTATCAACAATGTTAAAAGCCCAAAGTTCAAAGTCTCTTCTGAGATTCATGCAATCTCAAAACTGCAATCCCTTAAGAAATCAAAATCAAAAAGCAGATCACATACCTACAACTTCATGCAGGAAATATATTAGCATTCCAAAATGTTAGGGTGAGGAAACAACTGGATCAAAGAAAGACCAAAAGGCAGCATCTCTATGTCAGATATCTGAGCATTCTTCAGATATCCAACTTCTTTATTTTTGTTGACTGCAGCTAACTTCTTTCTCTTCACTTGGTTCTACTCTCTGTTAGAATATTTCCTCAGCACACATACTATGCCTATGTCGTCTCTAAAATCTTGGGGCCTCCAAGGCAACTTAGACTTCACGGGTTTTTTGTTTTGTTTTGTTTGTTTTTTGTTTGTTTGTTTTTGTTGCAATATCTGGGATCCACACAATCTTCAGGGCTTCATAAAAGTGCCTGGGTCACTTCTCCTGCTCTGTATTCTGTAGTTGTCTAGGCTCTGGTTGACTCAACTCTGCTGTTGTTGCTGCTGTTCTTGGTAGTCATCCCATTTTACTGATATTTCTCATATGCTGGTGTATTTCCTTTGCAACTAAGCTTCACCAATAACCTCCCAAGGTCACCCACTGTGGTTTCAAACCTCAGCATCTTTATGTGACTCCATTAATCCTAGGATCCCATCTGAAAATGACCTTCCGTGACCTTTCACAGTAACAAGCTTCAGCTGCTGTACATAATAGCTTTATACTTTCAAACTAGTGCCATCTAAGGGACTCTTACACATTACCAAGCTGACTACTAGTGTACAACCTTGGTTATCTCTGGAACATAGCAACGTTGTGCACTCAGAACTCACTTTTCAGAAGATTTCACCCAATTGATAGTGATCTTTTCTTCATAGCTGCTAATTTCTTAACACCAGTTAACCAGCATCAATCCTCTTAGTGATGTCTTCTATTCTTGAATTAAAGCTAGAGTTAAAAAGCAACAGAACCTGCTAAGTTCTATGGCTTGCTGGGACTGGAACATGCCTCCTTGTTCTATTACATTATCATCAGTTTTCTGTTTTCCAACTCTTTCATTGCCTAAGGTTTGGTGTCCTGGAATTTGCTTTGTAGACCTACCTTGAACTCAGAGATTTACATGGCTTTGTCTCCTGCTGGGATTGAAGACATGAATCACTTGCTCTGTACCAGGTGGGCCTTGAACTCAGAGATCTGCTGGCCTGGGATCAAATCTATGTATCACTATGCCTGTGCCTACTCTTTCATTGATGGCCATTTTCCTCAAGATCCAGATTAAAACCCTGTGTCTTCTCACCTAAATATCTGGATCACAGTTGTGCTCTCCCTTTCTGGATTGCATTTTACTTCCTTTCAAAAGGAAACCAATAAGCACATCATAATAATCTTAAGATATAACTATCCCTTCTTTAATTGCAAAATCATAAGTTTAACTGGGTAGGATCTTTGCCTAATGTCATCATTGCCTTGATTCTGTTTAATATCCTTGAACATAGGATTTAGCCTCACTCTACTTCCTGGTTCCCCTTTATTCTTTGAACCATCCAATTTGTATTTTTCCTTTTATGATTGGTACTTTCACTAAAATGTTCTTCATAAGAGTGAACTTTAGTAACCACACAACAGAATTTATATCAGACTGTTTTGAAGCTTCCTTTGTCAAAGCAATTAATCTAAATCTCTTCATCTTAGGCTCAGGCAGACTTGTTGGACAATGTCAAAAAGCAGTCACATTCTTCATGAAAATATCACAAGAACAGTTTCTAGGCCACATATTAAAATTCTTCTCCTCTGAAACCTCTAGAGCCAGGCTTCTATAGTTCAAATCACTGTCAAAAACAAAATATTCCATATTCTTACTAGGATAGATGATTATTCCCCCACTTAAAGTATTCCGCTGCTTTCTAAAGCCAAAGTTCTCAAATCCACATTCTTCCAAACAAAAGCATGGTCAGTTCTATCACAGTAATTATTGGTACCAAATTCCATCCTAGGGTTTTACTGTTATGAACAGAAGACACCATGACCAAGGCAACTCTTTTAAAGGATAACATTTAATTGTGGCTAGATTTTAGGTTCAGAGGTTAAGTCCATTGTGTTAAGCATGGCAGCATCTAAGTAGGCAAGGTTACTGTTGGAACTTAGAGTTCTACATTTTCCCCCTCCTTCCTTGAGTTCTACATTTTCATCCAAAGGAAGCCACGAGTAGACTGTCCTCTGGGAGCTGGCAGGAGGGTCTGAAAGCACAACCCCCAGTGGCACACTTTCTCCAACAATGGCACACCTCCTCCACCAAGGCCATACCTTCTAATAGTGCCACTCTCTAGGCCGAGCATGATGAAATCACCATACCACTTAAGAGCTAAACAGGTATCTTCTACTGTTTTATGAATTTAAAATATAAAAACACAAACATTTTCAACATTCATACTTAGCCCACCAGATACCCTAGTCCAGTAATGGAGTTTCAGAGCGGACATTCCCAGGGAGATGATTAACACATCCATCCTATTTTTTTTTAAAAAAAATTTGTATTGATTCATTGTGAATTTCACATTAGGCACCCCAGTCCTGCTCATTTTTCAATTTTCTAACATCTGTCCTATGCCTTTGCAACCTTCCCCTCAAAAATAAAAAAAAGCAAACAAGCAAACAGCCATAACAAAAGCAATGCATAGAAAACATCTCATCATGGAAACTGTAGAATGGCATAATGTGTCCTACAGTATATCCCTTCGTCCACATATTGCAAATGTTCATTGCAATGAGCCATCAGTCTGGTCCAAGATCTTTGGTGTCTGTGACATCATCAATATTGGCTCCACATCAGGACTTCTCACATTTACATGGCATTGCTCTCTCTGTCATGTTGATCCTGCAGCTTTGAAACATCAGTGCTGACCCTTTCATGTTTCTCCACCATTCACAGATGATGGAGTTAGCCATCTCTGAGCCCTGGATCTGAGCCTGGGCAGTAACATAGATGGTCAGCCCAACACCCTCATCCAAACAACCAGGGCAAACTTTACAGCACTGTTCTGTCTAGGTCACTCAATGTCACAATCAGCAGGAGGCAAGATCAACCCTTCTGCTCTTATGTCCTCAAGGCTTGCTCACCCAGACCTACATCTCCTGAGACAGCTCCACTGTGCTGTCCAGTCACAGCAAGAGACTCATTCTCCTAAGTACTTGGAGGAGCTGAGCCAGCCCTGCTACTCAATAGGCTTTGAATATAAGATAATGGTGATTTTTTTTTAAAAAAAATTATCGAACAGAGTAGAAATGTAACACACACACAGTTTGTGAAAGATTTGCAAAGGTAATTATGAATATGAGAAAAACCTCTCTTGTTCATACCTGGGATGCCAAACACAATGAGTATAATTACATACTGGTAAGCAGCTCGCATGAAGACTTGCATGGTGAGATGCTGACCACTTGAGAGATAATAAGAATTGATAAACATTGAAAATTACACAATTTAAAATAACAGTATGCTCCATTTTAACAAAAAATGTTTCCTTTTCCATATTAATTTAAAAGCCATCATCGTGTATAAGTCAAGAAACATGCTTCATGCCTAAGTATCGTGAAGCTATAGGAGATTTGATTCATCAAGATGATATAAACTGAATTGCCAGAATAGAAATTAAGACTCTAGGTTTTCTTCCAATAATGGTCATTTATTTCTAAATGAGTGAGTCTCCAGGCTTTGTGTTCAAATTGGGGGGTTAGTGGTTAACTTGGACTGCCAGACATTTTATATTGGCTAGCATGTAGACAAAGTCAAAGGTTGACATGAAAACAGTCAAAGAAATAAATGGCCAATTTTCTCAGTTTGGCATACAGTAAACAATTTCTTAAAGTAGATTAATGTAGGTAATTTATACTATGCTGACAATTTTAAGAAAGAAAGAAAATGGCAATCTTTGGAGCCTTAGCAATTTTTATTCCTTTCAACTTCTTTCCTCATATGTCATCTTACCTTGAAAATCAATAAAAAAGGATTCTCTTTTAAACCCATTTATGTTCAGATTCAACTCGGAATTCAACAAGTGCTTCAAAAAGACAAACTAACCTAGTTTTCTAGACCCCATGAATTTGCTCTGCTGGATAGAGATGCCATTTTAGATTCTTCTATGTCCCAAAGCTTATTTCTGAACACAGTTTCTCTTTTTAATACAATCTCCATCTTTCTTCTCTTATCCTTGCTGACATTTCATTTCAATCAGGGTTGAGACCTTGACTTCAATCTTTTGGAATCAACTTTTGATGGATATAGGTGGTTTGTTAACAGCAGTGGTACCTATTAGAGCAGTGATATCTGCGAGTCTTTGATTTCTCCATCTACGGGTCACTGTTTATCTTATTCTTGTCTACTTCAGAAATTTCAGTGAACTTAAGAAATACGTTTAAAAGCCAATTTACCATCTTGAAAAGTGATCTCTTCCTTTTGTTGTTGTTTTTCTTATACACAAAGATACAGAGTTGCATTTTGTTGGCTTTCTTCCTTTATTATTCACGAGACATTCAGAGAAATGAAGAACAATGTACCCAGCATGGAAGCTACATCTGGAAAATATATTATTACTTTTAGAATTGACTGTAAGCTTTAAGACCAATAATGAAGATTCTAAAAAAATGCCTATTTCTTAACTTTAAAAGAAAGAATTATATTTAAAAGGACAAGTTTCAATATATTGTATTGTCTCAGATATCAAAGATACCATATTAGATAATAGACTTTTTACAATAATGAAAAACAACTTCAGGGTTTAATTTAAAATGATTTTTGAAGACAAGAAAATCACAAATTAAAATAATAAAGGGAAAAGTCCTAACATCATTTTGCTATAAGAATTTAGTGGTCAAAAAGATACTATCATTAAAGTTTGAAAAATTACAAAAGAAGATCATTTGAAAGGTCATAACAGTGTGTATACTCTAGGATTCATAACTTTGGGCTTGTAAATTTTATGAGTCAAGGCAAGAAAAAGACTAACGTGGCAAATGTTTAGAGTGCTGCCATAAATGACAGTAGAAGTTTACCTGTACAATGGGCTATCCATGGTGATTGCCTAAACTAAATTAGAAGATATATCCCGCAGTTTATTCATCTTTTACCACCATGACAAATTATCTGATATATAACAACTTGGTGGACAAAGGATTCACTTTGGACTGGCTTTCCCAAGATTTCTGTCCACAGTGGCCATTGTTACTGGTCTGCACATTTACAACATCATGGTCCTTTGTGTCCTGGTCATCTTGTGGCATCAGTGGAGCAGAAAGACCAAGGGCAAGATGTACCCATCAAAGCAAACCCTTGTTGCCTACTTCCTCATCTCCAAGCCTAACATTCATGATCTCTATTACCTATCAGTAGCCTATTCAGTTATGAGTCGTCATTGTATAATGTTTTCTCAGAATCTCTGACATTATTTTGAAGATAAAATCCTCGTACAAAAATCTCATGGATGTTTTATAGTCAAGTAATAAAATTCACAACTTGAAAAGAAAATATGTAAAAGCAAGGCAAATAGAATGATCTTCATAGTCCAGTCCAGCTTTTCCTTTATTAGCTAATAAAGGTTCTGTCAGAGACTGACAAATGCAGAGACAGATGCTCGACAGAGGCAGATGCTCGCAGCCAACCATTGGGCAGAGCACAGAGTCCCCAGTGGAGGAGTTAAAGAGCTGAAGGAGCTGAAGGGGTTTGCAACCCCATAGGAAGAACAACAATGTCAACCAAAAAAAAAAAACAAAAACAAAAAACCAGAGCTCCCAGGGACTAAACCGCCAACCAAAGAGTACACATGGAGTGACCCTTGCCTCCAGCCACATATGTAGCAGAGGACGGCATTGTCCAGCATCAATAGGAGGAAAGGCCCTTGGTCCTGTAAAGGCTCAATTCCCAGTGTAGGGGAACGCCAGGGCAGTGAGGTGGGAGTGTGTGGGTGGGAGGGGGAACACCCTCATAGCATCAGGGTAAAGGGGAATGGGATGGGGGCATCCAGAGGGGAAACCAGGAAAGGGATAACAATTTGAACTATAGAAATATAAAATGTACAATTTGTAAAAAAGAATTTGAATTCTATAACAGTATATTAAAATAAGGACAACTACACAATACTAAATAGAAATTAAGGCAGTCAGAGGTAAAAAGGGATAAAATACCCATAATACTTTAAAATATGCTTTCCTACGTATTTTTAAGGCATCACTAGCTTAGAAAAAATGAAAAATACTATAACATAAGAATATTAAGGCATTAATATGAAAGTTATGGCAATAACAAAATAATAAATATTATGAAACATATCAATAAAGCATTCCATTTCAAATACTTAAATACAATTTTAAATATATGTATTGTATACTAATGCAATAGTGCATAATTAAAAATGAAGCTACTATTAGTCATATAAATCACATTAGAAATAGTACTTGGTTTCTTATAACTTTAAAGAAAATTAATACACAATTGTAATTGTAATTAGGAAGCAGGAGTCATCTCTTTGCAGTAGGAATATATAAAGTGAGAAAAGAATTGGTTCCCATTTATCCAACGTAATATTAAATGCAGAGGCTTTGGAAGTAGAAATAACACATTGGATATTGGAGAAACTGGATATTAATTTGACTATTTATAGAAAGGGTATATGTTGATATCACAGCATTTCAAATTGGATAGAAAACAAGGATTTGGTTTCACATTGTATAATGATAGGGTCAGCATATTAGTTTTACACTAGAATATAAAGTTTCCTGGAGATATTTAGTCAATAAAATGAAAGGGAAATCCTGAATTACATAATCAGAATCCACATAAAAACGATGCACATGGTCATATATAATTGAAATTGCAGCCTAAGGTAGTTGGAAGCAAGCCTAGACTTATATCTTCTGGCTACTAGGGAGAGATCCGTCATCAATAAACTGGACAATGCTTTAGAAGCACACCCGAGGTTGTCTTCTGGCCTCCATATCATGTGCTTGACTGTTGGTTCACATACAATCACACACATAGTCATACATACATACATACATACATACATACATACATATATAAAGTATAAAGCTCTCTCTTAATATATAGATATATTATAGAAACAAATAAGATAGTTTATAATTCTAAACTTTAAAAATGAAAAAGATAAAATATCAAGCAAAATGGCAATATTTATATTTTGGCAGTGGAGAAGATGTTCCTAAGGAACTACCTAACTCCCACCTGAATTAGAATGATTTGCTTCTGTTTAGTGCTGTAATTATAGGAATTGAAACACTGAGCATAAGCAGTAAAGAAATAGTACGTAAACGGTAAGAAAAAGCAAAGTTGTAAAAAATAGAATTCTTATAATGCCTAGTATTTGAATATCAGAACATACCTACTGTAAGCCAACAGAATAATAGTCACAATTCTGTTTCGTTTCTTCTCTTTGGCTGTGATAAACACTGACTTTAAGTGACTGTAGAAAGAAAAGGGTTTTGGGCTTACAGGTTAGCGTTGACTAACTAGGGAAGCCAAGGCAGGATTTCTAGGCAGGAACCTGGAGCCACTGACTTTAGGAAAGTCTGAGAATAAATGTTGCCCACTGGCTTATTTCCTCTAGCTTTCTCGGCTACTTTTTTAAAATATAGCCCTTACCCAACTTCTTAGAGATGGTACTGCCCACAGGGAGCTGGGACCTTCAGTATTAATTGGAAATCAAAACGATGCCCTCATACACATTCCCCAGGCCAATGTAAGGGAGGCAATCTCAACTGAGATTCCTTTTCCCCATGGAATAGCTAAGTTTCTGCCAGCTGAAATGACACACACATATTAGAGGAAAAATTATCTGAAATGCAACTCTCAAAAACAAAAACTGGGCTGCAGAAGTGTAACCATTCATTTAACCTTAGCATTATCAGTCAATGGGTAAGTTAATTAGTCAATATGCAAATTAATCATGATAGGGGCATATAATAATCTCAGGGCAGATAGGTGCGTAAGATCGTTAAAGACTGTCAAAGGGCTACTCCTTAATTTCTCAGTATATAAACCACGTGCAATTTTGTTTCTATTTATCAAATTCATGTAACACACTAAGACTGTGTGTATGCATACAAATATACTACAAGTGTATTTATAACATGAAATATTAGACCCAACGCTGAAATGAAAAGCTAAAGGGAATATGCTAAACTAAAAAATGATACAACAAACAAACATAACGCAATACAAAAACAAACAAACAAAAAGTAAGTTAGACTGAAGGAGAGTTTGAGAAGAGTGAGAAAGTTGTGTCTAGTGGCTCATACCTGCTAATACAGAGGCAAGAAAACAGATCTGGATCTGAGTTTAGCTTTGGCTACAAGTTGGGTTGAAGGCCAGGATGCACAACAGAGTAAGATCCAGTCTCAAAACAGCAAAAGTTTTAGTAAAGAATCAACACTTTTCAAAAAAAAAGAAAGAAAAAGAAAAAGAAAGAAAGAAAGAGAAGGGAGGAAGGAAGAGGATGGAGGGAGGAAGGGAGAGAGAGAGAGAGAGAGAGAGAGATAGAGAGAGAGAGAGAGAGAGAGAGAGAGAGAGAGAGAGAGGAGGCGGGGGCGGGGGGGGAGAGAAAGAAAGAGCAGAAGTGGAGGGAGGTGGACCTAGTGATAGAAAGACTTGTCAGAGTGGTCACCAGATAAGTAAGAGCAGGTCACGAACTCAGACATTGGGAATAAAGTCGAGTGGTAGATTGCTATTTGCCATGTATAAAATGTCAGGTATACACATTTATTTGCTTATTTTAAATGGTCGTGGATAGACTACAATTAGTATACAAATAAGTTTATCTGTGATTCTTTGCATGTAGATTCATAATAAACAATACATAAAACATAGGCAAAAATGTATCCATAGTTACAAATGATATTTCTCTTTGGTGATAGGAGTGGATGTGAACGGTCCAGGAAGATTTTAAATTGTCATTGTTTATGTTCAGTTTTCAAAGGATTTTACTGAATTTTTGTTTTGCCCAGGAATATAATTTTAAGTTAAACAAATAAAGTTACATCATTTTGAATTGTAATCAAGTGAAAAATTGATGGCTGACAGTAACCTTTCTCAGGTAATTTAATGGTGATATGAAATAGATCATTTTTAACTATACTATTAAGTTCAGTATATCTTCTGACATTTATAAAATTCAATTTTATTTTATTCCCCAAATACCTGTAATTATGTATATTTATATTGTTATTCTAGAAAAAGCAATAAAATAGAATGCGATAAATTATGCAGATGTAGAAATCACAAAGAAAAACTTGACTATAGAGTATAATTTCATAATTTACTCCAAATTATGCAGTTTTTTCTGGATGTGTTTATAAGTTGCTGAATTGAATTGAACTCTGTTTTAGAGAGAGTAGAGTCCAAGAACATCCCCCACACTTCTTACTAAGACTGTCTGAAATAATAAAAAACAGCAGGGCACTTCGCAGCAATGGATTTATTCCATGTCTCCTACTCTCTGCAGAGAAATGCTGTTTTAATTAAGACTAATTCTATGAGGATTGCTGTGAAAACAGAGGAAAGGTAGAGAGTTTCAGAGATTAAGCACCATTGTTTCTAATCACATTTCATCCTAAAGCAGAAGTATGTCTTTACATTTTTTTTCCTGGCAGATAGTCAACATCATCCACAACCTTTTGTTGCTTTCCATACAGCGGGTGTATATCCATGTTACCAACCATGATTCCAGGATGATTTGATAGACAATGAGTTTAGGAAGTGTAGACAGCTGCTCTGAGCCACTCTCACATCAGGTAAGTACTTCTAGGAAGATAACAATGCCTGCAGGGGTACTTTTTAATTTTCTTTTTTTAAAACAAAACCTGTTCTTGGCAGGCAGGAAGAAAGCAGTTTCATCATGCTGGCTCATGATTCTACAGTAGAGCATACAATTGGGCAGCAGTAGCCAGGGATTTCCTAGGTCTTTGGTAGAGGCTTCTTGTTGGACAACTTTTCAGGAGATTTGGATCGAACAGGACTACCTTGAAGTTCTCAGTTATGTTCCACGAGATAGCTGCTATCAATGAAGGGTGCAAAGGATCAATTAAAGATTCTTTAATGAAAACTCGAGGGTTGTCATATTTAACTCTCTGTTTTTTTTGGTACTGATATTCAGCACACAACAATCAAGTTAAATTTTTTTCCTTTTCTGAATCATGTCTTCTTGATACTGTCCACATTATCGATTAGAACATAGAGACTATGGAACTTTTCTTGCTGAGGTTGTGAAGAGGCAGACACAGTAAAATAAAGATGCGTCCTAAAATCATTTTTTCCATATTGAAAGTTTTCAAAGGTCAGTGATTTGGGTTACAGGCTGATCTGAGTCACCTTGTACACACAAATCATAGGAGACGATACGGAGGCAAAGTTTGGAGCAGAGACTAAAGGAATAGCCATTCCGAGCCTGCCCCACATGTGGACCATATATGTACAGCCACCAAAACTAGATAAGATTGATGGAACTGTGAAGTGCATGCTGACAGGAACCAGATATAGATGTCTGCTGAGAGGGCACAGCCAGAACATGTCAAATACATATGCGAATGCTAGCAGCAAACCACTGAACTGAGAACAGAGTAGCCATTGGAGGAATTAGAGAAAGGACTGAAGGAACTGAAGGGGCTTGAAACCCCATAAGAACAACAATGCCAACCAACCAGAACTCCCGTGGACTAAACCACTACCCAAAGACTGTACATGGACTGACTCATGGCTCCAACTGCATATGAAGCAGAGGATGGCCTTGTTGGGCACTAATGGAAGGAGAAGCCCTTGGTCCTGCGAAGGATGGACCCCCAGTGTAGGGGAATGTCGGGAGGGAGGGAAGTGGGGTGGATGGCCACTTGAAGGAAGAATAGATGGTAGAGATGAGGAGAAAGTTGAATTTAAGCTTCTGAAAGAAAAGAGGCATAGTTGACACGGAACTTCAATCCAAGGCGGGGGGAATGGAATTAGGTAAGGATGGAAGAAATGGACAAAGAATATGATCAACTACACTGTATAAAAATTAAATAAACAAAACTCATCAAAATATATAATATTAGCAATTGAGTATTTTACATCAAACTAAAAAAAGTAGAAAAAAGTGTAAGAAAATTAATTTTAGTCATCTGATATAAAAGAAATAGCTAAAGGAAAATCTTAAAATAGGAAAACAGTAATAAAAAGGATCTTTGTTTTAAAAATGAAAGAATGAACAATACCACTGCTGATTTCTTCTGTATATATGAATAAATGTTCTGTTCCTGGAGAAATGTGTCAGTGTGTAACAGCATTTGCTTTGGAAACTTTAGGACCTGAGTTCGAATTCTCAGCACCCACATAACAACTTGACTAATATTGAGGAGCAGAAATAGACAGATCCTGAGAACTTACAGCTCAATGATCAGTGATAAATTCTATTTCAAATGAGTAAGGCAGAATGTGATAGAGGAAAAGAAAGAGTGGATATTCTGCTATGGTCTCAATATTTGAATGATTCATGTATACACTTGTACAGTCCCCTTCACACACACACACACACACACACAAACACACACACACACACAAACACACACATTAAAGACTAAACCTATACTACAAAGACCCACACACATACCACATGCACATACACATATAAAATGACCTTCCTTTAAACATTAATGGAATGATATTATAATCTTAACTACTTGTTCTTTTGGACATATCTTGTTTGATATTTGCTATGCCCTATTTGGAGTAATAATAAAATATTATTAAATCAAATATGTAGACTTAAATAAAAAATCAAGAGATTTAAGGTGTGAATCACCATTACCGATGATAGAAAATTTAAAACTATAAGCAATAACTAACTATGAGGCATGTGTGTTTAACAAAAGGTCAAACACTGGGAACATATCAATTTTGCCTCATGGGACTTTAGATTTGTTTCACCAGATGCATAGCAGAACACTTTGTGAAAACTGACAAGTTGGTATGTTACTTCTGAAACTCATATGGCTATTCTATTGAAGTGGAACAGGCAGAAGAAAGCTGGAGTTCTTCAAAACGTGAAGATTGGTAAGGCAAGAGTCACCAAGTTGGTATTCACTGCCAAAGACTGCCAGAGCCTCAGCTTAGAAACAGAGAATCCTAAGGTGCCAGTGCACTTGAATTCACTCATTATCATAAAATGCTACCAACAAATTTAAGGATGATCGCCTCTCACTGGAGAGACAGGCATTTAACTTGGGTATTTACGCATTATCAGGGTTTACACAAGGTCTCTTCTAGTATGCCGTTAGAAGAGTACTAGGTAAGGTAACATCCTTATCATTAAATAACACCTACAAAGAAACTTCTCATCAAGAAATCGACTGATATTGAACAAAATGTGGTAATGATTTCATTTTGCCTATCAATTTCATTTCAGATGTCATATTATTCCTTATTATAATCAAGTGGCCAATAAACATCTCAGAGATCTTCAAAGACCCATCTGGAACTGGTTGGGTTACAACACACTTAACTATGCTGTCCGAAGAAGCCCCTTACTGACAGTTATAAGTACATAGTTTTGTTTTAGCCACAGCCAAAGTCTAGTGTCAAAAGCATGAGTGCTCAAATTACTTTATTATTTACAACAAATTCACTGCAAAATATTTGCTTTCCTCCTTTTCCCAGCTCCAGTGATGATGCACACCATTACATAGAAGCTGTAAAAGGGCATGGTTTGTAGTGACCTAGTTTTCCAAGAATGGATCACTTGTGTTACTATCCCCACGGGAAAAGAAAAAAAAAGGAATGTCTGTTCATTATGGTGATGACTGAGGTGCAGTGTTTGTGGAAACATCAGTCAAAAGGTAATTATCAGTTCTGGTCATGAGGCCAGCATTCACAGTAAGAATGGCTGCTGAAGTTATTTTTTTTCCTTTCTTTTCTTTGACACATATTTTTTCTACTCATTAAATTATCAATGTTTTCCTTCTATTCTCCTCTGACTTAACAATATGAGATATATTAATGAACGATAACCGACAGTTTCTGTATTTAAGTCAGAAAACATCAAGAGGTTATTGTAATAGAAACACAAAGGAAAAGAATCTTAAAGGTTAAATATCAAGACCTAAAAGATTGTGTTTTCTCATTTGAGGAGACCAAAAATGTCTTTTTTTTTAAATTAGAGTTTCATTTTAGGAGGAAGACGTATTGTCATCATAGTGTAACTTTATTTAATCATGGGTTTAATAAACCAAAAGACTGTATGCATTGTTATTTGGCCAGGATTTGAGCTGAGCTGGATTTTCTTCCGGGAATTTCCATCAGTACAAACTTCCAAAGTCAGCTCCAATACAGGAGCCCCTCCAAAGGACGCTTCCCAGAATCCCTTTTCTAGGACAAACTTTGCTGTAAAGAGATACTTGAGTCAAATAGTGATGAGGAAAGGCAAGTAATTTCCTTCTGGAGCCAGTAACAGAAAAATGCATGGCCAGATGTACTATTTATTATGGCTTTGCAGCAAGCTCCCCAGAATCATTTATTTCCCTGATTAAAATAAAACAGATGATGGGAATTTCTGAGACCTATCTTCCCCGCAGTGCTGCATAAAGCTTACAGCATTCGTCTGAGCCCTTTGTGTATTTTTCTGACCTCTGTTGTTTTGGTTTTCTCTGGGTTGTGTCATTGACTTACTTAGTATAATCCTTGACTACTCCAAAACTTTCTTAGTAGTTAATAATCTATGCAATAATGTATTCAATTATATATTATCTAACCAGCCTATGTGGTTTGAAACTTTATAAGTTTTTGGGTTGCTTTGTTTTCCTAGCACTTTTCTTTTCCCCTATAAATTCTGTGGCAGAGGACACCACTCAAATCCATTAAAACAAAATCAATTATTCTCAAGGTGATGAATGTGTGTAGATCCCCTTTAGTTCAGTCTGTAAATTTGAAAGCATTCAAGGTGACTGTTGAAGGTAATTTTTAAAACAAATAAACAGACTGTCCATTCCAGCTGGCACAGCACCTGTAATGTTTTCAGAGTTTGCTTCCAGAAATCATATTTGGAAATTAATAGTGGTTGTGTTTGCGTGCCGTCAAAAATGATTCATCTGCTCAGATAGGGTGGAGTAAGATTGCTTGATTGTTGTTGAAAAGTCACATGATCTTCAAGTCTCTAGACCCATTTTCATAGCTTAAAGACCAAATGATTTTGGAGATAAAAAGAAAATTAAATGAGAAAATAGGGGGAAATGTCCTAAAATTCTTTGCCTCACATAATACATTTGTGATAAAGGTTAAGATATTTACACTTTTTGCAAATTAAATGATAAAGCATTTTGTAGGATAATAATAAAACATTTGTTAACATGCAAAACATGAAACTTGCAATAAGCAGTGGGAGGGAAAAGCTGAAATTCCTGAGTTCTAGAGTTTGCGGAACATACAGAACTGAGGTAATCATGATAGTTATTTCTTTTATTTGTATTGACATTACTTATTCCAGAGGGATGTACATTTCTCCAAATTGAGTTATTTTCATTGAATTGTTTAAATGCAGATCCTTTCAGCCAGCTGATCTTTTGAATCACTGCTAGCTGCTGATCCTGAACAAAAAAAAAATATTCCTGCAACACTAAAATGTTGACTGTTTTCTCCAACAATTGAGTTCCATCCCACTTGGACAACATACTTTTCATTGGTTGGTAGAAATTCAAGGAAGCAAATTATTTGTTTCTAGGAAGGATTAAAAAATGCCAAGTATTATTGAAGATAAGTGATAGGGCACTATTCTCAGTGTAGTGTTATTTGCTTGTGCTGTAACAATAACTAAGAAAGGCATTGCATGCATCTATTTTTTTTATTGGAATGGGGCGCCTACCTTATTTATAAACATAAACTGCCACTGCATTAACAAAAATTACCTTTCAGTCTATACTGTTACCAGCGTTGGTTTTATAAAAATAGACTTGTATATTCATTCTGAAAAATCACACAGAGTAGACTGGGAACTCTGATTGCTGAAATGTGCTTTGCTTAAATGAAAAGTCCTTGATTGCTTGTCTGATATTTAAATAAAATTTATGGCATGCCCTTTTTCCTCACTAATTTTTCAATCACTATAATGAAGTCAAATAAGCTCATATGTACAAACATAATGAAATGTGGCTGGGCATAAGCATTATTGGTACCAATATAATCCAGATCAAACAGGATTTCTAACCTTGAAAATATATTATACATGTCAAAATAGAATTCTCAGAAATCAATTATCATTATCATTTTCAAATATGTTTTCCATATCAAATCACCTGTCATCCTTTTCAATTATCCTGTTGATTCCCTCTTTGCTTTTTTGTCCTTCAACTTAAATTTATATTTTCAGCATGTTACTTCTGAATAATTCAGTTATTTTTCTAGTTAGTATGCTTGCTCTAACACAATTCTTTATTTAAATCGGTTTGTCACTAACAAAACTTTTTTTTTTCAAAAAATGATTTTATTTTCATACTACTAGAGATGTTTAAGTAGTTTCTTTGTATGTTTCCTGAGATGTATTGACTTCACACAAATTTCACTTTATTTTTCTGCATTCCTTTTGGATTAATCTGTATCAGTTGGTGGGCGCAGGCAAAAGATATACTACTTAAATTGTGAAGTGGATTATTCTCTCTTTCTGGAAGTTTCTCTATGGCTCTTCCATGCCCCTATCTAAACTCATGCTTTATTTTAAGGCATTTTTGTTATATGTTTAGATTTGAGATAACATAGTTATGTTTCTTATCCCTTCTCTTTCTTATATTAAAATTCTCTTACATATCTTTTCTTGCTCTTATTGAAATATATGACCTCTTTTTTTCATCAATTGCTATTACAAATTTCTATGTCTATGTATATACATATATCCAAAAACACATGACCACAACCTCTTAATCCATATACGTATTATAGGTATGTGGGTCTTTAAAGTTACATTTGGTACTGGGTAATCAATTTCTGTGCTCTTCCTCATGGGAGAGTATTTGTCCTGCCCTTGCATTCATAAGTGGTTCTTTGTGTAAAAATGAAGTTTCTTAGCATTCTCACTTTATTCCAGCAAGTTTTTGTTGTTGTTCTTATTGAAGCTTCCAAAGTATGACTGCAATCAACTATCCTACCCAATTATGCTGTTCATAAATTACAACAATTCCCAGGATAGTGCAGTAGTGGGATATATAACTTTATAAATATAAACCTCTCTGTAATTGAATCAAAAATCCGCTCAACAAGAGTGAAATCATTCCTGGTACTGGGCACCTAGATAACCACCCAGGGTTAGAGCAGTCATGGGTATTGGAGGAGAACCTAGAGCTCATACATTCATAACAACCCATAGTACCTAATCATATTCTAATTTATCTATCTATTAAATTGAAAGATCTTACTGTCCTAGATGATTATTTTGAAAGTCAAAATACAGTCATATGTATGTGACTTTCTTAGAGTTTGGGAAATGAACATGAACTATTTAAGATCCCATGCAATAGAGTACAAAGATTAATTACAGAGGACAGTGTGAATTATAGACACACTACGAGTCAGTGTTGATGTGTGTTTGAACTGCTTTCCCCCAACTTCCAATATTTGCTGTTCTAAATATTTCCCTTCCATGAGGCCCATGCCAGGCCCATCCACTGCTCCTTTAATCAAAACCTAACACTTTCTGTACCACAAAGTAAGAAGCAATTAATTCTATCTTTGAGATCCACCTAGAATTTTTCTCTGTTTGCTTTTGCATTGCAAGATGATTTTAATCATTTGATGCTGAGCATGAAAAAGAATTTATGAGCTGGAGAAAAATAAACCCCATCTTTTCGCATTGAAAGTGTTTTCTAACTTTAAAGTATTTTTATAAATACTTTTACCTCTATAGAATTACATTATTCCTAGTAAAATCAGTAATTTTTATGATATTTTCCTTATTATATGTTTTTTACATCATTCTTATTCATAGTATTTGATATGATATCTTACCATATCTAATAATTGTGGCATAATAATCTTTAAGTATGTAAGTCATTCATAGGCATTCACTAACATCTATGTTTCAGTTTACACATTTTATATTTCTAATTTAATTAATTAGTATGCTTATTTGTAGTTAATATTGGGGTTTATCATTTAATCTGTAGACAAAATTTTCAAAATCCATATCAATTATTTAAAGCTAACATAATGTTTGCTATTGAAACATTCATTTTATTATTTTCCCTGTAGATAAATTTTATTGTTTGATAAGTATCAGTCAACATTCTTACACTAATATCGAAGTCTAGGGTTGTGTCATGTTGGGAGGTAGTAAAACTTCTGAGAGATGGGGAAAGACAGAGTTTCTAAGGTTACAGACTTTGTTAAACATTTTTAAGATTCCAGCCAAGTAGTTGCTCCCTATTGTTTTCTATCTCATAATTAAGTAGTTGTGACACAATGTACCTCCATTACAATGTGTCACCCCCATTAATCATAGTGCCACTCAATCATGATTACAGCCTCCAACAGTGTGAAGTAAATTATCATTGTTTTTTGAATTGAAGAGATGACTTAGTAACTGTAATGGCATGTTGATTTGAGAACAAAACCAGTTCACTTGTAAAAATTGGTCAAGGAAGTGTGTATCTGTAACCAGGTGCTGGGAGAAAAATGTAGATATTGCTGGCCAGCCCGGCTAGCCTAACAGGTAAGCTTCAGTCTCAACTAGAAATCCTGTCTCAAAAAGCAAGGTAGTAAGTGACTGAGAAAGAAATGGTATCTGGCACTGTTCACTGATGTTTATACACACACACACGCACACACACACACACACACACACACACACACACACAGAGGCAATACACACACCTTCACCCCCCCCCCCGCAACATACACAGACCACATACTCATGAACAAATTCGTATGCACACAAACACACCATGCACACACACTTTCAATTATAAGTAAATCATCATTGGTAGTCTCTGATGGTACTAAGAGGTTAAAATAAATTTTCATAAGTGCTGAATAGGTGTGGCTGCCCACTTACAATTGTATCCTCCAAAGATAGAGGATCCCGAGGGCAATATGTCTAGCAAGATGAAACACTTAGCCAAGCTATAGTCTTAATTGAGAGATCACAACCTAATTGCTGAGAGTGAGAAAGACTGATTACCAACACCAACCTCTGGCCACTACCTGAGAATGTACAACCACAAACATGCACATATTAAAATGAAAAGAAAATCTAGTTAAATAACATTTTGTGGAATATATTATTCTACAATCAAAGTAGTTGAATGAATTGAGCAGTTAATTATAACTGAAGGTGGTTGCCAGATACTAATTAAATATTTTGGACATGCCATGTTTTATAATAACATAAAAATTATCTTAATGTCCAATGTTAAATCTGGTGCTAAACCTTTATTTTAAAAACTGTATGTAGCAAGTTGTACTTCTGAAGGAACTTAAAAATTAAATTCTTTTCTTAAATTTCACTTTATATAGCAAACTTAATGAAAATTTTATATAAAGTATTTGTACATTTGTATACTTTATAAATCTATTTAGAAGTTTATTTTTTCCAAATATAATCTCCTAACATTAAGGTAATATTTTTCTCCTATTCTCTGTGTGTATATTTGTACATGCTTGTACATATGTGGTCACAAATATGTATGTTTGTGTGTGTGTGTGTGTGTGTGTGTGTGTGTGTGCAGACTTGAAGATGATATGAATCTTTCTAGGGAGATTGCAATATTTTTAGAAATAACATTTTAGATTTCATTGCAATATTTAAAAGCAAAGTGGATTTTTGTGGATTCTTCCCTTCTTGAATATGACAAAATATTCCACATGTATCAAAAATATTGGTTAAAATGAAATCCAAATTGTACTGCGAGAATCTTACTCTTCTAGAATTGCCCAATATATGAACAGTTTATATTAACACAGTGTTTTGAAGTAGAAAGTAAGCTTTTATTGAAATTACCTTATCCTCTAGGTTCTAATTTGACTGTTGAAAATAAAACACAATAAGTTTGAGCTGAATAGAAAGACACCAACTAATGATTCATTACATAGAATTTCTCATTTAAAAACGTGATTATTCATTCATATTTTTTGTAATTTTTATTTCATTTATTTTTTAATTTGATTCATCTGGTTAGGGCTTTATATAAGCCTTTAACATGGTAAGGCGGATTTAAGCTCTATGTCCTTCGAGTTCTATATCTTCCAAACCATACTCTATTAAAATGAAGTCTACACTATTTATGCAAAGATAATACACGTGATTATAAGATAGGTGCAGCTCATTAATGAAATCTTCACACATGGGATGACTGTCATGAGCTCCAGGCTATACTACAAATATGGAAGGAAAATGTCTCACAAGCAAAAATTTTAAAGGTATTTCAGAGATGAAAACTATATTCTAATACATCATTAGAAAAGAAAAAAGGTAAAATAATAATGTAGAGTTAGATGTAAGGTAAGCTGAGTAAGTACAATATTGATTTCTTGTGTAGTAGTATAATGTAAATTTTAAATTATGGGTTTTCATATATATATATATATATAAATATAGTTCTTTATAGCTTAATTGTAGAAAAAATTCACTTGTATAAGAAAAAGCATGAAAATTACCTTTATAGCCCTGTGCTGCTTCATTTGGATCCATAGTAAATAACTAGTAGAATGATTCTTATGAAAGGTAAGAAAAGGTTAAGGCCAAGTAAAGTACCCAGTGATAAATGAGAGACCAGAAATAATTGGGGAGAATTCAGACCTGGGAGCAACACCACCTCCAGTTTATAAATGTGCCTATAGGCATTTTGTGGGAAAATATTTAAATGTCTGGTAGAGTCCATTTCTAGGGTAATTGAGATTGAAAAGCTATAGGAGGTGGATATGTACCATTCATAGATGATTAATTCTAAATCTAACCTCCAGAATAAGGAGCGTGCTGTCCTCGAATCCAATTAGAAACTGAGCCATCCAGAGACTGCCACACATGGGGATCCATCCCACATGCAGTCACCAAAACCAGTCCCTATCTGGATGCCAAGAAGTGCATGTTGACAGAAGGCTGATATAGCTGTCTTCTGAGAGGCTCTATCAGCGCCTGACAAAAACAGAGTCAGAAGCTCGCAGCCAACCATTGGACTGAGCGCGGGATCCCCAATGGAGGAGTTAGAGAAAGGACTGAGGTAGCTGAGAGGGTTTGCAAACCCATAGGAAGAACAATATCAACCAACCAGACACCCTAGAGCTCCCAGAGACTAAACTACCAACCAAAGAGTACACACGGAGGGACCCACGGCATATATGTAGCAGAGGACGGCCTTGTCAGACATCAATAGGAGGAGAGGCCCTTGGTCCTGTGAGGTTCGATGCCCCAGTTTAGGGGAATAGCAGGGGAAGGAGGAGGGAGGGCATAGGTGGGTGGGGAGCACCGTCATGGAGACAAAGAATGGAGGGATGGGATAGGGGTTTTCCGGAGGAAAAACCAGGAAGGGGGTAATATTTGAAATGAAAATAAAGAAAATATCCAAAAAAAAAAAAGAATACGCAGAATGCTGTGAAGAGTTCAGTGAACAATTCAAGTAACAGCTCAGAAGCTCAAAGACCATCAGAAACACATACACTAAATGTGTTCTCAAGGTTCCTAATGGGAACAAAGACTCCATTGATGAATGAACTGGAGGCCACTTATTTCACAGCCACACACACACACACACAAACACACACACACACACACACACACACATACACACACACACACAAAACGTATGTGCATTTTGTCTGTTTCTTAAATTTTTGAATAAATCTGAATGCAAGGAAAAAAAAAGAAACCGAGTCTCCAAACTGCACCCCGTTTCAGAACATAAAATCAAGAACATCTCCGGGTACTGAAGACAAAACAGTAGAAAAGATAATCCTGGCCATGGAATGATTTTAGAGATTGGGATATATCCACATGAAATTGATGAGCCTTTAAAAATAGTTTATATCTCACTGAGTCCCGTTAGTGTTGTATGGATTGGGGATTATCCAGTAGGATATGGAGAAAGTAAAGGAGGCCATATTCCCAAAGGAGATGACTATTACCTTCCCATTGGCCATCAACTGTCTATTAAGCTACCCTTTAGGACTTGGAAGACTCTTCCTACTCTGTGCTAGAATCTTCAACTGGATCGATATTAGGCCAATGTATGCATGTGACTGCAGTTGCAGTAAGATCCTGCATGCAACAGCCATGTCCGGTCCAGAGAATAACATTTCACAGCACTACTCCCCATCTTCCTATGACTATCCTTCCTGCCTTATGTCCCGTGATGTTTCCTCTACCTTTTTCTTGACATGAGAATGTCAATATGGATCTTTACCCATTCATGGCTGAACATTCACAGGCGTTTGCTCTCAGCGCTTTGGACAGTTATGAGACTGAATTATCTACTCTCTAATAAACAATAACCTAATGAATTATATAATAAATAAGAATCTTCTTTAGAGCAGGACAATCTATAGTTATAAACAGATATTGCAAAGGCAGTTCTGATAATATGACAATTTAACAAACCATCAAAATTTCTCCACTTTTCTTCCTATGGTCTTTTAGACTTTACATATGATCATGTTTGAAGTAGAAGCCATGAATTATCTCCTATATATCCAACCTAAATTAATCCAAAGAGATGTTGGTTACCCCATAAACAGTCTCGTTAGTATTGCATCAGAGACTAATTTTAGAGTAATTGATTGCAGAGTCCCAAGCTGGTCCATAGGACAACAGCACTATGAAATCTAGGGCAGAGGTAGAGAGTTTTTGCTCATTAGAAGTTGATTTTGGTCTTTTTAAATATATGTATGTGAAGTCATTATAGGACACTTATTTTCAACATAAATTGATTAGAGGGTGAACCAGGAAGACTGTGATAAGGAAGCAGCAGGAGTTATATGGTGTGGTAATGAGGTAAGAAAATGATTTTTATGATTACCAATTATTACATTAATGAGGAAATTAATCAAATAGGAGAAGCATAATTGGAAAACTGATGAGTGAATATGATTTAGTGTATCACATTGAGGCTCAGTTAAGGCACAGAGGAAGCATTCACATGCTTAATCCTAAAATGTTACTTTGAATGTCAGTCTTCAGGATGGTAAATAAAAAAAGGACATCTACCGAAAGTGGAAGTTGATTTTCTGAAATTTCCGAGTCTAATACTGGATTCCTAAAATAAGCTGATGAATCTATGTTCTTTACACTACATATAATTTTGACTTTGAAGGATGCATTATAGTTAACTACATCACAGCATATATTTTCTGAGGGGAAGTAATGGTTCCTTGCTTTAGCCTGAATCTACCATAATATTCACTACCAATATAAGCATCTTGCAGCAAAATCTCACTAAAATTGAGTAACATACAAATTGACCATAAAGGCATGAGGGTCTCAAAAAGAAATCTAAAGGGAAAGGGATAATTAGAGATCACAGTAACAATGATACTTTGTAGTTTTAAAATACACTGGAACCAGGCCAAGTAAAAATTTCTGTTTTCACCATCTGTTAAAGTTTACATAGACTGAATTATTTTTCTATGTAAAACAGTCTTTTACATGTATGTGGTCTATGTGATCAAATAGCAAATTGTGCCTTAGTACACGTTATGAGGGAATATTTGCCCAAGGAGACACAAGTATTACAATACCAATGTTAATTCGGAGGAATGGGAAGCTACGTGAAGAATATATTCACATGGGTGTCCAAGTCTAGACCAATTAATAGTACCAGGGATTGCATCAGCATATGGCTCTTCTGTAGAGCCTGCCTGAGAGCCAGCGACTACAGAGGACAAGATGTTCGTTCAGAGATCCCTGCAGTGATCTATTGCTCTCACTTCAGACATGTTTAATAAATAAAAGGAAGGCTCTACATAATTGTCTTGTAGTGACCCATTTATACTGCATGTCCAGAATATTGTATTTTGGTACATACCATTTATTTTAAGAAAACCATGCAGAAATAGTAAAAGGGCAAAGCATTTTAGGACTGTATTAGAGTTTTCCAAATGAAACCGTTTTATGTTAGAAACTTAGATGATTACGATCACAGACACCATGTCTTATTAATTTTCCATGGTTTCCCTGGGATATCTCCTTTTATAAAATGAATGTTTCTCATTCATCAAAAGGGAACCTAACACTAGAAAGTATTTTGACAATGTTTAGAAGAAATCCAATATTCCATGAACATTTTCTGAAATGTCTGTAACAAACAGCAGGAATACTACTAATACTGTTTATTAATAAATGTATTCATTAATTAGAAAATGACAGCAATTTTCTATTCATGTTTTAGGAAATCACAATAATTTCATTGAAACAATATGTAAGTGTCTGTCTTCAGGAAGTTAGCAAGCTAAAGCAGGACTCAATGAAACGGAATTAAATTGTTGGCAATGCTGCAGACCGCTTTGAAGATTTGAGGGACAATCACACTCTGGGAGGGTTTTTCGTTTGTTTGTTGTTTATTCTGACTTGTTTTATTTTCTTTATCATTTATCATCTAGTAGCTAGAGATTAGACTTATTCTTTCCTGAACAGCTCATGTCTCTAATTAACAACCACTCCATCCTCTAATTTGTGTTAAATTAGACCTACCCAGAAAATGTACAATAACCTTTCTTTCGAACATCCTTAAATAAATTTACTCTGTAAAGAGGGGTAGACAAAGGTACTAAAAAGATTTACTTCTTCAGAGTCATTGTGCTGTGGACAGCAAAATAACAAGATTTTGTTTTATAGCAGTAAGTTTCTGGTTTATTAAATCTATTCTACGAAGTTGTTTTTTGGTTTTAAATTATGTATAAATTCTTAAGTATTATTTTCTATGAATCTTCATTTAATTTATTTATTTTTCTCTCCTGTATTATATGATGGTACATACACATTCGCATGGGTTGTGTTGTGTGTGTGTGTGTATGTGTGTGTGTTTTGTGTGTGTTTATGTGTGTGTGCACCTGTGAAGGATAGGAGAAAAGATTGGATATTGTGCCACAGACCCTATTCCTCTTGTTTTTTTAGATAGGGTCTTTTCATGGCCTGAAGCTTATGAAGAATTATAAATTAGCTGGCCAGTGAATTTCAAGGATCCCTCCTTGTCCAGATTTGATATTATGAATTCATACTACTACAGCTTTTCTTTTTCTTTTTCTTTTTTCTTTTTTTTTTTGCTAGAAGGAAAGTTTATTTTAAAACTGAAATAAGGTCTGGGTTATCTCTTTCTGTCCCCATGAGTATCTTTTGTTATTATAATAATACTTACAAAATAAATTATAGATTGTTCCATGAAGTTTCTAAAAATAGTATTGTAAACATAGTGTTTCTAAGATACATTTCCATTATAATCCATTTGTATATAATGCACAATTAAGTTACCAGTTATATTTATATTGGATAAAAAGATCAAATTATGCAACCATGCATAAAAATAAAAATATTCTGGCATATTGACAACCAATACTTTGTAATTCTACATAGTATTTTGAAAGAAGCATGTACTTTAATTCAAAGAAGGGCTTTTTTCAGTATCGTGGTTTATTAGTTACTTTGCTGTCTCCACCATATGAGGAAATCCATAATCTTCAATAAATTTTTCTCATCTGCTTTGACTTCACAGATTTGCTCTTGAGTGAGGAATACAGAGACTTTGACAGGCCCTGTAGAAGTAAGAAAGTTATTTCTCAGTCCTGCCAAGTACAAAGTAAAATTACAGATCAAGATTCCTGTTTAAATTGATGATTTAAAACATTTAGAATCTATGTTTCTCCATTATCAATTGTTAATGTAATATAGTACTTTTAGCGTTCATACTGTGTGAGCCACTTCTTACTATTTTTTTTTCAGACTTGGGATAAATCTCTAATCATTACCCCAAGGATGCTCCCATTGCAAACTCAAGTATCTGGAGTTCAGTCTTTTTAGGCTTCTTAAAAGAGCAACCTCCTGCCTTGCTTTAGAGTTGAAGCTGAAAGCAATTTAATTTGATTTAATCTTGAATTATTTGGAAGATCATTGATTTTCCTGACTGCTTGACTTTTGTTTTGTTTTCAATTTTGACAGTCCTTTGAGTTGACTTTGCCATTAAAACGTCTACATAAAATCAAGTTATGGCAAAAAAAAGAGCCCTCTATTTTTTTCTTTTTTTTGAGGTTACCTGGCGATATACCTACATGACATTTGCTTTGACAGAACTCAGTGGGAAATAAACAGTTTTGCCAGTAGGAAAATCCTGCTACAGAAGATAAGCAGAAAGGATAATGAATGTCATAAGCTGCCAAAATTACTGTTCCATCTATGAAAGTTTATGTCAGATGAAGGAAGAGTAGATTAAAGGAAACTGCTTGTTTATGTGCACAGAGATGCCAAATTAACATCTCAACCTGTGTTCTCTTATAAAACTTGATTAAGGTAGAAGTTGCTCTGCAGAAATTTCTCTCAGAAGTTTACAGAGAAAGTTAGAGAGATAAACAAGCAGTGACAAAGGGATTGCTTGATGAACCAAGCAGCACTAGTGAAGGAATGCACACCACTATGCCCATATATGTATGCATATGTGTATATGTGTATGCTTATATGTATATGATATATATATGTATATGCATATGTATATGTTGTATATGTATATATACATACATATATTTTCAAAATAGAGGCCAAGTTGGGTTTTGATGCCAAAAATATTTAAATCCAGAGTAAATCATTTAATCACCTAGAGAGTAAAAGATGATAAATTATACTTAATTACTGTTTCAATGTCAATCACTGATTATTTGCTTTCCCACTCACAAAGTGGACCCCAGAAACTAACTGGTAGAATAATTCTTTCCATATTGGCAAACAATCCACATGAAAAAGAAATTACCTATTGAAAAAGTAATCCTTGGCAACAAAATATCATATGTTCCAATGGGGATACAACAAAAATTATACAGCTTATCGGGTTTTGTGAATTGTCCTGTCAGTATTATGCTTCCGTCACCGATGATGGAGGTAGCGCTGACAAAACACTCATAAATTCTATCAATTTTTGCATTTTGAGCTTTTTTCCTTCATTTCCTTTCCCTCATACTGTCTCTTAAGTATATAAAATACATGCTTATATGTCTCTAGTAAAAATGGAACAAACTTAGAAATCATGAATGATTTTTTTGTGACTAATTATTTAATTGCTTCTAACAACTTATTTGAGAGTGATATGGAAATTTTTGTGACAAGGCTATAAGTTAGCCCAGTGCTAATGTCTAAGGAATTGTTTGAGGTACATACAATTGATATTATTCAATAATTGAAAATAACTGTTTAAACGTTAGGTAGAATATTGATATTATTTGATGACCAAAATTTGAGGTGTATAACAAATTAAAAATACTTTGAATTAAACTAAGACTTTAGTCAATACAAAATGCCTCTGAGAGACATGCTAATTGAGAAATGAGATAGTAGCCAACAGAGTCGATTTGTTTTGGCATATTATCATGTGGTGAAAATTCATATGATTTGAGGTGGGGCCAAGTATTTGATAATAGATGTGGTAGAGTGATTAGGTTAGCATGCCTGTTACTTCTTTCCCCTGGTGAAGCAACCGTGCATGGAACATCATGGCTGTTCTCCAAAGATAAATCTTTTTGAGTAAGGATCATATGCGACTTGCTAGGAAGTGGCTGAGATCTCTCATTAAATTACTCACTTGAATTAATATGTGAAAATCTGAGAGTATTTATTGTAAACAAATTTCTGAGTTGTTCGTATACAGATATAAAGTCAAGACCAGCACAAAAATGATGTTCAATTAAAAAAGTTCCATTAAGGAATGAATTAGAAGAATACATTTTAATTTGTCTTGAAGTTCAAGGTAATGCTTCAGGAATCTTAATTGACTTAAAACCAGTATGCAGCAGTAGCTTATGCATGTATACACACAAATCAGTTGAAAACAATTCTGGCACGTAAAATAACATGGACATGTTCTATATCTTCACATTCTTTCCTATTCTTTAATGAGTTTGTTATTCATTGATTTTTAGAGAGAGGATTGAATTCTCTTGACAGAAACTTGGAAATTATAGGATCCATAGAAAACTAAGGATAAATTCATGGTGACCCTTGAGTGAAAGATACAGAAATTAAGTAATGCAGTTTATGACAACACAATGTCTGGGCTTAAGTGTTACCAAACTGTGAACAACAATTTACCAACTCACTCCGAGTGAAGGCTCCATTCGCTTTTGTGACTTCTTAAAATATACTTTCACATGTTTGTTATTTTGTCTTCCTGACTGATACTTTTCAGCTTTTATTTGTGAGCATTTGTTTTTTACATTGAAATTTTAGCATTTTAGCTTTCCTGAACTTATTTGAGATGATCTAAATTTCCATTATTTTCTCATGAACTTCCTTAAAATTGTTTCTGAATTGATAAAATTTAATCAGACTCAACATCTTCACAGATATCCATATATATACTCTTATATCATTGTCTCAAATTTCAGCTTTGTATCTGTTTTCATATTCTCATGAGTGTTTCTGATAATTTTATTCCAAACCAGACCTGGTATTTTTATGTTTGATGTTGCTGTTCTCTATTTATTATACCCCTGGAATTAAGAAGAGCAGTATTAATGAGATATGCAGAACACAGCATGCACATCCATGTTCATTCAGAACTTTATTGTTCCCAAAATAACCCTGAATATAATTACCTTATTACCTCAACTTTGAGAAATTGCTTGAAGTTCAATTCTTTTTTTTTCTGAGAGGTTATGATTTTTTTTTATTAACTTGAGTATTTCTTATATACATTTCGAGTGTTATTCCCTTTCCCGGTATCCGGGCAAACATCACCCTCCCCCCTCCCCTTCCTTATGGGTGTTCCCCTCCCAACCCTCCCCACATTGCCGCCCTCCCCCCACCAGTCTAGTTCACTGGGGGTTCAGTCTTAGCAGGACCCAGGGCTTCCCTTTCACTGGTGCTCTTACTAGGATATTCATTGCTACCTATGAGGTCAGAGTCCAGGGTCAGTCCATGTATAGTCTTTAGGTAGTGGCTTAGTCCCTGGAAGCTCTGGTTGCTTGGCATTGTTGTACTTTTGGGGTCTCCAGCCCCTTCAAGCTCTTCCAGTTTTTTCTCTGATTCCTTCAACGGGGGTCCTATTCTCAGTTCAGTGGTTTGCTGCTGGCATTCGCCTCTGTATTTGCTGTATTCTGGCTGTGTCTCTCAGGAGCAATCTACTTCCGGCTCCTGTCGGTCTGCACTTCTTTGCTTCATCCATCTTGTCTAATTGGGTGGCTGTATATGTATGGGCCACATGTGGGGCAGGCTCTGAATGGGTGTTCCTTCAGTCTCTGTTTTAATCTTTGCCTCTTTAAAAGGGGAACAAGAATACCCTTGGCAGGGAAGAGAGAGGCAAAGATTGAAGTTCAATTCTTATTGTTAGCTATTTAGATCATGAACTGTTAACATAAACTGTTACAGGTATACAGCACATCCAGTGACTAGTCAACTACCTCCTTTTCACGTCTCTCAGCAAGCAGTTCATTTTTTCCCTTAATTTACCATCTGATTTCAAAGCATAGTCTATTTTCTTTTAGATTCAAGTAGACTCTTAGATTCAGTTAGGTAAAACTAGCAATATTAAAAGGTGTTTAGTGGTTATGGTGACACAAAAAGATATCCAAGAAGTTCTGCTGAGAAAAGCAAGCAAAATACCAAATAGAAGAACTCTTAGAGTTGGTTCATGACAAGCAAAGTATATGGAATAAAATGTGAATCAATTCAAATTGAGATGGCAGTATGTTAATCTAACAGGTACATAAACGATACTCTCTCAATATCAGAAGTTGTTTTATGAGAAAACAAGTACTAATTTAATTGCTATTAAGTTTTTCTTAAGTTAAACGTTTTTAACTTTTCTAATATTTAAATGACAGATTAGATACACAAAATGCATATATTGATACAAATGTTTTTCCTTTCTTTGAGTTTCATAACTGATACTGTTAGCCATTCTGTTTTCACCAACATGTAGAAACATGTTTCAAAATTAATGGATTTTCCTACTGGCTTCAAGGTCATTGTAGAATGTCAGATATGGTCTCCATATGGTAGGTAGATTGAGATTTAATAAAAAGTCAGTTTAACTTTCATTTTATAACAGTACAAATGAAACCATGACCAAATGTCCTCTATTTACAAGGTCAGCATGCATCCTGTTGGCTTCCCCTACTGCCAGAAGCAAAGCTCACACACAATTCTTTCTTTTTTTTTTGTTTGGATTGTTTTAAATTACCGTTTCAAATGTTATCCCTTTCATGGTTTCCTGTCCATAAAACCCTATCTTCCCTTTCCTTCTTCTATAAGGGTATTCCTCCAGCCAAGAGCTCAACCCCTTCTTGCCTCCCCAACCTGATATTCTCGCAGGCTTCCCAGAACCAAGGACTTCTCCTCCCATTGGTGCCCAACGAGGCCATCCTCTGTTACATATGCAGCTAGAGCTACATGTATTCTTTGGGTGGTAGTTTAATCCCTGGGAGCTCTGGTTGGTTGGTATTGTTGTTTTTATGGGATTGCACACCCCTTCAGCTCCTTCAAACCTTTCTTTCTATAAGTCCTCCAATGGGTACCCAGTTCTCAGTTCAGTGTTTGGCTGCAAGCATTCACCTCTGCATTTGTCATGCTCTGATAGAGCCTCCCAGGAGACAGCTATATCAGCCTCCTTGAAGAATGCACTTCTTGGCATCAGCAATATTGTCTGGGTTTGGTGGCTTTTTGTATATGGGCTGGATCACCAGGTGGGGCAGTCTCTGAATGGCAATTCCTTCAGTCTCTGCTCCAAACTTTGTTTCCATATCTCCTCCTATGAATAATTTTGTGTTCCCTTCTAAGACATCCGCACTTTGGTAGTCCTTCTTCAGGAGCTTCATGTGGTCTGTAAATTGCATCTTGGTAATCTGAGCTTTTGGGCTAATATCCACTTATCAGTGAGTGCATACTGTGTATGTTGTTTTATGATTGGGTTACCTCACTCAGGATGATATTTTCTAGTTCCATCCATTTACCTATGAATTTCATGAAGTCATTGTTTTTAATAGCTGAGTAGTACTCTATTGTGTAAATGTACCACATTTTCTGTGCCCATTCCTCTGTTGAAGGGCATCTGGGTCCTTTCCAGCTTCTGGCTATTATAAATAAGGCTTCTATGAATATAGTGGCTCCTTGTTAAATGTTGGAGCATCTTTTGGGGCTATACCAAGGAGTGGTATAGCTGGGTCCTCAGATAGTACTGTGTCCAATATTCTTAGGAAACTCCAGACTGATTTCCAGAGAGGTTATACCAGCATGAAATTCCACAAACAATTGAGGAGCATTCTTCTTTCTAGATATCCTTGCCAGCATCTGTTGTCACCTGAGTGTTTTATCTTAGCCATTCTGACTGGTGTGAGGTGGAATCTCAGGGTTGTTTCAATTTACTGATGACTAAGGATGTTGAACATTTCTTTAGGTTCTTCTCAAAAATTTGATATTCCTCAGCTGAGACTCCTTCGTTTAGCTCTACACTCCATTTTCTAATAGGGTTATTTAATTCTCTTCAGTCTAACTTCTTGAGTTTTTGTATAGATTGAATATTAGCTTCTATCAGATGTAGGATTGGTAAAGATGTTTTCCCAATCTGTTGGTTGCTGTTTTGTCCTAACAACAGTGTCCTTTGCCTTACAGAAGCTTTGTAACTTTATAAGGTCCCATTTGTGGATTCTTGATCTTAGCACATAAGCTATTGATGTTCTGTTCAGGAAATTTTCCCCAGTGCCAATGTGTTTAAGGTTCTTCCTCATATTTTTTTCTATTAGTTTGAGTGTATCTGATTTTATGTGGAAGTCCTTGATCTACTTGGACTTGAGCTTTTGACAGGGTGATAAGAATTGATTGATTTGGGGTTGGGGATTTAGTTCAGTGGTAGAGCACTTGCCTGGCAAGCACAAGGCCCTGGGTTTGGTCCCCAGCTCCAAAGAAGAAAAAAAAACAAGAAAAAAAAAGAAAAGAAAAAAATTGATTGATTTGCAGTCTTCTACGTACTGATCCACAGTTGAACCTGCACCATTTGTTGAAAATGCTATCTTTTTTCCACTGGATGGTTTTAGCTCCTTCATCAAAGATCGAGTGATCATAGGTATGTGGGATCATTTCTGGGTCTTCAATTCTATTCCATTGATCTACCTGCCTGTCTCTGTACCAATACCATACAATTTTCTATCACTATGGCTCTGTAGTAGAGTTTGAGGTTAGGGATGGTGATTCCCCTAGTAGTTCTTTTATTGTTCAGGATACTTTTCTCATTCCTGGGTTTTTTGTTATTCCAGATGAATTTGCACATTGCTCTTTCTAAATCTATGAGGAGCAAGTAGACTTCATAAACATGGGGAAAGTCCACTTCTCATTATATTGTGACCCAGAAGGAGCACTAATAAGTTAAACTAAGACTATTATGAGATTGCATTGACGAGTCAGGAGTGAATTTTATGTATTCTATCTGTGATGATGCTCACAGGCTTGCTTCATTTGTAAAAACTTTCTTGACCACATTAAAACTTTCAATTAAAATGAACCTGGTATTGAAACCACTGGATTGCTCAGTACAAAATACCTGCCTTCTTCATTTTTTCCAGTTTACCACTGCTATTCTTCTATTCCTTAAAAAGATACACATTTATGTGTCTGATTCACACCCTCTTCAAGCCTACGGTGATGGATTTTTTTTCTGTGGTTATTATACTAGTTTCACTTTAAGACATGTGATCATTAGTTTTCGTCTGTCCTCTACTTACTTTGTTATCCCAGTCTCTCTAAGAACCTTTTTTAAGGTATGTCATCATGTCTAAAACAGGCTCCTCATTATCTAGAGTTATGAATCCTATTCTTTGAATGCTGCTTAGTATCTTGTTTTTTTTGTTTGCTTGTTTGTTTGTTTTCCATCTTTATTAACTTGAGTATTTCTTATTTACATTTCGAGTGTTATTCCCTTTCCCGGTTTCCGGGCAAATATCCCCCTAACCCCTCCCCCTCGCCATCTCTATGGGTGTTCCCCTCCCCATCCTCCCCCCATTACCGCCCTCCCCCCAACAATCACGTTCACTGGGGGTTCAGTCTTGGCAGGACCAATGGCTTCCCCTTCCACTGGTGCTCCCACTAGGCTATTCATTGCTACGTATGCTACATAGTATCTTTCTAGTTCAGTTCATTCAACTATTTCTCAACTCATTTTCTAATTTATTAAATCTTTTATTTTATGCAATCCTTTGGGGGCCTCTATGTCGATAACTTAAAGTCCCAAATTAGTCAATTGAATATATTTCCACATATTTTTATTGCCTTATGTTACTCAAGGATTTTTTTTGAGGAAACCCACTAAATAAAACAACTTTTCCACTTCCATTCCCCATTCATTTCAATTCAGCTCAAAGCTGAGGGAGACAAATTGTTATTCACAATGGACTGATCTAAATTTTTAACCCTGACTACCAAAATCAAGCAAACTATTTTTTCATTCTTTATTTTTTTAATTTTAAAACATTTTAAATTTTTTAATTTTTAATTTTTTTTGTATTTATTTATTGTACATCTCAATCACTGGACCCATTCCTGGTCCCCTGGCACTTCAAGTCTCTGGAGGTCTAGGAACAGCCTCTTTCACTGACACCAGTTAAAGCAGTTCAGCCAAAAGAACATAACCCACGGTCAAGCAACAGCTTAGGGATAGGACCATTCCAATTGCTTGGGACCCACATGGCAGCTGCACATCTGCTACATATGTGTGGGCAGGCCTAGGTCTAGGCTTTGTTAATTCTTTGGTTGGTTGTACAGTCTCTGAGAGCTCCCCAAGGGTCCTGGTTGGTTGACACCGTTGGTCTTCTTTGGCGTCCCTACTACCTATGGTCCCTCAATCCTTCCCTCATTAGAGTCCCCAGGCACCACTTAACATTTGACTGTGGTTTTTGATAGCCATTTGAGACAGCTGTTGGGTGGAACCCCTCAGAGGATGGCCATATTAGACTCCTGTCTACAAGCATAGCAAAATATCCTTTAGTAGTGTCAGGAATTGTTGCTTGCCCATGGGTTGGGTCTCTAGTTGGAACAGTTATTGGTTATTGGTTGACCATCCCCGCTGTCTCTGCTCCATCCCCCATTCTCGCATTTCTTGTAGAAAAAATAAATTTCCCATTGAAAGTTTTGTGGGTGGTTTGGCGTCCCTATCCTCCCAATGGGGGTTCTGTCTGGCTACAGGAGATGTCGTCTTTAGGTTGCACATCGCCGTGAGTTTGAGTCTCAGCTAAGGTTTTCCCATACACACATTGATTTGGGGAACTTCCTCTATCCCAGGTTTCTGTTCCATCCTTGAGATCTTTCCCATCTTACTTCCACCAGTTGCAGATTCTCATTTATTCCCATGGCCATCTGGCCATCAATCCTGTCTCTCCCCACACCTAATCCTGAAATCACCCCATTTTCCTCCCTATCCCATCTCCTACCCAATTCCTTAGCTCAATCTTCCTCCTATGACAATTTTATTCTCACTTCTAAGTAAAATTCAAGCATCCTCACTTGGGCCTTCCTTCTTGTTTAGCTTATTTTATGGTTAGTATCTACTTTTCAGTGAGTACATACCATGCATGCCATTTTGGGTCTGGGTTACCTAACTGAGGATGATAGTCTCGAATTCCATCAATTCATCTGCAAAATTCATAATGTCTGAATTTAATAGCTGAACAGTATTTTATTTTGTAGATATACCACATTTTCTTTACCCATTTTTCATTGGAGGGACATGTAGGTTGTTTCCAGTTTTGGTCAAGCAGTCTTTTAATGCTCTTTCCAGACATGGAGTAACTTATGCTAGCCATATGTCTATTCACCTAGCTATTAGAGAAATATTTCTTTCTCCTTATGTCTTAGACAGAATCAGATGATCTTACTGTGGTATGACCATATATTCTTCCATCCTTAAAATTGAAAACATCCGTTCTATTAAGCATGCTCTATTAGGCCCAAGCAATAATGGGCCCTGCTTCTGTGAATACTGAGGTTTTAAATTGAATTATCTTTAGGCCCAATATCCCATCTATTAACCGTTTAGACTTTCTTGTAGTCAGCCTGCTAACTTCATAAAATCCTTTGCTTCTTAATATTTACACCAAATACTATATTGCCTATCCCTGTATCAAACATTGCCCCTGAAACTACCCTTATTCCTGTCCATGAGATAGGATTTATCATTTTACAGATAATCTGCTTACTTAAATAAATTGTAAGACATGAACAGTTTTTTGTTGTTGTTGTTCTAACATTTTCTATCCACTCTCTTCTCATTGATAGCTACTATTTAAAGCAAAATTGACTTCAGTCACTCTTTCAAATTAAAAATGTGTATCAGTGTTATTAACAATCTTACTGCTACCAATTCTGAAGGCCAGTTGTCAATCCAGCTTTATTTGTTTATTCTTACTTGTCTGATTTTCTTACTTCTGTGATCCATTTATTTTCTATTCCTTTCTGTTCTCAAAATTTCAAGATCTACTTTTCATTATTAAATTCTCTCTCTCTCTCTCTCTCTCTCTCTCTCTCTCACACACACACACACACACACACACACACACACAATACACACACACACACAAACTCACTAGTTTCAATGCTGTATATGGTTCAAAAATTTAGTCTTAATATTAAAGTACTAAGACTTGAGTACAGTTTTGACATAAAATGACTACAAACTTACAGTGAAGACTCTCCCTTCATAGTCCCTATGATTTTTCTCTCTATATTGTCTCTTATTCAAGAAATAGTCCACATTAGAAACAATCTTACTGCTACCAATTCTGAAGGCCAGTTGTCAATCCAGCTTGTTTGAGGTTTATTTGTTTATTCTTACTCATCTGATTTTCTTACTTCTGTGATCCATTTACAGAATGGATCCTTTCTATTCCTTTCTGTTCTCTCTCTATTTGGAAACCAATAGGTCTCCAAATTCATAAGTTAACTTTTTCACTAGGGAAAAACAAAACGAAACAAAACCAAAACCTAAAAGATAAAAATAAATAAATAAATAAATAAATAACTGCTCCCACATAAAAAAACTTGAAAACAAAAACATCAACACCAACATCAAAGCAAACAAACAAACAAACAAACAAACACCTTACCCCTTTCGTTACCTACCAAAATGAACTGAACATGCTATCAATGGTCTTTTGGGAAGATGGTAAGATCTGATTGCTGAATCCACACAGTTTGGTAGCAAGATCTAGAGATATCAAGTTGGAATATGGATGAGAGACATAGTGTCACAGGACACAGTATGGTCTATTGGGGAAGCATTCTCATCAGAAGTCTTCCTGCTGTGCACCCTTCAAGCTGTAGACGAGCTAGGAAATAATGGCCAGTAGTAACATGGTGACTAGTCAATAATGAGCATAACCAACTGCTCTTGCTACAAGTTGAAGTATGTAGTCCTAGTTAAGAAAGCTCCTAGGTGGGGGAAGTCACAGACTTGAGTGAGGAAGTTAATGCTTTTGCTTTGCTAAATGTATATAGTATTGTTAAAGAGTCAGTAAAGGCCCAACTAAAGGAAACTGTCTCCTTCTGGTATGTCAAGACTCAGTGCAGACATAAACAGTTCTGGTTGAGCTGATCATGAGGCTAGATGCCACTAGGGAGGCTGGTTCATCTTAAGCTTAAGAGATATGGGAAATAATTAGTACATTAATGCGATAATATGCTTTTTCTTCCTAGAACACCCACTCTAAATACAGTGTTTTATATAGCTGTTGGCTATGATGCAGTGTATGTCTGTTTGATTTTCTAACTTATTCAGAAAAAAATTGTAAGTTTTCCTTTTCTATGTATTTTTTCAAAGCATGCTTTCCCCATTGTTTTGGGCCTTTTTGTTTGTTTGTTTTTCTTTAAAACCACCCCCTCTGAATGGTCGCTGCTGCTGAGCTGTTTGAAAATCCACCATGCCAGCTTAACTCAAATAACATGACATTTTCACTTCTCTTCTCCATTTTCCTCTTGTGGATAGCTGCCAAGATTTATAGCCTGCTTGCTCTGAGATATTGCTTTCATACTAAAATATGATCTTCAGGGTTTTCTATTGTACTCCATATTTTAATTACAGTATTGTTAAAACAAGGAAAGCAAAGGACATACTGGATTTCTCCACTATAGTATGGCAAACCAGATAGGACTCCCAAAATTTCTTATAACAGTAGGTTCATTGAGTTGGAATCTAAAACTTATGTTTATGGCAATGGACCAGTGCTGTTTTCAGACATTGTTGGAAGTCCCTCTTATATATTTGCACAGATTCATAACTGATCATAAAGGTAAGACGAAAGACTTACCTTTCTTCACCAACCTTTTATATCTTACCTCTCATAGCATGGAGAATATGATAGAAAGGGTATGAGTAACTGTAAGAGAAAGGAAAAGTGGTTGAGGTAAAGCACATCCCTTAAAATAGGTCACCCTTTGTCTACTCTTATTTTACTAGTAGTTGTGACCAGAAACAAAAGAACTATGCAAGACTGAGTATTTCAGAAGTTGGTCATAAATCAGAGGCAGGTCTATTAGAGCACCAACTCAGATATCATTTGGGACAGAAAATGGGAAAAATGGAAGAAGACACCAAGGATGGCCCCAATATTCACTGAGTATCTAAATCTATGGTCACTGCAAGAAGGAAAGAGACTTTGTTCAGTGTCATAGCCATTGTATTTGGTCCATGCTAATGCGAGTGATATTTGACCTTGAATCCAGTAAACAACCATAATAAACTTTACTGGATTATTAACAAACAAATAAATAAATAAAATAAATAAATAAATAATAAATGTAGAAGGACAAGGTGGGAAGAAGGTAGTTGGAATGGGAAGATAAGGGCAGCTAATAAGGACTGAATACAAGATTATTAATAGCTTCTACAGACATTTAATGTTAAATACATTTATGCATGAAATTATATAAGCCTATTGTGTATATTTATTCATGCACATACAAATCATCTACAAATGTCCATAATGCAGTTCCTGTTTATTGGTATGATGGTTTTAGATAAAGAATCTCTCTCTCTCTCTCTCTCTCTCTCTCTCTCTCTCTGTGTGTGTGTGTGTAGACAAATAGGTCAGTTGACTATCTTCTTTTATGAACATATTTTATCTTTTAAATAAATGTACATACCTATTATAGTATTGTATATAAGACACGGACACACACATATATTAAACATTAAAGATTCATCTGAATAACCAGATAAATTAGGAGATAACCATTTACTTTCTGAAGTATTAACATAGAAGTCATTTATACTGAACACTGAACTGGATAATTTTCAGTAAATACATATTTTCTTGTAGGCAGATGCAGAAGCTTATGAAACCATTATGCTCAGAGGTAAGCACTAGTAAAGCCAGGAAAACTAAACACATAGTGTTTGTTCTCTCTTCAAAGGAAGACATATATAACCTGTTTTCTGCTCAGAAGGCTGGGAGTAGATGAGGTTTAGAAAATGTTGTCCTCTGACACATGTATGGCCATGCTGTGCCTGGATGCCTAAGTCTTTTCCCTTTAACTCAATCATCCCCAGATCCTAGACTTTTCTTTGAGCATTATTTTTCTGTTACTATCCCATCTCATCATAGGAGATGTTACATGTACTTTACAAATGGGAATAGAAGGGGTTGAATTAGCCTGGTCAATTTCACAAAATTTGAATGAACAAGACCATGTTGGATCCTTTCCAGATCCTTAAGATGTTGTTACATGTATTCTTCTACATGCTGACCTCCAGTTAACTAGCACTATTTGTTGAAAATGCTATCTTTTTTCCCCCACTGGATGGTTTTAGCTCCTTGATCAAAGATCAAGTGTGGGTTCATAGGTGTGTGGTTTCATTTCTGTGTCTTCAATTCTATTCCACTGATCTACCTGCCTGTCTCTGTACCAATACCATACAGTTATTATGACTATTGCTCTGTAGTACAGCTTGAGGTCAGAGATGGTGATTCCCCCAGAAGTTGTTTGATTGTTGAGGATAGTTTTCACTATCCTGGGTTTTTTGCTATGAATTTGAAATTGAATTTGAATTTGAAAATTGCTTTTTCTAACTCTGTGATGAATTAAGTTGGAATTTTGATGGAGATTGCATTGAATCTGTAGATTGCTTTTGGCAAAATGGCCATTATGCTATATTAATCCTGGCAATCCATGAATATGAGAGATCTTTCCATCTTCTGAGATATTCTTCAATTTTTTTTCTTCAGAGACATAAAGTTCTTGTTATACAGATCTTTCACTTGCTTGGTTAGAGTTATATGAGGGTATTTTTATGTTATTTATGACTATTGTGAAGGGTGTCTTTTCCCTAATTTCTTTCTCAACCTGTTTATCCTTTGAGTAGAGGACACATGCTCTACTATGTTCATAGCAACCTTATTTATAATAGCCAGAAGCTGGACAGTACCTAGATGCCCTTCAATAGAGGAATTGATGCAGAAAATGTGGTACATCTACACAATGGATCACTACACATCTATTAAAAACAATGACTTCATGAATTTCATAGGCAAATGGATAGAACTGGAAAACATCATCCTGAGTGAGGTAACCCAACCCCCAAAAAGACACAAGATATGCACTCACTGATAAGTGGATGTGAGCCCAAAAGCTCGAATTACCCAAGATACAAATCCATTGACTACATTAAGCTCAAGAAAAAGGACGGCCAAAGTACAGATGCTTCACTCCTGCTTAAATGGGGGAACAGAAATATTCATAGGAGGATATATGGTTACAAAGTTTAGAGCAGAGACCAAAGGAATGGCCATCCAGAGACTGCTCCACCTGGGGATCCAGCCCATATACATATAGCTACCAAACCCAGACAATATTGCTGATGCCAAGAAATGCATGCTGACAGGAGCCTGATGTAGCTGGCTCCTGAGAGGCTCTCCCATGCCTGCATGATAAATACAGAGTTGAAGACTAGCAGCAACCATTGAACTGAGAACAGAGTCCCCATTGGAAAAGTCCCCATTAGAAAAAAGATTGAAGGAGCTGAAGTGGCTTACAACCCCATAAAAACAATAATACCAACCAACAAGAGCTCTCCATGACTAAACCAGTACCCAAAGAGTACACATGGACAGACCCATAGCTCCAGATGCATATATAGCAGAGGATGGCCTTGTTGGGCACTAATGGAAGGAGATGCCTTTGGTCCTGCCAAGGCTAGACCACCCAGGGTAGGGGAATGTCGGGGGGGGGGGAGGCTGGAAGGGGTGGGTGGTTAGAGGGCAACACCCTCATAGCAGAAAGGGAAGGGGAGATTGAATAGGGGAGTTATAAATGGGAAACAGGGAAAAGGGATAACATTTGAAATGTGAATAAAAAATATCCAATAAGAAAAAGAAAGATGTTACAGTTATTCAAACTACAGAACCCATCTTTCTGGACAAGGTCATATGTGCTTACCAGACAATTTTGATATAGCTTTATTGGGATGTGAGATTGAGTTGCTTGATATTAGGACATTTTTCCCCCAAATTGTGCTGTACCTGAGTATGTCTAAAAGAAACTGACCAGCATCAAACTCATGAAGTTGGAACCACCATACTGATTCATACTGAACCAGACTTTCTTCTCACCTCATGATGAAATGAATAAAGCCTTGCTATCTGTAGTGATGGTAGAGAACATACAGGTAGGGCTGCATTGAAATTAACTCCTGAAACATCCCTCATAAGTGAAAAATAACTTTATTCTAGGTATATTGCTTGTGAAATAGGAAAAACTAACTTTAGATATGTAAAAAATTTTCTTCAAATGAATAAGGAAGCATATTTGCTTTACTCATCTGCGTAATATTATGTTTTTAGCACTTTGAATTCCTTTCCTTGATGCTCATAGCATTCTTTTATAATATTAATCTACTATATGTTAGCAAAGTTATATCTTTTATGTATTATGATTACCTCAATCACAACCTGAAGTGCCGCATATCAACCCTGACAGAAAGAAAGCCATTTCCAGTAAACACTAAGGATTATAAACTGAAAATTCCTAATGTCTGAAATAGAACACAATTAATTTTAATAACTTCAAGAACAGCAATGTGCAGAAAGACAAGCCACATGGTATGCAGCTGTGGGATGGAAAGGTCATCACTAAACATGGTTCTCACTTACCCTTTTAGTCCCAGTGTCACGCTCTTGCTCTGGCAACACAAGCTTCTGATATGGCTCCAGCCAGCCTTTTGTGTTGTCCTACCTTGCTAATTTAAAAGCTTTAGTGATTATGCTCCGTTATGATATTAATGGAAAGGTCAATGAATTCAGAAAAATACTTTTCCCCATTTATCTGGCATGCAGAACCTTTTCTTCTTTTTACAATTTTCAACACAGTCCTGATCATCTGGGTCATTTTGCATAATAGATGAACATAAGTTGTCATCTTTCTTGACAAGATTTCTTTTCCCTGTCTGTCATGTATTCCGTGTGGGGTGAGGCTGTCTGGACTGGTTAATATGTATGCTTCATGTTCCTGGTTTAAACAACAACGAGAGCTGTAATGGAGAAAGAGAAGGGAAGAAAGTCATTCTAATAAGACAAGTTACAACTTAGAGGACGGAAAGGTTAAAAATTACTCTAAAAACTCTCATTAAGTGCTGATACAGTGACTGCTAATGTTCTTGCATATTTCTTCTAAAACCATTTTTACATTGTAATGTCTGAAAGATAGCAGGAGGCAAAGGCTTGGGAAGTTTGAGGTGAAGAAGTAAAGAATTTTAATGATTATATGAGAAAAAATGAGTCAAAATGATATGTTATTCTTTTTCTGACGTAAGTCTAATTCTCAATGACATAGTAATGCTCTTTCTTTTCCAGGCACTCCATTCATATACACAGAAAGATTTCTTTGAGTTTGTGGATTCTTTATGTGGTTATTGTGTACTTTATGGCTAATATCTATTTAGGTGTAGGGCAAGTGTCATGCATGTCCTTTTAGTTCTAGGTTACCTCAGGGTATTTTCTAGTTCCATCCATTTGCTTGCAAAGTTCATGCTGTCCTTGTTTTTAATAGCTGGGTAGTATTCCATTGTATAAGAAACCAAATACCATGGAAGACCAAAAGGAGGATGCTTGAATCTTTCTCAGTAGGGGAAATAAAATCTCTATGGAGGAGGAACTGAGTGTGAAAGGGGATGGAGAGCAGCATGGGGCAGGGAAGAGAGAATGGAAACCAGCAATGGGTAGGGAGGGTCATCTCTCTGTAGACAGGTAACACTCACAGTGGAGAGATATAGACAGAAACACAGCCACAAAGCCTTCAGCCTGAAATGTATCCTGCCTACAAGATGTGCAAGGGACAAAGATAGAACAGACACTGAGGGAATGTCTAATCAATGACTGCCCCAAATTGAGAGCCATCCCATAGGCAAGAGTCAGTACTTAACACTCTTAATGAGACTCTGTTGTACTTGTAAACAAGAGCTTAGCATAACTGTCCTCTGAGGGGCTCTACCTAGCAACTAATGGAAACAAACGCTGAGATCTACAGCCAGACATTAGATGGAATCCGGGGAGTCTTGTCAAGTGTTGAGGGAAGAATTGAAGGACTCAAATTGCATAGGGATTCCACAGAAAGACCAACAGAGTCAAAAAACCTGGACCCTTTGGAACAACAGGAGACTAAACCACCAACCAAAGAGTATACATGGACTGGAGTAGGTCCCCACCCATAAGTAGTAGATGTGCAGCTGGGTCTTCATTTATGTCCCCAAACAGTTGAAGGAAGGGCTATTCCAGAACCTGTTGTCTGTCTTTGGATCCCATCCCTTTATCTAGTCTACCTGGTCTGACCGCTATTGGAGAAGATGTGACTAATCCTACAGTTACTTGATATACCAGTGTGGAGTGATACCCAGAGGCAGCCTCTCCCATCTCAGAGGAGAACAGGAGGGAGAATGTGAGGAGGAGATCGGTGAGGGATGTATGGAAGATAAGGGGCGCAGATATTGGGATGAATAAACATATAAATTAATAAAAATGTTTTCAATATTTATTTTTTATTAGTTTTATTTTTTTATAGTCTAGTAATTGCCACCCTCCCACAGTTCCTCATCCCTTTCCTGATTCCTTGTCTCCAAGAGGATGTCTCTAGCCCCCACCCCCAATCCCTACCAAACCTCCCCATTCCCTGGGGCCTCAAGACTCTCAAGGGTTAGACAAGGCCATCAGGTAGTTCTCTGCTGTATATATGTCAGGGGTCTCATATCAGCTAGTGTATGCTGCCTGGTTCATGGCTCAATGTCGGAGAGGTCTCAGGAGTCTGGGTTAGTTGACACATCTGGTCTTCCTATGGGGAAGCTCTCCTCTTCAGCTTCTTCCAGACATTCCTAATTCAGTGACAGTGGTCCTGCTTCTGTCCATCCATTGGTTGTAAGTATCTGCATCTGTCTCAGTCAGCTGCTTGTTGGGTCTCTCAGAGAATAGCCACACTGAGCTCTTGTCTGTAAGCACACCATAGCATTAGTAATAGCCCCAGACCTTAGAGCCTCCCCTTGAGATGGATCCCAAATTAGGCCAATCACTGGCCCTCCTTTCCTTCTTCCACTTCTCCATTTTTTTAAAAATTTGGTTCTTTTAGACAGGAACAACTCTGAGTTTTCAATATTTTCTTTTAATTATGTGACAGAATTATATGTAACTTTAAGGCAGGTTTCCCAGAGAAAGCACAAAAAACAAACGGAACCCTTCCCCTGTTTTATCAATATGACAACAAATAAAAGATATTGGTGTAAATATCTTTGGGTTGAGGATCGGCATTAATTCCAACTCCGAGCATATTGGTAAAACCAATTAGGAGACTTTGATTGCGGGCTTTAGATTTCACGTTGCACAGACCCAAGATTTAATTAGCTTTTACTCTGGCAAAGTTCAAAAACATCTGTGGATGAGCCTTGGCAAAGCTCTTTGATAGTCAAGTTTTATAGGGTCCAAGACCCATAGACATTTTTTTCATTATTTAATCACCTAATAAGGGTTTTATATAATTTATTAAAATTCAAATTATAGAAATCCACAATTCTGGACACATATAATCTTCGTGTTTTATAGATGAATGCTCTGAAACCACATTAGCAGGTTGGTGGTACTGCCATGTGCTTAAAAATATTAATGAAAAACTACCTTGCATATACAAGTAACAGTAAATTCACACTAAATTACACATCCATGCCAACAAACTCAATAAATATATCACATATTATACACATTTAAACTTTATATCATGTTTACACATAATACATATAGATACTACACTCTACATATCATACATTATATTAAATATAATGCTGGCATCACATGCTCACTATACATAGGATACATACTACTCATCATGCAAAAATATACCCCATATTACACTTACAGATCACACACAAACAAAAACCATACATCACACACGTATGCACAGACAACTAAAAACAAAAGACCCTGAGAGAGCCTATAGTATCAAGGCATTAAAAACTTTGGGAGAGTTTTTATAAACCACTAAATTAAAAAGTGGTTTGAACAAAATTATTTATAATACTGTTGAAAATTAGAGAAACCCCTAGGAAAAATTATGTTCATTTATATAACTTATATTAATATCCTTCCTGAAACACATTAGAAATAATCATTGTTATTAAGTAACACTGATAAATATAACACTGTACTCTGTAAGACTTATTACATAAGTTCAAAAATTAAACTACAATTTGCCTAACAATATTTGTAAAAATGAATAGATTATTCAGAACTATATGTATTTGTGCATATGATACATATTATATAATATACATTATATATATGTATATATACACATGTATGAGTATGTGCCTATCTGAATAAGTTTTGTAAGTGAAGCAAGGATAAATTAAAATAAATATGTAAGGAAACCCAAAACGTTGGCAGAATTATATGTATTTTCTAGGGCAAAATACTACTTAATATAAATCTTAAAACAGTGAAAGAAGAACCTAAATAAACACTTAAAGAGGTATGCTACATAATTTAGTCAAGTCATTTTCTAAACAACATCTTTAACTTCATAATAGATATATTCATATATTTATATTTTTATAAAGTACCATTTAATCCCTTGTTATGTAGCTTTAGAGGATATTTTGGAATTGGTGAACAAGGAAAGTTTATAAACATAAAAACCCTCATTTCTCATAGGTAGCATATTACAAATATAACTTAGAATGTCAGTAAATGCCGGTATCCATCTGCACCAAGAGCTAAGGCTGTCACACAGCCTTCTAGACCCTAAACCTGCCTGGAGAGAGCTGGTATCCCAGGAGTGCTCTCATAAGAACACAGGCTCACAAGCCCACAGGAGGGATATATTCCTGTCAGAGACAGCAAGACAAGCAAACATCAGAGATAACCAAGTAGCGAGAGGCAAGAACAAGAACCTACAGAAACCAAGGTTACTTGGCATAATCAGAACTTATTTCTCCTACCTTAGCAAGACCGGAATACCCAAATACACCGGACAAGCAATATTTAAATTAAAAAAACACATCTCATGATGATGATAGAGGATTTTAAGAAGGTCATTAAAAAACCTTAAAGATATACAGGAGATCACAAATAAACAAAAAGACAAAACACAAAAATCCCTTAAAGAGTTACAGGAAAGAATAACAAAACAGATAAAGAAATTGAACAAAATCACCCAGGATATAAAAATGGAAATAGAAGCAATAAAGAAATTACAAAGGGAGACAACCCTGGAGACAAAAAAAACCTAGGGAAGCGATCAGGAGTCATGGATGGAAATATCATCAACAGAATACAAGAGATTGAAGCTCGAATCTCAGGAGTGGAAGATACCATAGAAAACATTGACACAATAGTCAGATAAAATGAAAAGTATATAAAGCTCCTAACCCAAAGCATTCAAGAAATCCAAGACACAAAGGGAAGAGCAAACCTAAGGATAATAGGTATAGAAGAGAGTGAAGACTCCCAAACTAAAGGCTCAGTAAATATCTTCAATAAAATTATAGAAGAAAATTTCCCTAACCTAAAAAAGAAGATGCAACAGACATAAAAGAAGCCTAAAGAACTCAAAATATATTGGACGAGAAAAGAAATTTCTTTTGTCACATAATAGACAAAACACCAAAGGTACTAAATAAAGAGAGAATATTAAAAGCAGAAGGTCAAGAAACATATAGAGGCAGACCTATCAGAATTACACCAGACTTCTCTCAGAGATTATGAAAGCCAGAAGATCCTGGACAGATGTCATATAGACCCTACAAGAACACAAATGCCAGCCTAGGCTATTATACCCAGCAAAACTCTCAATTATCATAGATGGAGAAACCAAGATAGTCCATGACAAAATCAAATTTACACAATATCTTTCTACAAATCCATCCCTACAAAGGATAATAAATGGAACACTCCATCACAAGGAAGGAAAATACACCTTAGAAAAATGAAGAAACAAATCTTTCAACAAGCTCAGCAGAAGACAGTCACACAAACATAATTCTACTTCTAATAAAAATGATAGGAAAATCAATCATTATTTCTTAATATCTCTTAACATCAAATACCCAATAAAAATACATGGACTAACAGACTAAATACCTAAATAAGACCCAGCATTTTGCTTCATGTAGGAAAAGCAACTCAGTGACAAAGACAGATACTACCTCATTGTAAAAGTATGGAAAATTTTTTTTCCAAATATATGGTGCCAAGAAACAAGCTGGAGTAGCTATTCTAATATCAAATAAATTCAACTTTCAATCAAAACTTATCAAAAAAATAAGGAAGGACACTTCATACTTTTGAAAAAAAATCTACCAAGATGAACTGTCCATTCTGAACATCTAAGTTCCAAATGCAAGAGCATTCTCATTCATAAAAGAAACTTTACTAAAACTAAAGCAATATTGCATCACAAATAATAATAGTGGGAGGCTTCAACACTCCACTTGCATTAATGGACAGATCATGGAAACAAAAACTAAACAGAAACACAGTGAAACTAACAGAAGCTATGAATCAAATGGATTTAACAGACATCTATAGAACATTTCATCCTAAAACAAAAGAATATTCCTTCTTCTCAACATCTCATGGTACCTTCTCTAAAATTGACCATATATTTGATCAGAAAACAGGCCTGAGCAGGTACAAGAAGATTGAAATTATCCCATTCATCCTGTCAGATCATCATGGATTAAGGTTGGTCTTCAACAACAACAACAACAACAACAACAACAACAATAACAGCAACAACAAAAACAGAAAGTACATATACACATGATATGTGAACAACATTCTGCTCAATGCTAACTTGGTCAGGGAAGAAATTAGGAATTAAAGACTTTTTAGAATTAATGAAAATGAAGATACAACATACCCAAACTTAAGGGACACAATGAAGGCAGTGCTAAGAAGAAAACTTATAGCGCTGAATGCCCCCAAAAGAAACTGGAGAGAGCATACACTAACGGCTTGACAGCACACCTGAACGCTCTAGAACAAAAAGAAGCTAACACACCCAAGAGGAGTAGACTGTAGGAAATAATCAAACTCAGACTGAAATCAACCAAGTAGACACAAAAAGAGTTATATAAAGAATCAACAAAATCAGCAACTGAATCTTTAGGAAAATCAACAGACTAAACAGAGGGCACAGAGAGTGTTTCCAAACTAACAAAATCAGAAATGAAAAAGGAAGACAAAATAACAGACTGAGGAAATTCACAAAAAAAATCATATTCTATTTCAAAAGCCTATCTTCTGCAAAACTGGAAGATCTGGAAGAAATGGACAGTTTTTCTAGACAGATACCAGGTACTAAAGTTTAATCAGGATCAGATAAAATATCTACACAGTCCCATAACTCCTAAAGAAATAGATGCAGTCATTAAAATTCTTCCAACCAAAAAAGCCGAGGACCAGCTAGGTTTAGTTCAGAATTCTATTAGAGCTTCAAAGAAGACCTAATACCGATTCTTTTCAAAGTATATTACAAAATACCAACAGAAAGAACCCTACCCAGTCCATTCTTTGAAGCTACAATTATGCTCATATCTAAACCACACAAAATCACAACAAAGAAAGAGAATTTCAGACCATTTTCCATATGAATATCAATGCGAAAATACTCAATAACATTCTCCCAAACTGAATCCAAGAACACACACATCAAAGCAATCATTTACCATGATCAAGTAGCCTGCATCCCAAGGATGCAGGGATTTTTCAATATACATAAATCCATCAATGCAATCCACTATATAAACAAACTCAACAAATGGTGTCAGCAAGTGATATAACTTTATGATAAGAATTTCAAGTCTCTCAAGAAAGAAATCAAAGAAGATCTCAGAAAATGGAGAGATCGCCCATGCTCATGAATTGACAGAATTAGTACAGTAAAAATGGCCATCCTACCGAAGGCAATCTACAGATTCAGGGCAATCCCCATCAAAATCCCTACACAATTCTTCAAAGACATGGAAACAGCAATTCTCAGATTCATTTGGAAAGGCAAAAAACCCAAAACAGGGAAACAATTCTTTTTTTTTAATTGGACATATTTCTTTATTTACACTTCAAATGTTATTCCCTTTACCGGTTTCTTGTCCATAAGTCCCCTATGCTCTCCCCCTCCAACTTCCTCTCCCCAATAAGGGTTTTATCTCCCATCCAACACCCCTTACCACCACCCCCAACATTCCCCTGCAATGGGGGTCCAACCTTGGCAGGGCCAAGGGTTTCTCCTTTCACTGGTGCCCAACAAGGCCATCCTCTGCTACATATGCAGTTGGAGCCCTGGGTCACTCCATGTCTTTGGGTAATGTTTAGCCCTGGAATCTCTGGTGTGTTGGCACTGTTGTTCTTATGGGGTTGCAAGTCACTTCAGCTCTTGCAATCCTTTCTCTATTTCCAATAACAGGGATCATGTTCTCAGTTCAGTGGTTTGTTGCTCGTGTTCACCTCTGAATTTGGCAAGCTCTGGTTGTGTCTCTCAGGAAAAGATCTATATTTGGTTCCTGTCAGCATGCACTTCTTAGCTTCATCCATCTTATCTAGATTTGGTGGCTGTATGTATATGGACCACATGTGGGGCAGGCTCTGAATGGCCATTCCTTCAGTCTCTGCTCTAAACTTTGCCTCCATATCCCCTTCTATGGATATTTTTGTTCCCCTTCTAAGGAGTGAAACATCTGCATTTTGGTCATCCTTCTTCTTGAATTCCGTGGATTGCATCTTGGGTAATTCAAGCTTTTGGGCTAATAGCAACGTATCAGTGAGTGCATACCATGTGTGCTTTTTTGTGATTGAGTTACCTCCTCGGGATGATATTTTCTAGTTCAATCCATTTGCCTATGAAGTTCATGAAGTCATTGTTTTTTGATAGCTGAATAGTACTTTATTGTGTAGATGTACCACATTTTCTGAATCTATTTCTCTATTGAAGGGCATCTGGGTTCTTTCCAGCTTCTGGCTATTATAAATAAGGCTGCTGTGAACATAGTGGAGCATGTGTCTTTGTTGTATGTTGAAGCATCTTTTGGATATATGCCCAGGAGAGGTAGAGCTGGGTCCTCAGGTAGTGGAATGTCCAATTTTCTGAGGAACCTCCAGACTGATTTCCAGAATGGTTGTACCAGGATGCAATCCCACCAACAATGGAGGAGTGTTCCTCTTTCTCCACATCCTCGCCAGCATCTGCTGTCACCTGAGTTTTTTACGTCAGCTATTCTGACTGGTGTGAGGTGGAATCTTAAAGTGGTTTTGAGTGCATTTCTCTGATGACTAAGAATGTTGAACATTTCTTTAAGTGCTTCTCAGCTATTTAATATTCCTCAACTGAGAATTCTAGGTTTAGCTCTGTACCCCATTTTTAATGGGGTTATTTGGCTCTCCAGAGTCTAACTTCTTGAGTTCTTTGTATATTTTGTATATTACCCTTCTATCGGGTATAGGATTGGTAAAGATCTTTTCCCAATCTGTTGGTTGCTGTTTTGTCCTAATGAAAGTGTCCTTTGCCTTACAGAAGTTTTGTAGTTTTATGAGATCCCATTTGTCAATTCTTGATCTTAGAGCATAAGCCATTAGAGTTTTGTTCAGGAAATTTTCCCCAGTGCCCATGGCTCAAGACTTTTCCTCACTTTTTCTTCTATTAGTTTGAGTGTATCTGTTTTGATGTGGAGGTCCTTGTTCTACTTGGACTTAAGCATTATACAGGGAGATAAGAATGGACTGATTTGCATTCTTCTACATGCTGACCTCCAGGAGAACCAGCACCATTTGTTGAAAATGCTATCTTTTTCCCATTGGATGGTTTTAGCTCCTTTGTCAAAATTCAAGTTACCATAGGTGTGTGGTTTCATTTCTGGGTCTTCAATTCTATTCCACTGATCTATCTACCTGTCTCTGCACCAATACCATACAGTTTTTATCACTATTGTTTTATAATACTGCTTGATGTCAGGGATGGTGATTCCTACAGAATTTCTTTCATTGTTGAGTATAATTTTCACTATCCTGTTTTTTGTTGTTGTTGTTGTCATTATTCCAAATAAATTTAAAAATTTCTCTTTCTATATCTTTGAATAATGGAGTTAGAACTTTGATGGAAATTTCATTGAATCTGTAGATTGCCTTTGGCAAAATGGTCATTTTTGCATTAATCCTGCAAATGCATGAGCATGGGAGTTCTTTCCATGTTCTGAGATCTTCAATTTCTTTCTTCAGAGACTTAAAGTTCTTTTCATACAGGTATTTCTAGATACCTTGGTTAAAGTCACATCAAGGTATTTTATATTATTTGAGACTATTGTGAAGAGCGTCATTTCCCTAATTTCATTCTCAGCCTGTTTTTCCTTGGAGTAGAGGAAGGCTATTGATTTGTTTGAGTTAATTTTATACCCTGCCACTTTGCTTAAGTTGTTTATCAGGTTTTGTGGTTCTCTGGTGGACCTTTCAGCATCATTTAAGCATACCATCATATCATCTGCAAATAGCAATATTTTGACTCCCCCCTTTCCAGTTTGTGTCCCTTTGACTTCCTTTTGTTGTCTTGTTGCTCTGGTTAGGACCTCGAGTATTTTATTGAATAAGTAGGAAGAGAATGGTCAGCCTTGTCTAGTTCCTGATTTTACTGGGACGGCTTCAAAGTTCTCTCCGTTTAATTTGATGTTAGCTACTGGTTTGGTATATATTGCTTTTACTTGGTCTAGGTATAGGCCTTGAATTCTTGATCATTCCAGGACTTTTATCGGGAAGGGGTGTTGAATTTTGTCAAATGCTTTCTCAGCATCTAATGACATGATCATGTGGTTCTTATCTTTGAGTTTGTTTATGTAGTGAATTACATTGATGGATTTCCATATATTGAACCATGAGGGCATCCCTTGGATGAAACCTACTTCATCATGATGGATGATTGTTTTGATGTGATCTTCTATTCGATTTAGAAAAATTTTATTGAGTATTTTTGCATCAGTACACATGAGGGAATTTGTTCTGAAGTTCTCTTTCTTTGTTGGGTCTTTCTGTGGTTTTGGTATAAGAGTAACTGTGGCTTCATGGGAGGAATTTGGTAGTGCTCTCTCTGTTCCTATTTTGTGAAATAGTTTGGATAGTATTGGTATGAGATCTTCTATGAAGATCTGATAGAATTTTGCACTAAACTCATCTGGTCGTAGACTCTTTTTGGTTGGGAGACTTAGTTGGTGGTGCTCTTATAGGATGCATGGGATCATTTCTATCTTCTTGTATCTGTTGAGGTCTGTTTTGTAACTGATTATATGATCAATTTTAGAGACGTTACTATGAGGTACTAAGAAGGTATATCCTTTCATTTTAGGATAGAATGTTCTATAAATATTTGTTAAATCCATTTGGTTTATAACTTCTGTTTGTTTCTCTATGTCTCTGTTTAATTTCTGTTTCCATGATCTGTCCATTGACAAGAGTAGAATGTTTAAATCTCCTACTATTTTTGTGTGAGGTGTAATGTGTGACTTGAGCTTTAGTAAGGTTTCTTTTATGGATGTAGGTGGCCTGAACAGATATTTAGGATTGAGAGTTCATCTTGGTTGATTTTTCCTTTGATGATTATGAAGTGTCCTTCCTTATCTTTTTTGATGACTTTTAGTCGAAAGTCGATTTTATGTGATATTAGAATAACTACTCCATTTCTTCTGACCATTTGCTTGGAAAGTTATTTTCCAGTCTTTTACTCTGAGGTTGTGCCTGTCTTTGTCTCTGAGGCGTGTTTCCTATAGGCAGCAGAATGCAGGATCCTTATTGCATATCCAGTTTGTTAATCTATGTCTTTTTATTGGAAAATTGATTCCATTGATGTTGAGAGATATTAAGGAATAGTGATTGTTGCTTGCTGTTATATTCATTGTTATATTTGGATGTGAGATTATGTTTGTTTGCTTTTCTTCTCTTTGTTTTGTTGCCAAGATGATTAGTTTATTGCTTTTTCTAGGGTATAGCTTGCCTCCTTGTGTTGGGCTTTACCATTTATTATCCTTTGTAGGGCTGGATTTGTAGAAAGATATTGTGTAAATTTGGTTTTGTCATGGAATATCTTGGTTTCTCCATCTGTGTTAATTGAGAGTTTTGCAGGATACAGTTATCTGGGCTGGCATTTGTGTTCTCTTAGGGTCTGTATGACATCTGTCCAGGATCTTCTGGCTTTCATAGTCTCTGGTGAGAAGTCTGGTGTAATTTTGATAGGTCTGCCTTTATATGTTACTTGACCTTTTTCCCTTACTGCTTTTAATATTCTTTCTTTGTTTTGTGCATTTGGTGTTTTGACTATTATATGATGGGAGGAGTTTCTTTTCTGCTCCAATCTATTTGGAGTTCTGTAGGCTTCTTGCATGTTTATGGGCATCTCTTTCTTTAGGTTAGGGAAGTTTTCTTCTATGATTTTGTTGAAGATATTTACTGCTCCTTTGAGCTGGGAGTCTTCACTCTCTTCTATACCTATTATCCTTACGCCTGATCTTCTCATTGAGTCCTGGATTTCCTGTATGTTTTGGACCAGTAGCTTTTTCCATTTTATGTTATCTTTGACAGTTGTGTCGATGATTTCTATGGAATCTTCTGCTCCTGAGATTCTCTCTTCTATCTCTTGTATTCTGTTGGTGATGCTTATATCTACGGCTCCTTGTCTCTTCCTTTGGTTTTCTATATCCAGGGTTGTCTCCCTTTGTGATTTTTTTTATTGCTTCTATTTCCATTTTTAATTTCTTTACCTGTTTCATTGTGTTTTCCTGGAATTCTTTCAGGGATTTTTGTGACTCTTCTCTATAGGCTTCTACTTATTTATTTATGTCTTCCTGTGTTTCTCTAAGGGAGTTTTTTTTTTTTTTTATGTCTTTCTTGAAGTCCTCCATCATCATGATCAAATGTGATTTAAATTCAAGATCTTGCTTTTCTGGTGTGTTTGGATATTCCATGTTTGCTTTGGTGGGAGAATTGGGCTCTGATGATGCCATGTAGTCTTGCTTTCTGTTGCTTGGATTCTTGTGCTTGCCTCTATACATCAGGTTGTCTCTGGTGTTACCTTGTTCTGCTATTTCTGACAGTGGGTAGTCCGTCCTATAGGCCTGTGTGTCATGAGTGCTGTAGACCTGTTTTCCTGTTTTCTTTCAGCCAGTTATGGGGACAGAGTGTTCTGCTTTCAGGTGTGTAGTCTTTCCTGTCTACTGGTCTTCAGCTGTTCCTGTGGGCGTGTGTCCTGAGTCCACCAGGCAGGTCACTTGGAGCAGAAAAGTTGGTCTTACCTCTAGTCCAGCAGCTGAAGTTGCTCCTGAGTGGCTGCTTTTGAATTCTCCTTGATGGCAGCACCCAGAATGGCCTGCCCCACCTTTTCCCAGGGCCCCGGTGCACCGGGGTCCCAGATGGCTTTAGGTGTTTTCCTCTGGAGTCAGAAATGTGGGCAGAGTGTAGTCTCTTTCAGCTTCCCATGCATGTCTGCCCCTCTGAAGGTTTAGCTCTCCCTCCCACCGGGATTTGGGTGCAGGGAGCTGTTGACAGGGTCCCTTCAGATCCAGGCACTTTCTTGTCTGCAGAGGAGCTGTCTTCCTGTTCCCAGAGGCCCTATCATCCTGTATTTCTTTACAGGAGTTATTTATGTCCTTGTTAAAGTCCTCCATCATCATAAAATGTGATTGTAAATCTAAAGCTTGCTTTTTCCAGTGTGTTTGGATATACAGTATTTGCTTTGGTGGGAAAACTGGACTCTGATGATGCCAAGTAGTCTTGGTTTGTGTTGCTTAGGTTCCTGTGCTTATCTATCACCATCAGGTTGTCTTTGGTTTTAGCTTGTCTTTCTGTTTCTGACAGTGGCTTGACCCTCCTGTAAGCCTGTATGTCAGCACTCTGCTAGACCTGTTTTCCTGTTTTCTTTTAGCCATTTCTGGGAACAGAGTGTTCTGCTCTCAGGTGTCTAGTTGCTTCTGGTATCTGTCTTTCACCTCTTGGCTCAGGCAGGGATCAGAAGGTCCCTGAATGGTCCTAGGTCTCTGCACCCAGGGGGCATAGCTGGTGCTAGGTGATTCCCTATTGGGTCAGGAACGTGAGTAGAGGGTAGTCTCCTCTGATTTCTCAGGAGTATCTGCACTTCTGAGAGTTCAGCTCTTTCCCCTATGGTACGTGGGTGCAGGGAGCTGTTTGACTGGCTCAGTTCAATTCTGGGTGCAGACCAGAACTGCAGGTACCTGCTGCTGACTGCTCTTATTGTCCTGTGTCCAGAGGCACTATGCAGTTTCCTCTTGGGCTAGGGATGTGGGCAAAGGGTGGGCAGAAGTGGCAGTCTGTCCTGTGGTCTCAGGATGGTCTGAACATCTCGGTGTTCAGTTCTCTCCCACACATGATTTGGAGATATTTTTCTTTATTTACATTTCAAATGTTATTTCCTTTCCCAGTTTCCTGTCCATAAGCTCCCTATTCCTTCTTTTCCCCCCTTCCCCATAAGGGTGTCCCCCCCATCCATCTCTACTTACCACCATCCCCCCAGACATTTCCTTAAAATACGTCTGGGGGAATCACCATCCCTGACCTCAAGCTGTACTACAGAGCAATAGTGATAAAAACTACATGGTATTGTTACAGAGACAGACAGGCTGATCAATTGAATAGAATTTAAGACACAGACATAAAATCACACACTTAAACACATGTGTTTTTGACAAAGAAGCCAAAAACATACAATATAAAAAAGAAAGCATATTCAATGAATGGTGCTGGTCTAACTGGATGTCTGTATGCAAAAAAATAAAAAATAGATCCATATGTGTCATCATTCATAAAGCTGAAGTCCAAGGGGATCAATGATGTCAACATAAAACGTGATACACTGACCGTAATAGAAGAGAAAGTCAGAAAGATCCATGAACTCATTGGCACAGGCAGAAATTTCCTATACAGAACTCCAATGGCTCATGCTCCAAGATCAAGAATTGATAAGTGGGACCTCATGAAACTGGAAAGTTTCTATAAGTTAAGGACATAGTCAATAAGACAAATTCACATCCTACAGATTGGGAAAAAAATCTTCACTAACCCCATATCTGAGAGAGGGCTAATATCCAAAATATATAAAGATCTCAAGAAGTTTATCATCAAAAAACCAAACAACCCAATCGAAAAATGAGGTATAATACTAAACCGAGATTTCACAATAGAGGAATCTCGAATGGCTGAAAAGTACCTAATGAAATGTTCAAAGTCCTTAGTGATCAGAGAACTGCAAATCAAAATGACCCAGGGATTCCACCTTACACCAATTATAATGGCTAAGATCAAAATCTCATGTGACAACACATGTGGTGAGAATGTGGAGAAAGAAGAACACTCCTGCCTTTCTGATGTGATTGCAAACTGGGGCAACTACTCTGAAAATCAATGTGGAGGTGTGTCAGAAAATTGGAAATAGACCTATCTAAAGAACCAGAAATACCACTCTTGGGAATATTCCCCAAAGTTGCCCAATGATGCCTTAGGGGCACATATACCACTATGTTCATAGTGACCTGTTTTGTGAAAGCCAGAAGCTGGAAACAACCCAAATGTCCTACGACAGAAGAATGGATAAAGAAAATGTGGCTCACTTACACAATGGAATACTACTCAGCTATTAAGAATAAAGACAGCTTGAGTTTTGCAGGCAAACTGATAGAACTAAAAAATATCATCCTGAGTGAGGTAACACAGGCCCAAATGGACATGCATGGTATGTTCTCCCTTATAAGTGAATATTAGCCAAAAAAAGCACAGAATACCCAAGACACAGTCCACAGAACTCATAAAGGTCAACAAGCTGAAGGGCGCAAGTGAGGATACCTCAGTTCCACTTTGGAGGGAGAACAAAGTAACTGCAAGGTGGGAGGGAGGAAGGGACAGGGGATTGAAAATGGATGAGGGTGGGGGAAGAGGGGAACATAATCTGATATTGGGGGGGGGGAACTGAAGCCCTAAGGGCCAGCAGAAAGAATGGAAACAGGTGTCCTCGGGAGAAACGAGATTGGGAGGACCCTCTAGAATGTACCAGAGACCTGGGAAGTGAGAAATTCTCAGGACTCAAAAGGGGAACTCTAGATCAAAGGCCCTACAATAGGGAGAGAGAACTTTTTGAATACACCTCCAGCAGAAAGACAGGGCATCAAGTGAGGGGTGAGGTTGCTATCCCACAAACAAAGCTCTGACCCTTAATTCTTCCTGTCTAAAAGAAATGCAAGGATGTAAATGGAGAAGAGCCTGAGCGACAGGCCCAAAGTGGGTTCCAGCTAAAGGGAAGGTCCCAAGAGTTGACATCATTACTGAAACTATGGGTCATTCACCTACTATGTTTGTTCTCCAAAAGGCCCAACAAGCAGCTGAAAGAGTCAGATGCAGATATGTGTGCCGAACCAACAAACAGAAGCTGCTGACCCCTCTGGTTGAATTAGGGTAAAGCTGGAGGAAGCTGAGGAGGAGGGCAATCCTGTATGAGGACCAGCAGTCTCAACCTGGATCTCTGAGATCTCTTAGACACTAGATCGCTGATCAGGTAGCATGCATCAGCTGAGATGAGGTCTCCAACCCATATACAACGTAGGACTCCTGGGTCTGGGTTCAGTCAGAGAAGATGCACCTCACCCTCAAGAGACTGGAGACCCCAGGAAGTTTAGAAGTATGGTAGGGTGGTTGGGGTGGGACATCCTTTGGGAGACTTGGGGAGTGTAGGGGTGGGAGGAGTTATGGAATGAGGAACCCTTGGGGTTGGTCCAGGAGGGGAATAAAATTTGGAGTGTAAAATAAATAAATAAAAAATTGCAAAGCTTCTTTAAGGCAAAGGACACTGTCAATAGGACAAAATGGCAACCAACAGATTGGGAAAAGTTCTTTACCAATCCTATGTCTGATAGAGGGCTAATATCTAATATATACAAAGAACTTAAGGAGTTAGACTCTGAAGATCCAAATAATCCTATTAAAAAAATGAGGTATAAAATGTTAGTGAATATCAGTCAGTATTTTCTGAAACAGAATTTGATATCTTTCATGATTACAACATTTGGGAGAAATATTGTAAAAATATATGAATATCTTATGTTTATATAAATTGTTGATTTCAACGAAGATAAAAGAAAGCGCTTTGAAGGAATGCAAACATACAGTCATAATTGGATGGAAGTTAGAGTACGTTATTGTGTGAAAAAAATCTAACAATGTGATGCTTTCTGTGAGACGCCAGGGAATACAAAGGTAATCAGAGCTGGGCTCAAAGAGAATTTGTCTTATGTTTTATGTGAGCAGATTCTATATCTTTTGCTACATAACTTGTGAAAAATATGATTTTAAAATATTTTGTTTTATTTTAACTAATGTTAAAATTTTTTCTCAATCTGTAAAATGGAGAAGAGAATCTGGGAGAAGCTGATGCTTGTAGCTTGTGCTATTATTGCCTTTGAGAACCCTGCTGATGTCAGCATCATCTCCTCCAGGAGCCCTGGCCATCAAGCTGTGCTTAAGTTTGCTGCTGTCACAGGAGGCACTACAATTGCTGGCCATAAAATTGGGACCTTCACTAACTAGATCCAAGCAGCCTTCAGGGAGCCACAGCTTCTAGTGGTGACCGATCCCCAGGCTGACCACCAGCCCCTCACAGAGGCCTCTTATGTCAACCTGCCCACCATTGCTCTTGCAAGACTTCTTTAAAACTCCCCTAGTGCTTTTATAAAAGATTTATTCATTTATTACATATAAGTATACTGTAGCTGTCTTCAGACACACCAGAAGAGGGCATCAGATCTCATTACAGATGGTTGTGAGCCACCATGTGGTTTCTGGGATTTGAACTCAGGACCTCTGGAGGAACGGTCAGGGCTTTTAACCAGTGAGCCATCTCTCCAGTCCATTTTAAAATCTGTAAAATTGGAGAAGAGACTGAGGGAAAGGAGGTGACAGGCCAAATTGGGATCCTTCTCCAGGGGAAGCTCCAAAGCTGGACACTATTATGATGCTACAGTGTGCTTACAGACAGGAACCTAGCATAGCTGCCCTTGGAGAGGCCCAACAAGTAGCTGAAAGTGTCAGATTCAGATACTTACACCCAACCAATGGACAGAAGCAGGGGACCCCTGGCATTGAATTAGCGAAAAAAAAAAAAAAAAAACGGAAGAAGCAGAAAAGGGGGATGACCCCATAGGAAGACCAGCATTCTCAACTATCCTGGTTGGTGAACCAGGCAGCATACATGAGTTTGTCTGAGGCCTCTGACACATACACAGCACAGAATTTCCTGCTCTGTCCTCAGTGAGAGAAGATGCACCTAACCTCGAGAAACTAGCAGTAAAAGGGAGTGGGGAGGTTGTGTGGGGTGGGAATGAGGTGGATGGAGCCATCCTCTTGAAGAAAGGAGAGGAGAAATGGGATGAACAACAGTCAGAGGGTGAACCAGGAGGGAGATAATGACTGGACTGTAAAAAAGATTTTAATAATAATAATAAGAATAAGAATAAGAATTGTAGTGCAAGTCAGATGCCAACCATTTTCCTTAATGTATTGAACAAAATCATGGTTCATAGCTTAAATCAGGTCTTATTATCTTTTTTTAAATCTTTATTAACTTGAGTATTTCTTATTTACATTTCGATTATTACTCCCCTTCCTGGTTTGCGGGCCAACATCCCCCTAAGGTCTTATTATCTTAAACTGCACTATATGTACAGGCACAGAGAGAGAGAGAGAGAGAGAGAGAGAGAGAGAGAGAGAGAGAGAGAGAGAGAGAGAGAGAGAGAGGTGGGGGGATTAATGCAGTTAATATGCTTATTTCTACTGCAGACAAGTCATAGAAAACATCACATCCTACCTGAATTTTTATCTCTAGGTTACATGATGTTGTACAAACCACTATACAGATACACAGTATTCCCAGGTTGGAGTGGAATGAACTGGAACCTACTTTGGCAATCAGTTTGTCATCCTCTGCCGAAAGCATTTTTACAAATTAAGCCATTTGGCATACCTACCATACCTTCTACAATTATCTTGGGAATTACCAAGGACAGGTGGTAGGGGAGAAACTAACTAGATTCAAGTCGACAAAAAACATTGTCGCTATTTTTAAAAGTATGTTTATTAATAGAACATAAAATTAAAAATAGGTTGTGGATTTGTTTGATTATAATGAAATTCAAGTTTTATTGCCAGGGTACATATGTATGTTTAATCTACTCATTTAAAAACAACCACTAAAAATAGCATTAGGGAGCACTGAACACGAGGTACAATTCCCATATATGCTTAAGACATGCTTTTATAAATTTTAACATATAAACTTAAAAATTTCTTTGTAAATCCTAAACAGAGATTCATTACAACTCCTTTAGGTATAGAGTTATAAGTACATTAAACAAAGGGATAGAAACTCTTAAGACCTAGTTCCTCATTTACCCATTTTAATTATTTCATTTCTAAGAAAGTGCCATATTTTGAATCACATAGGATTATTATGATAAAAAAAGACTCAGATCAAGAAAAGAATTACATAGTGGTCAAATGAAAGCAGACAAGATTATTCAGAATATGCTGGGTACTTTCAAGATAGAATTACGTTTCATTAGAAAATGTAAATCTTGAAGAAGAGAGTAACAATAGTTCTATAGAGAGGAAAACTTACAAAGTCACTCAGGTAATATGCTGGATCTTCCAGAATTTATGAAAACTCCACATGCTATAATGTATGTGCCACATACGATTTCATTACATCTTCCACGTCTTTAAACACGAAAATCAGTTTGAGTTACAATCTAGTACTTATGCAAAAATTTATGCCAAATAAATATAGAATATTAGTACTGGCAGTTTATCTAATGAGACGCTGTTTCAAATGTGCAAGCTTGGCAAAGGACAAGCAAAGTGTCACTGGGAATTAAAAGCAGCAACATTTCAGGAATAGCTGCAGTGACCAGAGACTCAAAATGCCTTGCTTGGTTCAAATTCCTAAAGCTTTGCTCACGTGGCAAGATGATATAAGCATAGAGTCTGCAAATAGGCATGAATTATATTGTAGCATTTTCTTCATGATAAAATTTAGAAAAAAAAGTCAAAAGCAAATGCTCTTTATGTGATTCTGTCTCTCCTATGTAAAATGCTTTATTTTTCTAATGAAAGTCAACTCAATGTTTATGTTCTGCTTTTTGTGGGTCTCCATGTACAACGCAAGAGTAGTGCTAGGTAGCTTCACTTGGATTCTGTGGTAAAGGTATTTTTGTCATCTTTGTAATGCAGATTAGTATGTAATGCAGGTCAGACTTTACTTTTTTTCCAGTTACATTCATTAGGTTATTTTTCTGCACTTGGTTAGGAGAAATCTCAAAATTCTGTGTTAACAATAACATGTTGAAACCATTTAAGATGCCTCAGTGAAGAAGTTCATTTGTATAATTTTGAAAAGAACAACTATCAATATCTGAATAGTTAAAAAGGCTCAGAGCAAATAATCAATGTTGTCCTAGCATCTTTGGGCCTTTGGTCTACCTTGTCACCTCATTCCATTCAAGAGCTGTCTGGTGACAATGGATTAAGAAGTTAGTTGCTAAGTACGTGGCTGTGACAGAGGGTGACATCTGATCCGATGTTATAATATGAAATCGCATGATGTTCTGCTCTGGCTAAAGACGTGGAAATAGTTTTAGTCATATGAGGCAGTAATTCAATTATAGGCAGTTTCTTAAATGGAGCGATAGTAAGATGTGAATGTACTTATTGAGATATTGGATATGAATAAAAATGTGTAATTTAAGAAACTACATAAAAAAGAGGGTAGAAATCTTAAGCTATGGATATTATGCAATCATATAGGAATTCAAAAGTCTGTATGCTCAGGGCAATAATAGATGTTACTGTCAAAATTGAATATCACATTACTTCACTTAGCTTAGCATTCATTTCACTACATGCAAATGTCTCTCTTCTTTTGTCACGACTGTAGAGATTTCTTCCATGCAAAAGCATTTAGGACGACTGAGTTGCATTGTAACATTTTATATTCCTTGTCAGAATTTAAGCTTTGCAAAGATTATATGTTCTTTCAAATGTGTCAAAGTTTTTGCTGACTCAGCCATTGAGTAGTTGTTCCAGAAGATTTGGGGACTAGGCAGGCCTTTAAATGACAACTGAAATGAATACTTATAAATTCTCCTTGCTCAAGGTTTTACAACAGCTCCTTTGCCTACTGTGATTTGAATATTTTAAATCAATCTATTTGCTTTATCTTTTCAATTTCTTTTATGATAATTTATTAATTTGAATATTCATCCCAGCAGATTTGCAGTATTTTTAAGTAAAAAATACAGTGATAGAATTTTAAATAATATTGAAGAATATTCCATTAAAAAATGAATGAGATTTTAACTTAAAGCTTTCCTCCCCTCACCAGGACTTTCTAAGTTTATTAGTCTCCAAAAGTTAACCAATATTTTCCTATTTGTCTTCCCTTATAAATCGTGAATGAAATAAAACAAAAATATTTAGTACAAATTTCAGTATTGTTTATATTTTGTTTCATTTAGAATATATTGGCGAATGGTTATTTCTGATCATATATATCCAGTGTGTACAAAAGGAAAAATTTTGTGATCCGGAGAGATGGATGAAGAGGTATGAGTACTTATAACTCATTTATGATGATCATATATAGTTTACAAATTTCTATAACTCCAGATTCAAGGGATCCATCACTCTTTCAAGCCTCTGATTATCTGTATCCTCAGCATGTTACACACACAGAGACACACACACAAACATACACCACTGTACAAATATATTAAGTCATTTCTAAAGACCCAATTATACATGATATTTGTACAGTTGGAGATCTACAATATACAGATCATATAAAATATTCAATATATTGATATTTAGTGTTTCTCGTTTTAAAACAAGGTAGGGAGCTAGCCTTCAAGTTCAAAGTTCAGTTGATGGAGTGTGTGCCTTGAAATTAAGAAGCCCTGGGGCTGACCCCAAGACCTCATGAACTAAATTTGAAGGTGCATGACAATATCTCCAAACTACGGAGATGAAGGCATAAAGTTCAAGATCAAGGTCATTCTGAGCTTCTTAGCATCGTGCAGGGCTGCCTACAGACAATACACACTGCCTCAAAGTTAATTAATCAATTAATTAAGCAAACAAACGATGTACAAATCTTTGAGTGAGTATCTCACTCACTTATCCCTCACCTCTTCCAAGCTAAGGGTCAGAAACCTATATTTAGTTATAAAAATATTTAGAACAGTAAGATATGACAAAAATTGATTCAAACTCAAATCTATAACAAATGTGAGGTGTATCTGGCAGGACTTAGCCTTTTCTCATTGTGGAAATGCCTTGAAACCTTGGCCCTCAGGAAATGATGTGTAGTTTCTGTTTCGGATGTTGTTACACCACACACATCAATAAGTGATGACTGAAACATCTCCAATTAGATTGGACACATAATATAATATAATAGAGTACAAAACACACACACACACACACACACACACACACACACACACACACATACGTAGGGGATGTGGAGGGTAACCTTTTGAAGGAAAAATTGGGATGGAGAGTAAAGCACCACACGCTCCTACCACTCCTAAAAGAGTCTTGATCTGACTTAGATGGCATTAGATCAAAACTGGCTCCTGGAACACTGGTGAAACAGCAAGGAAGAACCAAGACCAGAGAAGTAGCTGCCTCCCCTGTCTTCATGGAATTCCTCACAGGTGACATGCCACCTCTCTATCCCTCCCCTGCTCTATCGGAGTAGCCTCATCTGGCAGGGATTTTATTGGGACACAGTGACAGTGTAGTGAGATAGGATTGGCAGAGGATTCAGGAGCTTAGGAGTGTTTTGAACAATCTATATAAATTTATGCTCTGTGCAATAATCACAGATCTGCACACTGATGTGGGTTTCCAGAGTGTCACTCCCACGAGTTGTGTTGTCAATCTGTTACCTTTCATCCTCCATCCTTGACCCTGTTCTCACACACGACACATACACACAAAATACATTTGCACACACACATACACACACACATACACACATACACACATATACCCACACATACCCACACCACACACATACACACAAAATACATTTGCACACACACATACACACACATACACACATACACACACATACCCACACATACCCACACCACACACACACACACACACATACACACACATACACACACATACACACACATACCCACACCACACACATACGCACACACACATACACACACACATACACACACATACACACACATACACACACCACACACACACACACACACACACACACACACTCACACACACAGCGTCATAGTTTAACTATAGCTAATGAAGATTTTAATATGGTTCTAATATTATCTCTCAAAATATAAATAACAAATTAGTCTATCTTTGGATGTGATTGTGTTAGAACATTTGATTTTTAAATTTGACTTTTGAATTGCTGAATTAAGTTTCATAGAAATTGTAAAATAAATTTTAGGATGCAATTGGACAAAAATCCCAACATTTTATGAAATAACCCTAAATATACTTTTGCTATTTTGCACTACTCTGTTTCTGAAGTAACATTCTCAGCAGTAATGATTATACAATCAAAGTCTTTAGGGTATCTGTAAAAAATGTTGACAATAAATTATCCTATAGAGTTAAATACTCAGGAGGCAATTAAGCTTTTATATAACTTGAATATATGTTAAAATTCTATGAATATTATTGTTTCAAGGTACATTTCCTGATTATGTATTATGAGTAAATGGTTAATTTGTATGCACGTTTTATAACTATATATCAAATAAAGCATAAACATTTACTGAATAAAAGTGGTTGTGAATGGCAAAACATTAAAACGCTTGACTGAGAAACTACATAACATACCAGTACCCAAATTAGAGATTGGGTCCACTTGTTCCTCTAGAAGTATTGTTATTGTTTTCAATTTTGCTTCATTAAATATCATAGCCACTATCTGACTTTGACTATGACCTTTGTACTTTTATAAGACATTGGGTTAATGAGAGATGTTTTTTACTTTGACTCTGATTTTAAATAGGTGACTTTCAAGAGTTAGGGATGTTTTGACATATTAATCATATCATTTTAAAAATTTTTCTTTACACTGAAATTACTTCTCCCTTATCACATTAATTCATATTTATTTCCACTGAAAACTTTTCAATCAAGAAGTATGCTCTAATTTCCAATTATGTTTTATTTCAATTACATGTTATTAATATACTTATTCTTGTAAATTCCAATTAGACATTTTTCCATTAATTAATAAACTTTTTAACATCTTAATAACAGTTTTCCCTCTCTCCTGTTCTCCAAATTTCTCCCCTTTACCTCACCTTCCTCCTTTCCTTTCTCCCTATGTCCTCGGTGAAGGGGATACCTCCGATATCAAGTTGCAGTAGGACTAGGAAGGTGAAGTAGGACTAATGCAGTAGGACATTTTCTTGAGGCTAAACAAGGCATCTAGGGGAATAGGACCAAAGTTAGGCAAAAGAGTCAGAGATAGCCCCTGTTCCTACTGTTAAGGTTCCTACATGAAAACCAAACTGCACATCTTTTACATACGTGTAGAGGACCTAGGTCAGTCCCATGCATAATCTATCGTTGGTGGTTCTGTCTCATTGAGGAGGTTAGTTGATAATTTAGGAGTTTTTGAGGTGTTTTTGACCCATCTGGCTCCTAAAATCCTTCCTTTTCTATTATACAGAATTCTGCAAGCTGCGCTGATGATTGTCTGTGTGTGGGTCTCTGCATCTGTTTCCATCAGAAATTATGTAATGCCTTTCAAATGACAGTTATGTTAAGCTCCTAACTGTAAGTATAGCAGAATATCATTAATATTGTCAGGGGTAGAAGCTAAGTAACAAGGAGAGGAGGAGGGTCCTAGGGAGCATGTTTGAATCATACAG